>NW_023605194.1:66016432-66334075 GCF_014898055.3 Talpa occidentalis | reverse complement strand
TGCATCCAGGAAGCAATAATAGAACCCTCGTCTGGAGAAGGGAAAACTGAGCACCAGCCAGAAGGAACTTAGGCCCTGAGTTGGGAATAATAAGACCTGAGTGCTGAATTTCTCCTCCCGACACATCTAGCTTCTGACTTTTGTAGCTGCAACTGCTCCCAAGATAACATGAAGATTTCTTCTGAGTGCTGCCAGAGATCTACCTAGGCGATTTCTGACAAACTCAGAGTTTGTTAATGCAGGACTCCACTGGAAAACTGTTGCCCCAGGCAGAAGATGAAGTCTAGGGCTGGCAGAGGATGACTTTCTATCCTAGAGAAAAATACCTGCCTTCTGGCTCCTCCATCTTTGCCTTTAGGGCTCTTGGTTTTTGCAGATTTTTGTTAGGTGTTTTACCTCTATGATTCCTGCCCACTAGTCTTAGTCCTTTTGGTTTTCAGTTTCACCTGCAAAAGAAAGGGAAAAGCAAGAATCAATTTCTTTTTCCTTTTCCCCTTCAGCTAGGCTTTTGTTCAAGTTCTCAGCCTAGATGTAATTTCAGAGGCCTCCTGTGTGTGCTGAGGAATCTGGGAGAGGCCAACAAGTCACTTGTTTGGAGATCAAACCCAGGAAACCAACCACAGATCCTAGTGGCAGTTGGCAGACTAGTTCCTTTTGGTGAAGTCCAGATATGCTTGCCTGATTCCTAGGAAGTTTGGTTATAAAAGCTACTGCCCTCAGTTACTTGTGGTTTGCTGCCCAGACTGAACAGTTTTGGTTTTGTTTTTATTTTAGCAGAATAAAGTGGCTACCATAATCAGATTATATATTAGACCATAAAATTCTCTCCCTGGGTCAGTAACATAGTATTAGAAAAGACAGTTTTTGGTGTGTTGGTTATACATACAATTTGTCTTATTACTTGCTCTATAATATTCTTGATGTACTTTCAGAACTTGGAAACAAAGGTTTTACTTATAGTGGTAGATCTGGCAATGAAATCAGTCCCAAGAGAACTGGGGATTTATAGTACTGATGAGATCAAGGGAAAAGTGGTTTTTGAGGAAAGTTGGTTTCTGATTTATAGGCTCTTGGGGTGAGCATTCCTCCTCCTTTTCTCTTGGTACCTCCTGTTCATTAAGACTTAACTGAGATTTCACCTCTTAAGAAGCCGTCCTAACCAGATCACTCTTTTAACGCACTTGTACAGATTTTGGTCATAACTCTTATACATTATGCTGATATCTGCCCTCTTCTACCTGACCATAATTCTAGGAGACAAGGACCCTTTTTGAATATGTCTCTTGGGTCTAGCCAAGACCTGGAACAGCAGTAATTTGCTGAGTGATGAATATTGTTTGGCCATTTGGAGACTTCTGATTTTCTTTGCTCTTTAAAGAGGATGCTCTAATCTTTCACCAGTTTTGGTTTTTTTTTTTCCCCATTTGGAAGCTTTCTTCGAGCTGTAGCTCACCATATTGCCCTGAAGACCTGTGTTTAGTTCCCCATTCTGGAAAGACTTCCCCTTCCCTCTTGGGAAGTTAAACTCATTGTTAAAAGCCAATATCCTCTGATCCTTTTTTTTTTTTTTAAAGATTTATTTATTTATGTATACAAGAGCTAGGGTACAGGCGAGAGATGCGGGGGGTGAGAGGATTCAGCAGAGACAGAGTGGGGAACAGAACAGGCAGAATGACAAAGCACTCTTCTGACGGGAGCAGCGGGCAAGCCAGGAGAGGTCTGCTGTGCCATGTGGTGGCTCTCTGGCCAGCCAGGGATCGAACTCGTGCTGCAGAGGCTGTGGATTGCTTCATAGTGCGGTGCTTAACCCCTTGCGCCACCAGGAGGCCCTATGGGACTGTTTTTACTTGCCTATTTTCCATTAGTTCCTCCTTGGATTCTTTGCTCTGCCACATCTTCGTTGTTGATTTGGGGCAAATAACTTCCCTCTCTGAGCCTATTTTTTCCATCCAAATAATGGTGTACTTCCCTTGTAAGGTCCCACTCAGGCCTAGTAATCATGACTGATTAGACTTCTGAGAGGGGCCCAGAGCCTTTGTAGTTCTTACAACCTCCTGGGCGCATTCATTTCATCCTCAAAAAAATGATATCTTTCTGGTGTTCTGTCACCTGGTTTTGCTTTATCATACATAATGCCTCTACCTTGCTCACACTGCTCATGACCTTATTTAGTTAAGGTGGGTACTTCTATCTACCCCACTGCCTTTTTTTTTAGGCATTGGCGCTCTTTAACAGACCTTTAGCATGGTAGGAGAAAGGGCAGCCAGGCTAATTGTCCTGTTAGTGTTTGTTCATCAACTAATGCTTGGTTGATTTAGGGCACCCTGTCTCAGCTGCTTCTGCTCCAAGCCATGTATATGCAATCACATGTTTGTGGTCTACCGCCTCTGTATCGTTTTTTCTCACCCATGGTTTTGCCAGTGGGTAGTTGAGTGCTTTAGCAGTGGCACCCTCCACCACTTCTCTCCCATTTGTGTTTCAGGGGACAATGGCGGCTTCCTATACTGTGCTGCATACTGGGCAGAAGATGCCCTGATTGGACTGGGCACCTGGAAGAGTGAGCCTGGCCAGGTAAGAAGTGGGGGAAGAGGAGGAGGGGCTTCTTATAGTTGGGAGAGGGTTTTCCCTAGCAGCTCCAGCCCTGTATTCCACTTCCGATTGGAATGAGCCTGGAGGGCAATAGGAAGAGACTTTAAAGTAATTGTTTAATTAGTTTATTACAGTTGTGCAGAGAAAAGGGGAAAGGGATCAATAAATAATATGCCCTTGGCTTCCCCAGGAAACTCAGAGGAAGCGCTAGGGACCAACCAGAACCAAGGCAGAGGAAGAGCCCCTTCCCTGGCATCTGCGATCATGTTTCCCCCACATGAGCTCCTTGAGGACTAAGCTTCTCCTATGTGCTCAGTCTGGAGTTAGGCACATAGCAGGTGTCAGGGTTGAAGAGTAATAGATCAACCATATAAACCAAAGGCTAGCAAATTTTTCTTTAAGAACCTCATGGTTAATAATTTAGATTTTGCTGGGCTAGTTACAAAGTGGAGGTAATTACATAGTTATGTAACCACTTAAGATGTAAAAGATTATTCTTAGCCAGTGGACTGAAGCACACACACACATACACACACAGAGGGTAGTTGCTTACCAAAGTTTAACTACTGACCCCTGGTCATTATAGTATATAGTTTACAGATCCTTTCAGCCTTGGAGAACCTGGAATGGAGCCCGCTTTCCACAGTTGACACAAAAGAGATTCAGCTCCACCTGGGGTGAGGCATCTCCCTAAGGCAGCTTCTTTGTTCCTTATAAATCTGGTAAGAGTTGAGTTTGGGATTGTTGGGGAGAACAGCCTCTTCTCTGGAACTTAGGCTGGTATTTATGGTGTGGTTGGATACCTTTGCCTTTTCACCTTTTTTTTCTTTTATGTAGCAAACTGCTTAGGACCTGGTGCTGGGATCTCTGTGCTCCCAGCAGGCACTTAAACATGACCTGGGACAAGTCACGCTAGGGAAGGTCAGAGTCAGGGCCAAGACGAGGGCATGGAGTACAGAGATAGGGTAAGTGTGAGGGGAGTACATTTTATTTATTTATAAAGATTATTTATTTATGATGTAACAAGAGCTAGGATACAGGCCAGTAAGATGCGGGGATGAGAGATTCACCAAGACAGAGCGGGGAACAGAACAGGCAGACTATCGAAATACACTCTTAAGTTTTTTGGAGATAATCATGTTGTCTGCAAAGATAGTTTTTCTTTTCCCTTTTACTATTTATGCCTTCTTATTTTATTTTGCTGACTGGCACCTCCAGTACAATGTCAAGTAGAAATATTGGGAACATATACTCTTACTAATTCCCATGTCAGGGTAACACCTTCACTTGTCATTATTTATTATGATATGAATTGTAGGTATTTTTTTGTAAATTCTCTTTGTTTGAATAACCTCATTCTTGCTTTGCTAAGTATTTTTAATCATGGATTAGTATTGAATTTTATCAAATGATTTTCTGCATCTATTAAGATATTACGATTTTAATAATTTAATGTGATTAGTTACATAATTTTTTTTTTATAGAGGCATGTTTTCTTTCTTTCTTTCTTTCTTTGTTTGTTTGTTTTGTTTATACATGCACTGGGTACAGTCAGAAGCGCGGGAGGGTGAGAGAATTCACCAGAGCCAGAGCGGGGAGCAGAGCAGGCAGAAGGACCGAAGTACACTGCTGAGGGGAGCAGCGGGTGGCAGGAGAGGTCTGCGTGCCATGTGGGACCCTCCTCTGGTGGCCGGGAAGCAGCCAGGGATCGAACCGGCGCTGCAGAGGCCGCGGGCAGCTTCGCAACCCAGCGCTCAACCGCTGCGCCACCGGGAGGCCCCTAGTTACATAATTTTTCCAGTGTTGAACCAACATTTTATTTCTGGGGTAAATTTCTACTGGGAGATATACACACATACACACCTTTGATTTGCTAATATGTGGTGAGGATTTTTGCATCTATGTTCATGATATTGGTCTTCATTTTCTTATAATAATTTCTCAAGTTTGATATCAGGGTTATATCAGAAAGCAAGTTAGGAGGCACTCCCTTCTTTTTTATTTTCTGATAGTGTTTGTGCAAGTATTTTGCCCTTAAATATTTGATCCCGGACCTCCGTGGTGGCACAAGGGGTTAAGACGCTAGCTATGAAGCTGTCTGCAGCCACTGCAGCACGAGGTCGCTCCCCGGCCAGAGAGCTACCCACATGGCTCAGCAGACCTCTCCTGACTTGCCCGCAGCTCCCCTCAGCAGTGTATTTCAGTAGATCTGCCTGTTCTGCTCCCCAATCTGTCTCTCGTGAATCCTCTCACCCTCCACACCTCTAGTCTGACTCCAGTTCTTGTATGCATAAATAAATAAATTTAAAAAAATATTTGATCCCATTCATTCATTAATGAAGCCGTCTGGGCTTTGAGTGATCTTTGTGGGGGGAACTGGTCATAAGAGAGAAGTGTTCCACACTGTGAAAGCCTCGTGGAAGTCAGGAAAGGTAAGAAACCCAAGGTCAAAGGCCCTTTCTTTCTCCCTTTACAGTATATATCCACAAGTACATGATGGCCATGTCCTACCTGCCTTGTTGGGGGGCAGGGGGCTTGGAAAAGAGTACTGGGCAGGTCTGAGTTCTGCTAGAGCAGACACTCATGTGTCTTCTCTCTCTGCAGCTGTTCCTGGAGGAGAACATGGTCACAGTGCAGGCACCAATGAAGACTTTGCTCCCTGTACAGGTGTGAGTGTGGGGAGGGGACCTGTTATTCTGTCATGAATTGACTTCTGACCTTTGTACATTTATGTAATGGGGTCATATTTAAAACCCATGTCTAAATCTTTTTTAAAGTAAATATATGAATAAGTAATACATGCACAGATTTCAGAATTCAAAACAAAAAGGTGAACCGAAAATGCAAGTCTGCTACTTCTGCCCTGGGCCACCCAGTTTTCCTTCCAGACCACCTCTTATGCATTTGTCTACTTCTTTTTCACCCAAGTGATAGAATGCTACACACAGATTGCCACTTAGCTATTTTTATTGTGGTAAAAACATGTATTTTTAAAAGATTTATTTATTTATGCATACAAGAACTGGGGTATAGGTCAGAATTGCAGGGGGTGAGAGGATTGGGGGCCTCTCTGGTGGTGCAAGGGGTTAAGACACGGCTGGTGAAACTGTTCGCAGCCTCTGCAGCAAGAGTTAGATCCCTGGCCTGCCAGGGAGCAACCCACATGGTGCCGCAGACCTCTCCTGACTCACCCGCTTCTCCCCTCAGCAGTGTACTTCGGTCGATCAGCCTGTTGTGTTCCCCACTCTGTCTCTGGTGAATCCTCCCACCCCCACACCTCTGGCCTGTACCCCAGCTCTCGTATGCACAAATAAATAAATCTTTTTTAAAAAGTTTTGCAGGGCCTCCCCGGTGGCGCAGCGGTTGAGCGCTGGGTTGCGAAGCTGCCCGTGGCCTCTGCCGTGCCGGTTCGATCCCCGGCTGCTCCCCGGCCACCGGGTGAGGGTCCCACATGGCGCGCAGTCCTCTCCTGCCGCCCGCTGCTCCCCTCAGCAGTGTACTTCGGTCCTTCTGCCTGCTCTGCTCCCCGCTCTGGCTCTGGTGAATTCTCTCACTCTCCCGCGCTTCTGACTGTACCCAGTGCTTGTATAAACAAAACAAACAAACAAACAAATAAATAAATAAAACATGCCTCTGTTTAAAAAAAAAAAAAAAGTTTTGCAGTCCAATGTATTACTTTTTAAATTTTGTTGGGTGTGCTTCTGGTGTTATATTTAAGAAACCATTGAAAAATCGTAAGTTGTGAAGATTTGCTTTTTTGTTTTCTCTGTTTGTTTTGTCGTGTTAGCTCGTAAATTTATGTCTGTCATCCACTTTTTATTACTTTTTGTTGTATGATAACAGTCCAACAACTTCAGTCACTTGTATATGGATATCTAGTTTTCCCTTCACTGTCTATTGAAGAGACTTTTCATCAGCAGTCTTGGCACCTCTCTCAAAAAAATCAATTGACCGTAAAGGTAAGGGTTTATTTCTGGCTTTGAATTCTGTTACATTGGTTAATATGTCTATTATTACGCAAGTGCCTCATGTATTTTGATTGTTGTACCACTACAGTTAAGTTTTCAAATCAGGAAATGAGAATTCTCCTAACTTTGTCCTTAACATTAGTAAGTCTTCTAAAACAAGAACACAGGATGTTTTTCCACTTTCTTTAATGTCTATCAGCAATGTTTTGTAGCTTTCAGTGCAAAATCTTGCCCCTCCTTTGTTAAATTTATTCCTTAGTATTTTATTATTTTTGAAGATAATGTAAAATGAAATTGTTTACTTAATTCCTTTTTTTGTATTGTTCATTGGTAGTATATTGACATGCAACTAATTTTTGTGTGCTGAGTTCATTAACTATTATGTTTTTGTGGTGTCATTAGAGGTTTCTACACATTGGATCATTTTATATGCAAATAAAGTTTTACTTATCCCTTTCCAATTCGGATACATTTCATTTTATTCATTTCTTTTTCTTGCCTAATTGATTACTGATTCAATATTCTTGTTATTCTGTTGCCTATTTTGTCTTGAATCTATTTTGGTAGATCGTGTGTTCCTAGGAATGTTTTCCATTCCATCTAGGTTACCCAATTTATGACATACAACAAGTGATTTCAGCACAAATTTATTGGGTAATTTGTCTTCTAGATGTGTGTAACATCATGTTTCCAAGTTATAAAATTATGACCATTCATAAAGTTTCCAAGGTATAAAACCCAGGAACCTGTATATTGATGTTATCTATTCTATTCTAGTATTTATTTTTATTTATTTATTTATTTATTTTATAAATAATTTTTTTTAATAGAGGCATGTTTTTATTTATTTATTTATTTAGTTTTGTTTGTTTGTTTATACATGCACTGGGTACAGTCAGAAGCACAGGAGGGTGAGAGAATCCACCAGAGCCAGAGCGGGGAGCAGAGCAGGCAGAAGGACCGAAGTACACTGCTGAGGGGAGCAGCGGGCGGCAGGAGAGGTCCGCGCACCATGTGGGACCCTCCTCCGGTGGCCGGGGAGCAGCCGGGGATCAAACCGGCGCCGCAGAGGCCGCGGGCAGCTTCGCAACCCAGCGCTCAACCGCTGCGCCACCGGGGAGGCCCTCTAGTATTTATTTTTAAATGGAAGCAAAATTTTTAACTTAGGCAAAGGTAATTTAATACTTTTAACTTTGTAAGTTCCTTTTGCCTGATTTTTTTCTCCCAAGTAAATGTTAATATCATTTTTTTAGCAAGGTTAAAAAAATTCATTTTTTATTTTGATTAATCATATAATAAATTTATGAGTAATGTATGCATTTTTAGTAATAAGTCTTCTACCTTAAGGTTTTAACCATTTTCATTTATTCTCTGCTGAAGAATCAGTTTGGATACTCAATTAGTCAATTACTAGAAACCAGAGTCTAGGAAACTTAATTTTTTTGCCAGTCTCAATAAATTAAGTTATTCTTTTAATTTCTATTTCAAGTTCTCATTGAATTCTAATAAATTCTCATAATTTATTAGTCATTTGAATTTCTTCTGTGAATTATTTACTCATCGATTATGTCCATTTTCTCTTATTTTGTTATTCTTCTTTATTTGTAAGAACTTTTTATGTAGAAGATTGCCAACCCTTTGAAAATAATATATTTTGCAAATTCTTTTTCCCAGTTTTTTGCCTCTCAAATTCAGTAGGGTATACAGAAAATTTTAGATATTTCTGTTTTCAAGTGTACATGTTGTTTTAGAATGGATGGTGACCTTGGTGTTAGCTTTTCAAGGTTATTTTCTCAAAAATCCTCTAATTCCATTGTAATGACTGCTATGGTTAAAAAGGAATAAATTTAATCTTTAAAAATGATCCATTTCATCTTCTGGCCTAAAAGCCATTGTATATGTCTGAATAAATACCTCTTTTTAGGCCACCTAGGATGCTTGGTTTCATGAATCTAATGTTGTTTTAATGACCAGGGTTTTGAACCAATGTCTAATTGGGCAGGTTACCCTCATTTGGCTTCTGTATAAAAATGCCTTAAGTTGTTCGCATTTAAATCTTTTTTAATCACATCAAATATGTTTTGGTTTTGGTAGCCATAATTAATGTTTTCCAAATACATCCATTAATCAAGTATTTGGAAAGATAATATTCAACAAAACATTTTCTCATTCCATTAATATTTGCTTATTTCTTATTCTGAAAGAAAAATCGATGTACAAATATAGAATTTCAGTCAGCCTTCCTCTGAGATCTTTTCTAAAGACTTCACCTTTTCCTCAAGTATGTGATTGAGAGAATGCCCTCTTGTACTTATTATATGATATACTAATAGCCTTGGATTCAGTCCTTTAATCATCATTGCTTAAAGGAAACAGCCTGTTCTGAGTTCTTTACATAGATTAGCTGCTGTACCTTTAAAAATGAACTTCTACTTTAGAAACTAAATTTCCGGGCCTCCCCTGGTGGTGCAGCGGTTGAGCGCTGGGCTGCAAAGCTGCCCTCAGCCTCTGCAGCACCGGTTAGATCCCTGGTCACCAGCGAGGGTCCCACATGGAGCGACAGAACTCTCCTGCCGTGCCCGCTGCTCCCCTTAGCAGTGTATTTCATCGCTGCCTGTTCTGCTCCCCACTCTGGCTCTGGTGAATTCTCTCACCCTCCTGCGCTTCTGCCTGTGCCCAGTGCTTGTATGTATAAATAAATAAATAAATAAATAAATAAATAAATAAATAAATAAATAAATAAAATCTTTAAAAAAAAAAAGAAACTAAATTTCCAAAAGGAAAATCATGAACAAAGAGCTGGCTAAGAGAAGCTTTTACCTAGTAGGATGTGAATAAATTAATTCCCTCGTCATAAAGACCCTCAGTTTCTCATCATGTTTGACTTACATATTTAACCACAAGTAAAGAATCCACTTAATGCCAAACCAAGTGTCACCAGAAGTCTCCATTTAAATTTTTGCATCAGTTTCTTAACATCCAGAGGTTGCTTCCCACATGGTAGGAATTTTGTTTGAAGAATAATTGATTATTTTTGTTTATTTATGTTACATAATTATCCTCTCCTGACTTACTTTATTCTATTAATTTAAATTATTATGAATTTTGTTAATAGATGCTTGTATTTTTCTACTTTCTAAATTCAGACTGTAAATTTTTATTAAAAATTTCAAAAGCTATCCCTTTAAAAAATTTCAATGTAATTATAAAAATTTTAAAACCTTGGGTACTTAAGTGAGTTTATGTCTCATTCTGTTTGTACTTGTGGTATGAACTAAACTAGAGGAGGGAGAACATGGTGTTTATTCAATCCTAATTTAACCTAGGGGGACAAACTCTCAACTAGCGGATTGACTACTTTTGTCCTTTTGCCTTCTTTGTGGTTTTGAATTTTCTGGGTATTTGCTTTGGTGTTTGTAACACTGAGGTGTTATAACTATCAAGCCAGGTCGTTCGAGCTTTCTCTGTCTCTCAGCACTGATGAGAATGTCTTTCCATGTTGCTATTGGGACCTCACACCTGGCCTGCCCCTTAGCCTCTGCTGCCCTCAGCCTTGGGTGATGCTGGTGGATCTTCTGAGACTCCACTCCCAGTGAGGAAGGCACTGCCACTCGTAGAGCCTCATGGAAAGTGAGACAGGAACCAAGCCCGTGAGGTGGCCTGTGGTGGTCACAGGAGTACTGTTACCTGGTGCAATTTCTACCTGTGTGGCCTCCACCCCATGGAGGAGAGCATATCCCCAGTGATGGAGGGAATGCTGTTGGCCCGGCTTCTCCAATGACTCCTCTTCCCCCTCACTCTGTTCTGACAATGCAAGGACTCAGAGCTGAAAGTCAACATTGGGAAATAAGGGTGAGAAGACAGGCCTGAACCCAAGGACATGGATAAGCCCAGGGGTGCCCAGGACAGAGGGATGTGGAGCAAGTCATTTCTTTAAGGATAACAAAAAGTGGGAGAACCCAGGAATCCAAGCAAGGGGCCAGGAGAGGATAGTGTCATGTCTGTGGAGAGAATAAGGAAGACAGACACAGGTATCAAGATACCGAACCGCAATCCACAAATAAGTGGTTTCTGGGTGCCATTGGACTGCACAACCCAGGACCTAGCCCTCACCAACCTTCCTTCCAGTAACTCTTTTTTCTATTCCAAATAACTTAGCAGACACATTTCCTCCATATCCATCTATTCATCTTAAAAAACAGTGTCCCTCCCCCTCCTCCTTTAATATAATCTCTTGCCTCAAATTTGTAGAAATTTTTTCTTACTTTTCTTTATGGTTATACCTAAACAACATATTGCTCAAATTTGCATGTTTGAACACTGAATATGTCATTCTGCTAGGGGTGCCATAACAAAATACCAGACCTGATGATTTAAACAACAGAAATTAAATTTCTCACAGTTCTATGGACTGGAAGTCTGAGATCAAGGTGCCAACGGCATCCGTTTCTGGTGAGGACTCTCATCCTGGCTTGTGGCAGCCCCCTCTCCTGTGACCTCACAAGAGGTGAGGCATTTTCTCTGTGCACTCAAACTCCTGGTTCCTCCTCCTCTTCTTGTAAGGACACCACTCCTGTTGGATCAGGTCCTACTCTTAAGAACTCATTTAACCTTAATTATTTCCTCAGAGGCCCCATCTCCAAACATGGTCAAATTGGGAGTTAGGGCTTCAACAGATCACTTGGTGGAGGAGGTGACAATTCGGTCTATAATACTGATAAATGTATTTATCTCCAATTTACTTCCTCTCTCCTCACCCATTGATATCATGTCCCTGCGATTCTCACACTGGTGCCTGTAGCTGTCATTATTCCGCTGGAATACCTTACTGCATTTACTAGAACTTTATTTTTATTTTTTTTATTTATACAAGCACTGGGTACAGTTAGAAGCACGGGAGGGTGAGAGAATTCACCAGAGCCAGAGCAGGGAGCAGAGCAGGCAGAAGGATGGAGGTACACTGCTGAGGGGAGCAGCGGGCGGCAGGAGAGGTCGGCGCGCCATGTGGGACCCTCCTCTGGTGGCACGGGAGCAGCCGGGGATTGAACCAGCGCTGCAGAGGCTGTGGGCAGCTTTGCAACCCAGCGCTCAACCGCTGCGCCACTGGGGAGGCCTACTAGAACTTTTAGGAGGAGGTTAAAATACCAAAACTCAGCATAATGTCTTGCTCCTGATGGACAAAACGGTCACTAATATTTTATATTCAGCATGATAGCGGTTACCGCTTTCTTTGCGTATGCTTTTCTCCGCTGGTTGGGACAGCATTATTGATATGACATGTGTTCTTCCCATTACCTAGTACTGTCATGTTTAATACCTTAGGACTCAGTGACCTTCCGGGATGTGGCCGTGGAGTTCACCCAGGAGGAGTGGGAGCACATGGGTACCACTCAGAGGGCTCTGCACGAAGAAGTCATGTTGGAGAACTACAGAAGCCTGTCCTCCCTGGGTAAAGGCCCTTGGGGCTCATCATCTGTGCTGAGCTGGGGATCATCTGTGCTGAGCACCAGGCAGCACCCTGGCAGGGACAAGGGGGTGGGGCAGGGGACACAGGTACCATCTGCCCATATTGTCTGCTCAGCTGATGGGAAGAGGCGCAGAAGTTAAGTAAGTTACTGACAAGTGATTCTTTTTTATTAAATAAGCACAGATATAGATTACAATGAACATATGCATGATTTTGAAAGATGCAACTGGAAAAAGATTTGTATTTGTAGAGGCACAGTGAGCTAGAGGTCCTAGGAGGGCTCATCTGCTAATCCAGGTTGGAGAAAGAGGAATCTGCTTTCTTTTCTCTATTTAAACCTTGACTACCCAGGCCCTTAGGCCTCTGACCCATGGAGCCATGTTTATATCCAGAGGTCTCTGTGTCCTGTTCCTTGGGATGTAGACTTGGGGTATATCTGTCGCATGTTTTTTTGAGGGGTTGAGTGTGGGAAATTAAGACTACCCTGCCCAAGGCCTTTGTTATTCTTGTTGCAAAGTTTCCAAAGACAAAGGAGTGGGAATAAAACCTTGGCTCATACCCGATAACTATACCTCTTCTCTTTCCCAAGCAGGACACCAAAATTCCAAGCCTAATGTTATTTCCCAGTTGGAGAAAGGCAGGTGGCCATGGAAGGAAATCCCTAGGGGTCCCTCTCCAGGCAAACAGGCAGGAAGGGGCCCCAGGGGCTCACACATAAGGCTGTCCATCAAGTCAGTGGTTTCTAAAAGCGCTGGCCTTTGAGCCTCTCACAGGAGAAATCACAGGCTATATCTAGAGCCTTGGAGCCTTTTCTGCACAGGAGCCAGCCCCTCCAGTCCCTCCAGCCCCTTCCCCTGTGCTCAACCTACATTTGCTCCTCTAGAACTGTCTACCTGGACCTCCCCAACATGCTTGCCCTCCATTTCTCTCCTCCAATGTGGAGGCATTCTGGATTTTCAAGAGAAGCCCTTGGTGGACCAGCATGTGACTTTCATCTCCTTTTCTTTCTCTTCACTCCCTTGGTCACCATAGTCCCCAACCACAGTTGCCAGATTGACTCCACCCCTCTGACCTGGGTGTGTACCAATTGTCTGGTGAGATCCTGAGTGACTTTCTGTCCCTGTTTTCTTGAAGTTCATGTGAGTCTCCTCTCCTGTCCTCTCGTCCCTTGTTCTCCTTGTTGCCACCTCACACATTTGCCTTCCTCTTTATCCATCCTTATCGCCTTTCAGTATTCTTTTTTTGCTCACCAGCGGTTCTTATTCTAGTAATTCCCCTCTTCACTATCCCTTGTCCCTACTCAGGGCACCAGCTTTCACCTTGCAGTCATTCTAGAGGGAAGTCCTCATTTACTTCACATATAAGCACCCTACAATCACCTAAGCCTTTTCACATCTCCCTTGCTCCTGTGCCTGGTGGCACATGGCTTGCATGGCATATTTAAAACCAATCAAATGTCTGTTTGGAGAACCAAAAGGAAAAAAGTAATGGGAATTTTCTGTCCCTCTAAGTGGTCATATAGCTTCCATTTCTTTTCTTTTCTTTTCTTTTCTTTTCCCAGAGCAAGAGACTAGATCTGGAATTGCAGAGTCAAATCTCAATCAAGTAATTTCTAAAGACTTTTCCCAAGACATGATAACCAATAAAGGGAATATAACCTGTGACTCCACAAGAAAAATCCCAGAGTCACTTGGTCATTTGGAGAGACATTCAGAGCAGATTGCATTTACCTTTAAGAAAAACCTGACTCCAAAGAACAGTCATGAGGATAATGGATTTGAGAAGGTATTTAGACTGCAATCAAATTTTGTTACTCAAAACAAAATTCCCTCAGGGGAAATAGTGCACAAAGAGGACAATGGTCATATCCTAGATCACAGTAATCAGCAGAGAACCCATGTGAGTGAAAAACCATATAAATGTGAGAAATACTTTAGCTCTGCTTCAGATCTCATTCAACTCCAGAACACTCATACTGGATTTAATCCATATCATATTAGATATCAGAAGCTTGGTGTTAGGGAAAAACCCTGCAAATGCAAAAATCGTGGGAAATCTTTCAGCAGGGGAACACATCTTATACAACCTGAAAGATGTCACACAGGAGAGTGACCATATGAGTGTAATGTCTATGGTAAGTCATTCAGCTGGGATTCATCCCTTATTCTACATCAGAGAACTCATACTGGAGAAAAACACTATGAGTATAGTGAATGTGGTAAAGCCTTCAACCAAAGTACATGCCTAACACAGCATCAGAGGATTCACACAGGGGAGAAACCTTATGAATGTAATCAGTGTGGGAAGGCCTTTAGCCAAAGTTCACATCTAAACCTGCATCAGAAGACTCATTCTGGGGAGAAACCCTATGAATGTACTGAATGTGGTAAAACCTATAGTCACAGCTCATCCCTGCTGCAACATAACAGGATTCATACTGGAGAAAAACCTTTTTAATGTAAAGAATGTGGGAAAGCCTTTACCCAGAGTATTCAGCTTATTTTACATCTGAGAACGCATACTGGAGAGAAACCCTATGAATTTTCTGAATGTGGCAAAGCCTATTGTCATAGGTCATCACTTATTCAACATAAGAGGATCCATACTGGAGAAAAACCGTTTCAATGTAATGAGTGTGGGAAAGCTTTCTGATGGAATACACACCTTACTCAACACCAGAGAATTCATACTGGAGAGAAACCTTACAAATGCATAAAATGTGACAAATATTTCAACAGAAGTACACACCAGAGAATTCATACTGAAGAGAACCCCTATGAATGTAATGAATGTGGGAAAACCTTTGGCCAGAGCACATATCTGATTCAACACCAGAGGATGCATACAGGGGAAAAACCCTTTCAATGTCAAGAATGTGGAAAGACTTCACCATAAAAGCATACCTTGCTCAACATCAAAGGATTCATAAGAGAAACAAATCTTTATAATGTGCTAATCCCAAAGTAATTCAGGTTGAAGAGACATTCAATAAATCTATTTAAAGTGGGAAATATTTCAGCATAACCATGGGCATTCCTTAGCATTAATAAATTAATAAAAAGAAATCCTATAAATGCTAATTATGAAAAATAATTCATTTGTGGCATGTCATATATTCAATATTAAAATGCTAATTATAAAGAAAATTAAAGTGAAAATGTGTGAAATGTTTTAATGTCATATCTCTTATTAAAAATTAAGAAAAAATTGTGAGGACAGCTTTATAAATAGTATTTTTAAAACCATGAAGTCATATATTAAAGTTAATCTTTTTATACATCATGTTGAATTTTTAGAAAAAGTGTTGAAATAATATCTCTTGGATCTACAAATGATGTTGTATGTCAGGAGATGTGATTCACATTTCAAATCTAAGGCCCCACTTTATTTATGTGTGACTTTAAATACCATAAATTGTCAGTTTTGGGGTCCCTTGGTTTTTTACTATGGTGTGCAAAGAACTAACAGCCATGTTTTTAGCAGAAACAAAAGCAAAATTTATTTAAAGACAGAATTAAAAGACACTGAGGGAGAGGCCCCTCAGTGAGCAGAGTTCTGGGTAAAAACAACTGCAAGGGAATTGTGGGAGTGCAGGAACTGTTCACTCCACCCCTTTCCTGTGGTGTAATATACAGGCATTCCCAGGGTGTATTTTATCAGCCCTGGCAGTAGGCTGGGGCAAGGAAAGCCATTTGGCCAGAGTTGCCATGTTGTCAACCAGTTCTTTGGTAGAGGGAATGCTTTTAGGGATTTTGGGGGGTATTATTTGTCCTGTTTAGGGTAATTGCCTTGTCATCCACATACTGGCTAACTTTGAAGAATTCTCCACACACTCCATACTGGGTGCTTCTTACTCTCCTTGGGCTCTAGCAGCCTGCCTGTATGTTGAGGTGGGGAACCACCTTCTACCCTCCGGGCTTTATCAGCTCTGGAAAGTGTTTCCTGGAGTCCTGGGTATAGTGGGTTGTTCAATTTTCTTTAGGTATTGCCCTCCTTGCCATAAAGTCTAACAAAATCAAGGACAGTAAATTATGTCCCATGGGCCAAATCCAACCTGAAACTGTTTTGCAAATAAAGTATTATTGGAACACAGCCATACCCATTTGTTTATATATTTTCAATGACTGCTTTCATTCTGTAGAAGCAGCATTGAATAGTGACAGAAACATGACAGCCTTAGTGCCCTCCCGACTCACCATTTTAGATCAGGGACCTTTTGTATGTCCGCAACACACTGTGACTGCGTGGAGCTGGGAAAAGGCTGCCCCCACAGCCAGAGGTGAGTTGAAAAGCCCCCGCAAGCCAGGCCCCATGTGGCTGCCAGAGCCCAGAGGGGGATCCAGTCACCATCGGGGCAGAATGCGGGCGCACAAAAATGCCCTCCCGACACCTCATTTTAGATCCGGGACCTCTTGTGTCCATCCGGAACACACCTAGAATGCATGGAGCTGGGAAAGGGCAGCCCTCACAGCCTGAGGTGAACTAAAAAGTCCCCACAAGTCAGGCTCCATCTGGCCACCAGTCGGAGCCCAGAGGGGGATCCAGTGATCTTGAGCCTAGCAGGCAATCCTGCAACTGCAGGGTAGTCTGTGGGACCACAAGACCCACCTTGGAATTAAACAAATACAGAAGGAGGACATTTTCTCTGACAGCGACCACTAACATATTCATAGTACCACTGCCCTACTGGAATTCTGGCATATTTTTTGACTCGATTGGACCACCAGTTTCTGACATCCCAGAAAGAGCACACCAGAAAGATGCCGGCCAGTACCAGTGACACAGTGTTCCAATGCATAGGACAAATTAGAAAACAAGCAGGAGGGAGAAGAAAAACGACAAGCAACCAAGCAAGTCCTCAGAGAAAAGACACACAACAAAAAGAAAATCACCCACCAGAATGCAAAAATAGTGACTTGGAAGAACTTCTGAGCCTTCCAGAAAGAGAATTTAAAATTGCCATGTTTAGGGCCTCCCCTGATGATGCAGTGGTTGAGCACAGGGCTGCGAAGCTGCCCGCAGCCTCTGCAGCACCGGTTGGATCCCCGGCCGACGGCGAGGGTCCCACATGGCACACAGACCCCTCCTGCACAGACCCCGGCCCGCTGATCCCCTCAGCATTGTATTTTGTCAGTCTGTCTGTTCTGTTCCCCGCGCTGGCTCTGGTGAATTCTCTCACCCTTCTGCACTCCTGACTGTACCCAGTGCTTGTATAAATAAATAAATAAATAAAATCTTTTCATTTTTATATAGATTTATTATTTTTATTTATACAAGCAGTGGGTACAGTCAGAAGTGTGGGAGGGTGAGAGAATTCACCAGAGCCAGAGCGGGGAGAGAGCAGGCAGAAGGACCGAAGTACACTGCTGAGGGGAGCAGCGGGTGGCAGGAGAGGTCTGCGCGCCATGTGGGACCCTCCTCTGGTGGCCGCATAACAGCCGGGGATTGAACCGGCGCTGCAGAGGCTGCGGGTAGCTTCGCAACCCAGCGCTCAACTGCTGTGCCACCAGGGATGCCCCAATAAATAAAATCCTTTAAAATCCTTTAAAAATAAAATAAAATTGCCATGATTAAAAAACTGACAGAAGTCAAAAATAATATGGGAAAGATAATCAACAATCAGAAGAAAGAAATTGAGTCCCTAAAGAGGGAAGTGAAAGAAATGCAGGAGATCAAAGGATTAATGGAGGAGCTAAAGAACTCCGGGAAAAGCAGTGAAAGTAGAATAGATGAAATGGAGGAATGAATAAGTACTCTCGAAGACACAGAAATAAAAAAAACCAAAACAGAAAAGGAAAGTGAAGTACAAAGGATAAAGAATAATGAAAGACTTCGGGAATGATCTGACTCCATGAGGAAAGGAAATATAAGAGTTATAGGAATCCCAGAAGGAACGGAGAGAGACATAGGAACAGAGAAAATATTAAAGGAAATAACTGAAGAGAACTTCCCAAACATGAAGAAGGAGCTGAAAAATAGACATACAAGATGCAAGAAGAACACCAAACTTCCATGATGAAAGAAAAAATAGAGCAAGACACATAATAGTAAAGCTCCCAAGAATCCAAGACAAGGGAAAAATAGTGAAGCTGACAAGAGGGAAGAAACAGATAACATACAAAGGAAAACCAATCAGGCTGACATCAGACTTCTCTGAAGAAACACTACGGGCAAGGAGACAGTGGAGAGACATAGTCAACAGACTCCAAGACAACAAATGCTGACCAAGAATATTCTATCCCGCAAAGCTTTCCTTCCTCTATGAAGAAAGAATAAGGACTTTCCCAGACAAACAGAAACTCTGGAATTTCATTATGACTAAACCCCCACTCCAAAAAATACTACAAGGAGTCCTAAAGCCAAAACCAACAGAGGGATAAATAAGAACAAAACAAGACCAAAAAGAAAAAGAAAAGAAGAAAAAAGTTATTAAAAGAATAAATAAATAAAACCAGAGAAAAGACAAACAAAATGGCAAATACAGATGCTAACATATCAATATTAACTCTAAATGTAAACAGACTAAACTCTTCAATAAAAAGACACAGAGTCGCAGGCTGGATTAAGAAACAAAACCGAGGGCCTCCCCTGGTGGTGCAGTGGTTGAGCTCTGGGCTGCAAAGCTGCCCGCAGCCTCTGCAGCGCCGGTTCGATCCCCGGCCACCGGTGAGGGTCCCACTAGGTGCACAGACCTCTCCTGCCGCGCCTGCTGCTCCCCTCAGCAGTGTATTTCGTTGGTCTGCCTGTTCTGTTCCCCGCACTGGCTCTGGTGAATTCTCTCACCCTCCCGCACTTCTGACTGTACCCAGTGCTTGTACAAATAATAAATAAATCTTTTAAAAAAGTAAAAGAAAGAAACAAAACCCAACCTTTTGCTGTCTCCAGGAAACACATTTAGCTACAAAAGATAAAAATAGACTCAAAGTTAAAGGATGGAAAACAATCCTACAAGTAAATGGACCAAAAAAGAAGGCAGGAACAGCTATACTTATATCAGATAAAACAGATTTCAAACTCAAAATGGTAAAAAAGAGACCCCAACGGTCATTACATTATGATCAAGGGGACAATACTTCAAGAAGAAATAACACTCATTAACATATACTCACCAAATGAAGGCGCACCAAAATATATCAGACAACTGTTATCATCTCTGAAAACAGACATCAGAGAAAACACGTATGTAGTAGATTTCAACACACCACTATCAACAATGGATAGATCAACAAGACAAAAAATAAGTATGGACACTAAAGCTCTAAATAAGGATCTAGAGCTCATGGGCTTAACAGATATCTATAGAACACAAAACCCCAAAAAATCTGAGTACCCATTTTTCTCAAGTGCACATGGATCATTCTCTAGGATTGATCACATATTGGGCACAAGACAAACATCAACAGATACACCAAGATTGAAATCATACCAATAATCTTCTCTGACCATGAAGGCATCAAACTAGAAATAAATAAAAAGAAGGCAAGGAACTCCCCTACTTCATGGAGATTGAAACCCACACTACTGGAAGACTATTGGACTAATGAGGAAATCAAATAAGAAATTAAAAAATACTTTGAGGGCCTCCCCTGGTGGCGCAGCGGTTGAGCGCTGGGTTGCGAGGCTGCCCGCAGCCTCTGCAGCACCAGTTCGATCCCCAGCCATCAGCGAGGGTCCCGCACACACAAAAAAAATACTTTGAGTTGAATGACAAGGAGGATGTCAATTTCCTAAATGTATGGGATGCAGCAAAAGCAGTAATTAGAGGAAAATATATAGCAATACAGGCTCACCTCATGAAACAAGAAAGAACTCAAAGAAACAAAATAATCTCAAAACTCAAAGAACTAGAAAAAGAACAACCAAAAAAAAAAAAAACCCCACCCAAACCAGTAGAAGAAAAGAAATAATAAAAATCAAAGCAGAAATAAATGAAATAGAAACTAAAAAAGCAATCCAAAAGATCAATGAAAACAAAAGTTTGTTCTTTGAAAAAATAAATAAAATAGACAAACCCCTAGCCAGGCTCACAAAGGAAAAATAGGAGAAAGCACAAATAAATAGAATCACAAATGATAGAGGAGAAATCACAACTGACACAGCAGAAATCAAAAGAATAATCAGAAACTACTATGAACAGTTATATGCAAACAAGTTCAACAATCTAGAAAAGATGGACAAACTCCTACAACGCTACAATCACCCAAAGCTAGATAAAGAAAAAATAGAACACCTAAATAGACCAATTACAAGCAGCGAAATTTAAATGGCAATCAAAAACCTCCCCAAAAACAAAAGCCCAGGACCAGATGGATTTACAAATGAATTCTACCAAACATTCAGAAATGAATTAGTGCCTCTCCTTCACAAACTCTTTCAAAAAATTGAGAAGGAAGGGATAATACCAAACATATTCTATGAAATCAACATTACACTAATACCAAAACTGAACCAGAACAACACAAATAAAGAAAACTACAGGCTAATCTCTCTAATGAACACTGATGCAAAAATCCTCAATAAAATTTTAGCTATCAGAATCCAACAATGTATCCATAAAATAATTCACCATGACCAAGTAGGATTTATTCCAGGGACCCAAGGATGGTTCAACATCTGAAAATCAATTAATGTAATCCAACACATCAACAAAAAGAAATCTAAAAACCATACGATAATATCAATAGAGGCTGAGAAAGCTTTCGACAAAGTACAGCACCCATTTATGACAAAGGCTCTTGAAATTCTTGGGATACAAGGAACATACCTCAATATCATGAAGGCCATATATGACAATCCCATAGCCACTGTCATTCTCAATGGTGAAAAGCTGAAAGCATTTCCATTAAGATCTGGAACAAGACAAGGATGTCCACTCTCACCACTGCTTTTCAATATAATACTGGAAGTCCTAGCCAGAGCAATAAGACAAGAGAAAGACATACAAGGAATCCAAATAGGGAAGGAAGAAGTCAAACTATCACTATTCGCAGATACGACAATATATACAGAGAACCCCAAAAACTCCACAGAGAAACTAATTAGTAAAGTGGCAGGATACAAAATCAACACACAAAAATCAGTAGCCTTCCTATACACAAACAATAAATCTGAAGAAGAAGAAATCAAGGAAACCATCCCTTTTATTATTGAAACAAAAAAAAAATCAAATACTTGGGAATAAACCTAACAAAAGAGGTAAAGGACCTATACAAAGAAAACTATAAAACACTGTTAGAAGAAATAGAAGAAGACATAAAGAAATGGAAAGACATCCCCTGCTGCTCATGGATTGAAAGAATTAACATTATCAAAATGGCCATCCTACCAAAAGCAATTTACAGATTCAATGCTATTCCAATAAAAATTTCAATGACATTCTTCAAGGAAATAGAACAATTATTGATGAATTCATATGGAACCACCAAAAACCCTGAATAGCCAAGGCTCTCCTGAAAAAAAAAAAAAAAGAAGGGAATGGAGGCATCACACGCCCAGATTTCAAACTATACTACAAAGCCATAATAACCAAAACTGCATGGTATTAGAACAAGAACAGATACATGGAACAATGGAACCAAATAGAAAATCCAGAAATAAACCCACAGATATACAGTCAACTAATCTTTGACAAAGGAGCAAAGAATAAGCACTGGAACAAAGAAAGTTTGTTCAATAAATGGTGCTGGGAAAACTGGGTCGCTAGATGCAAAAGAATGAAGCTTGACTACTACCTTACACCATGCACAAAAACCAACTCAAAATGGATTAAAGAACTAGACAAGGAACCATAAAATATATAGAAACCATAAACTATATAGAAGGAAATATAGGTGAAACACTACATGACATGCACCTCAAAAACATCTTTACAGACACATCACCCAAAGCAGTGATAGTGAAGGCAAAGATAAACAGCTGGGACTACATCAAATTAAAGACCTTCTGCACAGCAAAAGAGACAATAACCAAAAACAAAGAGAAACCCCACCAACTGGGAGAAAATTTTTGCACACAACACTAATGTTAAAGGACTGATCACAAAAATCTACAAAGAGCTGATGAGACTCAACAAAAACAAACTAAATAATCCAGTCAAAAAATGGGCAAAAGAGGGCCTCCTTAGTGGTGCAAGGGGTTAAGCACCACCCTATGAAGAAATCTGCAGCCTCTGCAGCATGAGTTTGATCCCGGCCGGCCAGGGAGCAGCCTACAGGGCACAGCAGACCTCGCCTGTCTCACCAGCTTCTCCCCTCAGCAGTGTATTTCAGTCAGTCTGCCTGTTCTGTTCCCCACTCTGTCTCTGGTGAATCCTCTCACCCGCCGTACCTCTAGCCTGTACCCCAGCTCTTGTATGCATAAATAAATAAATCTTTTAAAAAAATGGGCAGAAGAGCTAAAAAGAAACTTCTCCAAAGAGGATATGCAAATGGCCAACAGGCATATGAAAAAATGTTCAACATCACTTGTAATCAGGGAAATGCAAATCAAAACTACAATGAGGTACCATCTTACACCAGTGAGAATGGCACATATTAAAAAAACTAGCGGGCCTCCCCTGGTGGCGCAACGGTTGAGCGCTGGGCTGCGAGGAGGCCCGCAGCCTCTGCAGTGCTGGTTTGTTCCCCGGCCGCCAGCGAAGGTCCCACAAAAAATAAATAAATAAATAAATAAATAAATAAATAAAATTAAAAAACTAGCAACGACAAATGTTGGGGAGGATGTGGAGAAAAAGGATCTCTCCTGCACTGCTGGTGGCAGTGAAAACTGGTCCAACCACTATGGAGAGGTGTGTGGAGATTCCTCAACTTATTAAAGATAGAGCTTCCATATGACCCAGCAATTCCACTCCTAGGTATTTACCCAAAGGACACAGAAGCATTAATTCAAAAGGGCACCTGCACCCCTATGTTTATAGCAGCACTGTTTACAATAGCTAAGCTTTGGAAACAACCCAAATGCCCAAAAACAGATGACTGGATCAAGAAGATGTGGAACATATACACCATGGAATATTACTCAGCAATCAAAAAAGATAAACACATGCAATTTGCAGCAACATGGATGGAGCTGGAAGGGATCATGCTCAGCGAAATAAGCCAGAAAGAGAAAGAAAAATACCGGATGGTCTCACTTATAGCAGGAATCTAGAAAACCTAAATGAGGGACCAGGAAAAATACTAATAAAAAAAAAATCAAAATCAACAACAACTATAAACCAGAGACACACTGCAGGTGGGGGGAAGAGTGGAGGGATTAGAGTCAAAATGAGGGGGGAGGGAATTGTATGGGGAATATAACCAAGATGAAAATCCATACACTGTGCAAAAATGAAAAATGTCAGAATTATATAAAATAATTAAAAAATAAAATATCTAACTATAATAATAAGTGATAAATTGATGAAAAAAAGAAAAAAAGAAATATGACAGGCTTGTATTAGCTTGCTGGGATCATATAACAAAATATCATAGATTGGGTGGCTTAGACAACTGAAACTTATTTTCTCACAATTCTGGAGGCTGAAATTTCAAAATCAAGGCGCCAGATTTGACTTCGCCTCTCCCCTTGGTTTACCGATGGCCATCTTTTCACTGTGCCTTCACATGGACTTCACTCTGTGGTGCACACTCTGGGTGACTCTTCCTCTTCTTGTAAGAACACCGGTCCTTGTGGACTAGGGTCCCACCTTGTGGCCTCATTTAACCTTTATTACCTCTTTATAGACACTTTCTTCAAGTACAGTCACATGGAGTTTATGACTTTATATTTTAATCTATCCAGGCTGCTATAAAAAAATATACCATAGCTCATAAAGAACATAAATTTGGGGTCCTCTCTGGTGGTGCAAGGGCTTAAGATGCAGCACTGTGAAGCTATCTGTAGCCACTGCAGCACAAGTTCAATTCCTGGCCAGGGAGGTGACCCACATGGCACAGCAGGCCTGTCTTGCCCGCTGCTCCCCTCAGCATTGTATTTCTGTCAGTCCCTCCTATTCTGTTCTCCACTCTATCTCTGGTGAATCCTCTCATTCCCCACACCTCTGGCCTGTACCCCAGTTCTTGTATGCATAAATAAATCTTAAAAAAAATAAAGAACATAAATTTATTTCTCACAGTTGTGAAGGTAGTCCATGATCACGGTGATACCAGAAACAAGTCTCCCAGATCACCAAAGCAGCCATGAGAAAAGATCATAGAGAGAATATGTCTTTCTTACATCCTGGAGCTAAGTGTTCTGGAGTATACTATTACTCTGACCTCTAGGTCTCTGGATGTGTTGATGTATGTGCTGCAGTTGGTGTTGGCAACGACACATACACCACCATGTTGAGCCAGTAAGTAGACCAAGGCAATGTGAATGTTCAGGACCACTTTTGCCAAGACGTTCAGTGACTTTTGTTGATCTGGCAAGCTCTTTGCTGTGTGTTCCGCAATTTGTCAAATAGTGACCGACAGGTTCTGAATCATGGGATGATTGGCATAAACCCCAGAACTTGAGATCAAGATTCCCAATATGCTGTGACCTATATTAGTCTCATGATGGGCCAACAAGGGAATGTTGTCAATCCTCTAGTTATCTAAGCATGTATGAGACCCCAACCTTTCCCCCCACCCCCCACAGAAAGTGAGTCAGATCCCACTCCACAGACAAAAATGCATCTTGGGAAAGAACAAGTGACACCTCCCACCCCCCACCCCGAGAGTTTTCTCATTAATAGTTTGATTTATGGGTAATTTGTCAAGGATGTAGAAAACCATGAGTCTAAGATGTTACAACAGGCGTTCCAAAATCCACCTGGGTAATAATGAACAGACAGGAGTTGTTGTCATAAAGGAGGCAACTTTTCTGTTGGGCTCTTTCATTTGAGCCCATGTCACCTCTCAAGTAGATAAAGGGTACATATAGGAAGGCCCAGGATTGCTGGTCCATATAGGTCACAGACCATATAGGTCACAATTATATATATTATATATAATACATATAACATATTATTACATATTATATATATATAGAGAGAGAGGGAGAGAGATTGAGAGAGAGAGAGAGAGAGAGCATCCTTAGATTTAGGAGCATATGACAAATTAGGCAGTCAGTCAGGTTTCCTCCTGTAGTGATACTTTGTGACATTTTGATTAGAGCACTGTCTTGTTGAGCAATTAGAAAAAATAAATGATTTAGTCCAACTTCTTTATTTCTATTTTAATATTGGGGGTTACATTTTTGTTTTTCCATGTGTACATGTGTTCCACTCACTCTCTACCAAACCACCCATGCCAGTACCTCATCTGCCTCCCTCCTCCATACCTTCTTCCTTCCCTCTAGTAACCATAATATTCTTTCACTGAGTTCAAGGAATAGTCCTACTTTTTCTTGTGGGTTTTTTTTTTTTTTTGCTATTTATATTACACAGGTGAGAGAAACCAACTGATGTCTCTTTACTTTTTGACTTATTTCACTGAACATAATCACCTCGAGATCCATCCATTTTGTCCCAAATGGCACAAGTTCATCTTTTTTCACAGTTGTGTAATATTCCATTGAGTATATATTCCACAATTTCTTTATCCATCTGTCTGTTGAAGGGCACTTAGGTTGGTTCCATTATTTGGCAATTGTGGACATAGGCATAGATAAATCTTTTCATATTGGAGTTTTCATGTCATTTGTATGAATACCTAATAGGTATTGCTGGATGGTATGGACTCTCCATTTTTATTAAGAAATCTCCATAACGTTTTTCACAGGGGCTACAGCAACTTATATTCCCACCAACAGTGGATGAGAGTACTTTTTTGATCACAACCTTGTCAACATTTGTTGATTCATTCTTTTTTATATGGACCATTCTCACAGGGTGGTGGTATCAGAGTGTGGTTTTGATTTTAATTTCCCTTACAATAAGTGATGTCGAACAATTTTTTATGTCTGTAGGCCAACAGAATGTCTTCTTTACAAAAATTTCTATTTAGGTCCTTCACCCATTTTTTGAATGAGTTGGGATTTTTTTGTTGTTGTTAGGTTAACCCCTTGACAGACGTGTGATGTGCAAATATTTTTTCCCATTCAGTAGGTTGGCTTTTTATTTTTGTGGTGGTTTCTTTGAGGTACAAAAACTTTTTAGTATGAGGTACTCCCATATGTTTATTTTGCTTTTGTTTCCCTTGTCATTGGGGTTGAGTCCCCAAATACATCTTTACTATAGATGTCCTGTAGTGTGTCTTCTACTTTTTTCTTTCAAGTGCTTTATGGTTTCAGTTCTTATATCCAGATGCTTAATCCATTTTGAATTAATTATTGTGTATGGAGTTAATACAGATCTTGTTTCTTTTTTTAAGGGAGTTTCCATGTTTCCCAGCACCATTTATTAAAGAGGCTATCTTGGGCCTCCACAGTGGTGCAGTGGTTGAGCGCTGGGTTGCGAAGCTGCCCGCAGCCTCTGCAGCGCCAGTTGGATCCCCAACTGCCCTGCGAGGGTCCCACATGGCGTGCAGACCTCTCCTGCTGCCCGCTGCTCCCCTCAGCAGTGTATCGTCAGTCTGCCTGTTTTGTTCCCCACTCTGGCTCTGGTGAATTCTCTCACCCTCCCTTGCTTCTGACTGTACCCAGTGCTTGTATAAATAAATAAATAAATAAATCTTAAAAAAAAAAAAAAAGAGGCTATCTTTTCTTCAATTGTATGGCCTTAGTCCTTTTCCAAGATTTACTGTCCATATTTGTATAGGTTTATCTTTGGCCTTTCTAGTCTGTTCCACTAGTCTGAGTTTCTGTTTTTCTTCCAGTACCATACTGTTTTGATTAGTGTTGCTATGTAACAAAATTTGAAGTCAGGAAGTGTGATATCTTAATTTTTCTTCTTTCCTCTCAGGATCATAGTAACTATTTATGGTTCCATATAAATTTTGTAATTGTTTACTCTATTTCCTTAAAAAAAAGTCATCAGTATTTAGCTAGATATTGCACTGAATTCTTCCAATCTATAAACATAAAATATCTTTCCATTTCATTGTATCTTCTTTTCTTTAAGAAAGTTTTATAGTTTTCCAATAGGTCCTTTACTGCCTTCATTAACTCCCAAATATTTCATTCTTTTGGGTGTGATTACAAATGGGATTGTATTCCTTATTTCTCTTTTCTCCCTTTTTTTTTAAGATTTATTTATTTATGCATACAAGAACTGGGGTATAAGCCAGAGATGTGGTGTGTGAGAGGATTCACCAGAAAGAATGGGGAACAGAACAGGTGGATTGACTGAAATACACTGCTGAGGGGAGCAGCCAGCAAAAGAGGGGAGGTCTGCTTTGCCATGTGGGTTACTCCCTTGTCGGAGAATCGAACTCATGCTGGAGATAACTTGATAGTGCTGTCTTTAACCCCTTGCACCACCAGGGAGGCCCGCATCCTGAGTTTTAAATGGTTCTGTTTTGATTTTATTCTTTACTTTAGTTTTTTCTTTACTTTTTTTCCCTTTCCTTTACTTTTTTTCTTTACTTTAGTTTCTGTGGGCAGTGCCTTAGTTATCACCCAGGATGGCCATAGCCCAAAAGACTGATCAGTTTTATAACTTTCGGGGCAGAGGAATAGTGTAAGTTTTCCTAGGACTTTCAGAATATATTTTTATTATCAGAAGTCTAAGGCAGTTGCTATTTGAAGTTGTTTTCTTTCAAGGGCCATTTTTTTGCTTTGTTTCTTCATTATAATCAAAGACATGCATGTTTTAGTTTAACCCATTAAATCTCAAAGCTAGTATGAGATACAAAGGGATCTTAGGTGGAATTGGAATGGAACTGCCCATTTTTACAGGTTTATTTTCAAACAGACACTGAGCATTCACTGAACAAATTTATCTTTCTTCACAGGAAGCTGGGAATGCTTGTCTTTAGAATCTTATCTCATGCCAATCAGAGCTGCACAGTAGCCAAAACCAAATATCAAAAAAACTGGGGAAGAGCCAGGTAGATGTCACAAAACCTTGTTATGTACCTGTTGTTGGAATCTATCCAACAAACAGCACTGATGGCCACAAATGGCATGGATAGAGGACTTCTGGCCATGCACACCAGAAAGTTGCCTGCCTCTGTGTCCTTTGATCCCCAAACCAAAACTCTTTTCCTTCAATAGCAATGCAAGCATCTATGCATTTGGGTACTTGGTGCTGGTTGGGGAGAATAAAAGGTAAAATCCCCAAGATAAAACATGTCTTGGCAGCTGCTGGGAGTCCTCAAATTCACTCCCCACAGGACTGGTTATCCTGGAGAGGCGGTGGGTGTGTCCTAAGTAGCCAAGGCCCCGTCCAGTAGGAAAAATTTGATTAGGTTAGCCTGGGCACAATTCTGTGGCCAACTACTCTGATTCTTGGAAAATGGGCACTCACTGACATGCCATCCATCCCTAAGTGGTTGCAAATTTGTTACCAGAGGCCAAGGTCTGGCTGCTCATCACATGAGAACCGAGGTAAGGTTTGGTATGAGCAATTTAATGAGGTGCCAGTGACCTGAGAAGATGGCGGACTTAAATGTCCCAAACTTCCACCTTGCCTTCTCAGGCTCAATGAGGTGATTATATTGGAGAGGGGGGTTTGGTGTGGGCAGACTTGCTGGCCTCTGTGGTTGTTTTTCTCTTGACAAAGTGTACCTTGTCAACATCTTAAGACAATACCAGGTTTTTGCAATTTGCTGTTCTCCTGTTAGTTCTAAAACAGTACTAAAACAGCACTTAAAAGGGTGCCAAAGTTGAGGGATAGGTCGCTGTTTGTGGGTTCTCACCTGTGCACTAACAATTGCAAGACCACTCAGGCTCAGGAAACAACAATGGGGCTTATTTAACAGGAGACTGGGGGAAAAGGGTTTCTAAAGCCACAAGTGGCCAGCTGTCTCACCCCAGATGGTAGCCAGTGGTCCTAAAGACTGCTCGTGCAAGAAGATGCTGTCTTGCCAACAAGGGCCTGGAGCTGGTGGCACACTGGTAAGCAGTAGGTCAAGATCCAATTCATGGTGGCAGTTACAGGTTCTCACAGGCGGGGCTGCTGAGGTGACACCACAGCAGTCACAGCAACAGCCTGAAGGCCAGGCTGGACAGCACCAGTCTGGACACCAGACTGGACAGCAAGAGATGCAACAGAACCAGGAGATGGTCTGGGTGATCAGAAGTGGTGGAGAGCTCTCCAGTGGTGGAGAGCTGGACACAGAGTGTTGGTCACTTCTCAGTAGTGCTGGTCAGCAATGGTCACCAGTAGGTGGTGGCAGAGACCCCAGTGTTACAGCTCTTTATGAGCTACTGGTATGAAACAACAGCCAAGAGGCCTAGGCCAATGGTGCTGCTTGCATGCAACGTCAGAGGCAGGGCCAGAAGTAGGTGCAGTGGTCAGTTCTCTGCAAAGGGCTATGGAGGCCTGGAGGTCTATGGAGGTCTCGGAGTCCCGTGAAAGTCTGCTGAATGCCATGGAGGTTGTCTACTTGATGCTCCTTCTTTGGAGGCTATCTGTGGAATCCTTCTTATTTTGGACCCTGACTGCTGAGTGAATCCTAAGCTGGCTCTTGCCCTGTTTATACCCTCTTCAGTGACCTCCACCCTACAAGTCTAATTGGACTGTTTTTTGATCCTGTGTGGTGCCTGGTTTATTCCCTTTTTGATCAGAATAATGAGCTCAAGCCCATGATGGAGAGCCAGAGAGCTCAAACCTGATTGGTCCATTTATGATTGTTGTGCCAGAAACAAAAGGTTTTGAAAACCCCGGCGCCTACACAAACTTGATCTGCACTGAGGGCAGGGCAAGTTCTAGACAAGTGAGCTCTGGGACGCCACAGCTGGAGCCAGCATCTGCGGGTGTCAGAGGCGCTTGGCTCTCAGTGCCCTCTTAGCGGGACTGGGTGTAACGATGTGTTTAGGGGTTACAGAAGAAGCATTTACTGCAGCAGCACTTGGACACATGTCCCAGCTGCTGAAGAGTGGGCGCCACTGGCCTTCTGAGGCCTTCTACTGCCTGTGCTCCAGGGGAGCCCAACATTTCTCCTCAAGGCCTGAAGCCTCAAAGCCTCTGCTGCTAGAACCGGGAGGGGTGCTGCACACCCTGGGGTGGCAGGGTGGGAAAACCATTTCTGTGTTGCCTCTACCAGCAGCTTTCAGAGTTGCCAGAGCACCACTGCTGAAGCCCCTCACACTGAGGGTGGCAGGCAATGACACACTCACTGCTGCTGCCTTTTCACAGCAATCTATGCCAGCCTGAAGCCTGCACACGCTGGGGCAGGAAACCACCACTGCTACTCCATGTGCTGCCACCTGAGCAGCAGGTTGTGATAAAGCCGTTCATGCCTCTCAGCCACTAGGCACCTTGGGGTCCCTATCATAGTTTCCCCCTCGAGGCACTTACCATTAAGATATGAGAATTAGTCCTTGGTTTTGTGCTGCCTGGATCCTGAAAAACATGAGAGAGTAGTGGGGCAGAGACAAAGGAAAAAAGAAAAAAATAGTATGCAATAGAAATACATGCTAACAAAACCACAATAAATGTAAATAGCAATCCCACACAGTCTGGGAGAGTCACCTGTACACAGGTGCATGTCTTTCTCACCTGCACAGTCATACAGATGAGGAACATGAGGCAAGTATAGCACAAAGTCAGACATGAACACACACTGGCTTTAGGCATATAAACAAACTCACCTAGACCTGTAGGGCCCATAGAGACACAAATACATACACATATATGCAGATTCACACATATACGGCCGGCCCTATAAGGCAACAGTCACACACCATCACACTCACAGATTCAATCACATTTGTGACGTTCAGTCCCACATCATCCCAAGCTTCTGCCCTGGGGTAACTACTGACCATCTGCACTCAACAAAGGAGTTCCAGCACAGCTATGATGATATGTGCACTTGACCATAGGTGTCAAGTACAGCCTATGGTTAAGTCTACCCGGGATCAAGGTGGGAATCTGAAGACTTTCCAGTCTGCACCATTCCAATCCACTCCAGACCGCTGTTAGTAGGAAATTGGTACAGGTTTCCCCTGCTAACCAAAAGTAGAGCATTCCCATTAAGCTTTTTGTAAGCTGAAGAAGAAATTACCAATAATTTATATGGAAAAAATGTTTGAGCATTTGCAGACCCAAAAACAACCTACCAAAGCATATCAATTAATACATAAACAAAATAACAAAACGTGCAATGAAAGCAGGAATAATATGGTACATATACGAAGCGTATACAGGGAAGTTTCCAGGAAAGCAATTTGTTCTCCAAGCAATTCTCCCTGCTTACAGTACAGCTACTTCAAGGATTGCTGCAAAACAAGTACTGAATGCTCTTTTTGCCTTTTGTTGTAAAAGCAAAATTCGTCTTCGACTTTCTGTCAAGACAGGTACTAATGTAAGTATGTTTTATTTATTTTATTTTTTTTTAATAGAGGCATGTCTTATTTATTTATTTATTTGTTTGTTTGTTTGTTTTGTTTATACATGCACTGGGTACAGTCAGAAGCGTGGGAGGGTGAGAGAATTCACCAGAGCCAGAGCTGGGAGCAGAGCAGGCAGAAGGACCGAAGTACACTGCTGAGGGGAGCAGTGGGCGGCAGGAGAGATCTGCGCGCCATGTGGGACCCTCCTCTGGTGGCCGGGGAGCAGCCGGGGATCGAACCGGCGCCGCAGAGGCTGCGGGCAGCTTCGCAACCCAGCGCTCAACCGCTGCGCCACCGGGAGGCCCAATGTAAGTATGTTTTAAAATCACGTGGTATAACACAAACTTTCAAAGAGCAGGGGAAATCTGTAATAAACTCTGATTCTGGAGTTACTTCGCCTGGCTCAAAGCCTGGCCTTACCTTCTCCTACCACTTAGGTAATCCACAGCTCTGTGCCCCAAATACCTCATTTCTGCACCCCAAATACGCATCAAGCTGTTGAAAATATGCCTAGCATGTGGTTGGTGCCCAATAAATATTGACAGTTACTGGTATCAGCACTGCGCTAATTTTATAGCACTGTGTCACGGCAGGGGCACTCTCCAGACACGCCTCTCCCTGGTGACGGTGTGCTACTCGAACTTCACTTCCCAGAAGTCTGTGCTACACCGTGGCCGAGGTCCAGAGCACAGAGTAGCGATGGCGCCTCAGACCTCCTCTGGGAAATGGAGTCCGAGGCTCCAAAATGCGCAAAGGCTCCCGGGAGTTGTAGTTCGCATCGGTTCTGAGCACGCGCAGTTTCCTTCGGCGGCTTGCAAGTGTGCTCCTTTGTGGCGGTCGCTGTCCTTTTGTGGACCCCTCTGGTCGGTTTGTCCTCAGCCGTGGGTCCTGTCTGCCATACACGCTCTATGTCCACTGGTCCGGGAGGCTTAGCCCGAGACCTGCCCTGGCCTCGGGCTCGGTCCCCAGGAGAAGTGTGACGGGCCGTGTAAGGCGCGGGTGATGGGGCGAGAGCGCAGCCTGGGGTGTGGCGCGCGGGCTGAGCGAGACTGACCCTCACCCCAGTGGGCGTGTGATCGCTGTGCCGCGATTGCGTGTGCAATCCCCCCCGGAGCTCCCCGGCAGACCGCTGACCCTGAGCCCCGGGAGCAGGACCCGCTCCTCTGGGGCTAGCCTGGGGCCCAGGAGGCTGCAGAGCTGCCCAGTCTCCGGGGGACGCTGCCGAGGGCCGCCATGGAGACCCCTGCCCCGAAATCCGAGGAGACAGGTACAGTTGACTCTTAGTCAGTGTGTCTGTGGATTTGCACTTGAAGAGATTAACACTTCGAGAGGTCAGGCTAGTCTCCCAGAAGTACCCACTATAAGCAGGCCTTCTGTCTCTTCACCGTGCACAACCATTTGTTCCCACTGTTTCAAACATGCTGATCATAGGAAGGAAATGGCAGTGTTTTCCCTCATTCGCTGGGGTGTCTAAGACCCTGAACAGCAGTCTCTGATGCTGTATTATAATATGCAGGTTATTGGGACTCATTTCCCATCCTACCTGTGGGCAATGGTTCTTGGCTCCTCTCTGATTCCCCCGCCTTCCAGGGCTGGGGTGGGCTCATTGATGTCCCTGGTGGCTATGGGCAAGCCAGCCCCTGTTGACTCATTTCTCTTGCCAGCTTCACCATCTCTGGACACCACTCTTCCCCTCAAAGAGAATCCAGAGGATAAATTGGGTCAGGGCCTCCTGGAAGCCAGGTCTGAGGTGAGTGACTATCTTTACTTCCTTCTCAACACCTTCATGAAGTGAGTTGGTACCTTCCTTACCTGCCCAGAATCTTCAGTCATCCAAGTACTTCCATTTGGGGTCATGCTCTTAGGCCCTCAGGAAGCCATGTGTGTGGAAACTGTTCCAGTCGAAGACAATATGGGTGACACCCCAGGTGTGCCCTTCAAATGAACTCTCCTCAGTGCCCCTTCCAGTCTGATTCAGTCCAACAAGTCAGTCAATCACCCAGGACCAACATGCCCAGTACTGTGCTGGGAGCTCTGAGGAGTGGTTTTAGGGGGACCCCAGTAAATAGATGACAGCTCACATGTGATCACTTTATTCCACTCCACATGTTGGCCCCGGGCATGTTTGTGGCAGTTGGTCCTTGTTTGAAGAAGTGTTCTGGAATGGAAGCAGGCAGGGGGTGTGGAACAGCTAAACCCAAACCTGCTGTGTTGCAAGAATTGGGTTGAGAGTAATGGTAGGGCATGGCCTGTGTGCTTTTCCTCTGTACCAGGGCCTTCATGGAAAAACCTGCAGGTTTAAATTTTCTAGAACTGCGGCAAAGAATTGGTACTAAGACCCAAAAGAATTGGTACTAAGACCCTCTTTTTGTAGACTTTGTGTTTTGCTTTTCATTTTGTTCTACCACTTAGTCCACCTCCACTCATCGTCATATTTAGAAAAGTACGAAGAATGTGGGGTATTAAAAATCTGGAGGGTTGACATTTTTAGGATCTTTTTGATTTGTTAACCTGCACTTGAGAGAAGTGAGCTCTCTGACTCAGAAAGGTAGAAATAGTTGTAAAACATGTACTGTGAGGTGTGCCTAGCTTCCATAGGTGTTAGAATGTGCTCTCATTCTATAAAACACTCAAGAGACATGGTGGTCCTGTGCACTACATGATCCTTGATGGGCCATAGATCCAAGAGAGAAAATTAAAAGATAGTTTGGGGGCCTCCCCTGGTGGCACAGCAGCTGAGTGCTGGGCTGCAAAGCTGCCAGGAGATGCAGCTCCAGTTCGTTCCCCAACCACCGGCAAGGGTCCCACATGGCACGCAGACCTCTCCTGCCACGCCCACTGCTCACCTCAGCAGTGTATTTCGTCACTCTGCCTGTTCTGTTCCCCGCTCTGGCTCTGGTGAGTTCTCTCACCCTCCCGCGCTTCTGACTGTACCCAGTGCTTGTATAAATAAATAAATAAATAAAATCTTTTTTAAAAAAAAAAGATAGTTTGGGACAACTAAGGAAATTTGAAAATGGATTGTATCTTGAATCAGATTGTATGAATATTAAATTTCTTGGGTGTGATGACAGCACTGCGATTGCATGAGAGAATATCCTTAGGAGATACAAGTTGAAGGACGCAAAGTGAGATGTGGTGATGCCTGCAGCTTACCTTGGCCCACCAAAGTGTGCGTGCGCTTGTGTGAGTGCCCGCCCTTAGGGAGCTAGCACCCTTCTTGTGCAGAGGTGCTATTCCTGCTATCTCAGCAGCCTAGGTGACTGAGTTGCTCTGCCTTCTCGGCTGAATGCCATCTCACTCTCATTCATGGTCAAGTGTTTGCTCTCCTGGTACCTCCCCGATGGTCTGTCCTGATCTCTGTGCTAGTTTTGTTATCAAGTCTGCATGTGATTCCTACACATGCCATCTGGACTTTTTGTTCCCTGAGCTGCAGATGAAGACACACTGGATAGGAGCTCTTCTCAGTGGGCTGGGAATACCCGCTGAAGGACCTGTGCAAGGACCCTACCTTGCACATTGACACTCTCACACTGAAGCCACATACCCTCTGATGGCCCCTCTCACCAGCATCATATTTTGATGTTTCCAGAGCTTTGTTTCTGCCCATTTTCTCCTTCCCTCTACTAATGCCACTATCACCCTTCCTCTTCATTTCTTCATTATGGGCGTGTTCTCAGCATGGGCCCACACCCCCACCTTTGTCATCGCCCTGAAATCCAGTGGGGTTTTTTGGATCAGAATTCCTGAGGTAATGTTTGTATACAGTCAAGTTCTCCAGTCTTCAGTGTAGGATTTGATGAATTTTGGTAAGTGTATACAGTGAGCACCACTATCATGACCAAGAACATTTCTATCACCTAAAAAGGTTCCCCCTAACCCTTTTGGTTGGTTTTTGGTGAGTATGGTACTATGTCACCCAAACCTTCATTTGCTTCTTTGTATGCAGGAACATTTATTTCTGGGGTATAACAGTTCCCATTCCCACCAACAATGCTTCCTCATTGTCGAGTTACTGGGTTTTTATTAGTGCTGCTCTGATAGGTAAAAAATACCATCTTAATTTTGTTGTACTTTTAATTTCCCTGACAAAAATCATTAATCTTTTTTTAAGTCCATTGGAAATTTACATTTCCTCCTCCCTGGATCACTTCTTCCTGTTTGTTTTATATATATATATATATATATATATATATATATATATAAATTTTAACAAAATAACAACAACATTCTATGCACTTACTTTGTAAAATTAACAAATGTCTACATTTTGTCATATTTGCTTCAGATAATTTTTAAAACATAAAACGTAGTGTATAAAGCAGTATGTTCTTTGCCTCCTTTCCATTTCCTTGCCCTCTCACTGGCCCCCTCTGTAACAGCAACAGAGGGTGTTGCCAATAGCAAATACAGAAGGACCCCCTGCAGCCTACCTGGGACCTATAGGTGCTGCACACAAGGCAGTAACTCGGTTTCTTGTCACCAAGATGCAGTGACATGAGTACTACATCAGCACTAGTGTTACCATGGTTCACAGACATGAGCCCCTCACCTTGGCCCACAGTCTCTTGCTAGCACAGGCAAGAGTAGGGAGCCCAGGCAGGTCTTCAGGGTCAGATCCTGTGCTTCTTTCCAGCAGATGGTGGAGCTGTCTGAGGTGCACATCTGGATATTCATAAACTACATGGTACTGTGTGTGGTTCTAGACAGTTCCATGAAGGGCATCACACTTGCTTGGCTCCCTAAAGCAACTTTAGCACCTCTTGCTGTAACCTTGAGAGCTCCTTGGGAGGACTGTGCAGTCCAGCCTCTTCATTTGCACAGTTGCACAGTCTCCTGTTGTATATCCACCCCTCCCAGTGGGCAGTCAGTTTTTTTGTTACTCTGACTGGGTAGGAATCTCAAAGTGGACTTTCCAGGCACAAGGAACCACACTCAGCTTTCCTAGAGTTGATAGAGTCACTTTCCAAAACAGATGACCCAGTTACTGCCCAGGGGCCCCCCACGGGGCTGCCCACACTTGATATTTCGGTCCTTGAATATTTTGCCTCTGGCTGTGTGTGAAATGGTTTTCCATTTCTGGATCCTAGTGAGAGTATCTTCCCTCATGTTTATCAGCCATTTGAGAATCTTCTGTGAATTGTATTCCCATTTCTCTTGTTTTTCTTTTTTAGTGGTTTGTCAGCATTCTGTGCATAAATTGTAAACTTTCATGAGGCAAATAAATCTCATGATTCCTGGGTTTCCTGTCATTGCGTCCATGGATTTACAGAATCTTGTCTCCCAGGAGTGTTCAAATTTAGGTCCTTGTTCCACCTGAGGTTTAGTTTTGTGTGTGGTATGGAGGATGGTTTAATCTTACGTACTGTTCATGCTGATATTTGTCTTAGTCGCCCCTTGCTGCTATAACTAAATACCACAGACTGGGTGGCTTAAACAACAGAAATTTACTTTCTCACAGTTCTGGAGGCTGGAGGTCTATGATGAGGGCCAGCAGGGTCAGTTTCTGATGTGAACTCTTCCAGGCTTGCAAACAGCCACCCTTTATTCCCATGTCCTCATGTGGCCTTTCCTCAGTGTGGGAAAAGAGATCTCTGTGTTTCTCTTTTTATAAGGCCACCTGTCCTATGTGACTAGGACCCACCCTTATGACCTTAGGTAATCTTAACTACCTTCAAAGGCCTGTATCTCCAAATACAGTCACATCAGAGGTCAGAGTTTTAAACATAGGACTTGGGGAGGGGAGTATATACTCTGTCCATAGCAACACCGGTAACTATATAAAAATCTGAAGGCAGGCCCAAATCCCCTGTGACTATAGAGGGTCCTGCTTTTCCTGACCACATGGTAGACACTTGGAAGGTGCTGCTGCTTCAGCTCAAGGTTTGGTAGGTAATCCATGTCACCTCACCTGTCTCCAGTGCTGATGCAGATCCAGGGCTTCAGGGAGTCCTGGTGACCCTTGGGAGCATGGCCCCACACACTTACTCCCCAGGAAGTACTTTCAGGATGGGAACCATGGCTTCCTTTCCTTGATTTATTTTTCATTATTATGCCTGACTTGATGCCTTCTCTACAATTTCAGCCAGGCTGCCAGTGTCTCTGAAGAGAGAGGAGTTAGTGAGCAGCTGCTACGAAGCAGTCCGCCCGCCCTTGCTGCCCAAGCGCAGAGCGCAGTGCTTTTCTCCTTGTGCCCAGAACCTGCCCAGGGCATCTTTTCCCCTGCCTTTCTATGCTCTCCCAGCCCCTCCCTCTTCCCTAGCTTCTGGAACAAGTCAGGAGAAGTCCTGACTCCTTGGTCTTGAGAGATTATTCACTAGCAAGGAGGAGCCAGAGTTTGGTTGAATGAGTGGAGACCGTTGTGGCAGCAACCTGGAAGGGGTGATGAACCCCAACTCACAGAAGAGACGTGTTTGAGAGGTGACCTTATTTGGGGCTGTCATGCCACTTGGAACCAGAATGACCAAGTGGCAGAGGAGGTTACCCCAATGTCAGTGACCAGGACAGGCCAGGTAGACAAGGGAGTAAGGGCCTGCTACAGGAAGGAATTGGGGGAAGCAGCAGGCAGGAAGGACATGGAGCAGCTCCCTTGGTCACTGGGCACAGAACTTAATGATAATTACAAGGTTTTCTTCCTCAGGGTGTTAATAATGGCTTATTGTCTGGGATTGGGTCCTTTTGCAGTGGTAATATTTGAGTTGTGTTTCTGGTTTCTTTGTACTATTCTTTCATGTGGTGATCCCCAGTGCGTTCAGGATGTTACAACAGATGATATCTAGAGCACAACCTTCTATGCTTGAGAGGTCACCTGAGGTTAACCCTTTACTCCTAAGGTCCTCAATCAACAGTGGCCATGAACACTCCCATGCTGGGTGAATGAGAACATGTATGTCATTCCAGGAATCAGTGACTTTCAAGGATGTGGCTGTGGACTTCACTCAGGAGGAGTGGGGCCAGCTGGACTCCCCTCAGAGGGCCCTGTACCGGGATGTGATGCTGGAAAACTACCAGAACCTTCTCGCCCTGGGTAAGATGGCTCCCTTTATCACCAGCCCTCATGCCAGGCCTTTCAGGAAGTGGTCTCTATGCCTGGGTATATGTGAGGACTCAGCAATGCCATGGGTCTCCATTCTTGGAAGTGTGACTGGTCCAGAGGCGTGGGAGTAGGGTAGGACAGAGGACTGAACCTAGCCTACCCTGCAGTTTTCCCAGGAAGATGTCAGTGCCTATGGGATTCTTGGTGTGCGTGCCTCAATTTGGGTTCCCTGTCTGAGAACGCTCCCATCCCCGGGTATGGAATGCCTCTCTCAGTGCTGATTCACAGGCATGCTATCAGTTATTCTAGAAAGTCACAGTACACAGAATCGGCCTGAGGAGCAAAAGAGACAGAGCTATGCCATTTCCTCCCTCTTGAGCAGGGCCTCCTGTTTGCAAGCCAGATGTGATCTCCCATCTGGAACGAGGCGAGGAGCCATGGAGAGTGCCCAGTGAAGTCTCTGGAGGGGCTCATCCAGGTGAGCAGGGGACACAATGGAAGGATGTGGACTCCCGCCCTCAGTTCCCCTTGTGCCCCCATCCATCAAAGTTGCTTCCTTCCCACAGATCCGCTACCCAAGTTATAGCCACATTTGCTCAGTACCTTCTAGATCCTTCCCTGCTTGCTTGCCTTCTTACCACAACACATGTATTTGGCATTCTGTGTCAGGAATACAATACTGAACACAACAAACAAAGGCATCTGCCTTCTGCCAGTGTATATAAGTGTACAGAAATATTTAACAAATGGCACTTGTTAGATGTCAGCAAGAAAAATGAAGCAGGGCATTGAGTGCATGTGGAACTGGAGCCAGGGCCTTGCCCTCTGAGGAGAATCGGCCTGAGGAGCAAAAGGTAATCTGCTCTGAATTCACAGGTCACAGGTTACAAAATTGCTCCAGAATGTTCTCCGGGGTGCAAAGCTGGCAAGAGTCTTATTTAACTTTCAAAAGCATATATGTACATCTCAAGACAGAGAAAACATTTACAATTTCAAGTGTTCTAAAGGAAATGCTAAGAAGAGGTGGGGTTTCCTTCTGGCACCAGGAAATTTAAATTGGATTATTGTTAGACTTATATTTACCCCAAATTCATGCCCAATTCTAACATAACAATTGCTCAGTTGATGTTTCAAATGTGTTTAAAAAAAGATCAGCTGAGCACATTTAAAGATCTTTCTGGCTTTATCCTGTATTCATCAATTCATGAATCAGGCAACATCCCATCAAGTAGATCGAAAGCTGTACAAAATGAAGAACTTTTATAGGCAGAAGGATTCAGGGAAGGGAAGATTCTAGTAAAGAGTGGATTTTTTCAGACAAGATCACCAAGGGAAAGGAAGGTTCTATTAGGCAGATTGCAAGATGGGAAATTCCAGACTAACTGGTTGAGATTGCATTCCTGGGAGAGGCTGAGACTGTAATGAGGTGAGGTATTGATCCTGGTTTGGTGACTTGGGCTTAGCACAAGTGACTCCGTTTTGGGCCTGTTGTGTCTTTTTTAACAAATGAATCATCTCCACCCCAAGCCCTATAAGCTGTGCTCCTTTCCTAGTACCAACTCTTTTTGACTTCCCTATGGCTTCTGTTCTTCCACCCCTTTCCTCTACTCCTATTTATTTACAGGCTTACCCTGGGTACACTCCCTTGTCTCCCTACCACCCCACTCTCTTGCTCTACCCTTTTTTACTCATGTTTTCCACATCTCCAGGGCTAACCTCAAGTCTGAGTTCCAGTGACACACTTCTTGCTTACAGAAAATTGTATTTTCCCTTTCTCACAGAATGGGAGCTTAGGCCTGAGCTGAAGGAGAAGCTGTCTCAGCAGCAGGACCTTTACAAAAAAGAGCCATTGCAGGAGCCAATGGTAGAATGGCTGGTGAGACCCAGACTTCACAGCTCCAGTCCAGGAACTGGATGGTCCTGGGAGGGCCCTGCAGGGGGAGCTCTGTCCAGAGGCAAGGCTGTATTCTGGAGGCAAGCACTGGACAGCTGTGGGAATGTTTCCATGGAGAAGTGCTGGCAGGGATATGAGGTTTCTGAGGCTTCTCCCCTCAGGTGCAGCATCTTCACCCAGCAGAGGCTTCCTTCAGATGGAGACCCTCCTGACAGCCACATGGAGAATTTGCAACAGAGTGAGGCAGTTACCGAGCACCAGAGAGCATGCACAGAAAAAAATACGTGCAAGTCGAGTAAATACAGAAAATACCCACTTGTTAGCAGGCAGCAGGCTGCCAGTGCCAGAGAGGATCTCTTTGTGTGCAGCGAGTGTGGGAAAGCCTTCCCTCAGAGCTCATCCCTCACTCTGCACCGGCGCTGGCACGCACGCGAGAAAGCCTACAAATGTAAGGAATGTGGCAAGGCCTTCACATGGAGCACCAACCTCATCGAGCACCAGAGAATCCACACCGGGGAGAAGCCCTTCTTCTGTGGCGAGTGTGGGAAAGCCTTCAGCTGCCACTCGTCACTTAACGTACATCACAGAATTCACACTGGTGAAAGACCCTACAAATGTAACACCTGTGAGAAGGCCTTCAGCTGCAGCTCACTACTCAATATGCACCTCCGGGTCCACACTGGGGAGAAGCCCTACAAGTGCAATGAGTGTGGGAAAGCCTTTAACCAGAGGACTCACCTGACCCGGCACCACAGAATCCACACTGGGGAGAAGCCATACAAATGCAATGAGTGTGGGAAGGCCTTCACTTGTCACTCATCCCTGACCGTGCATGAGAAAATCCACAATGGGGACAAGCCATTTAAATGCACTGAATGTGAGAAGGCCTTCAACAACCGTTCCCGCCTGACTCTCCATCAGAGAATACACACAGGGGAGAAGCCTTTCAAGTGCAGCGCCTGTGGGAAGGGCTTCAGCTGCCACTCCTACCTCATTGTGCACCAGCGGATCCACAGTGGGGAGAAGCCCTTCAAGTGCAACGAGTGTGGAAAGGCCTTTAGCTCCCACTCCTACCTCATCGTGCACCAGCGGATCCACACAGGGGAGAAGCCCTTTGACTGCAGCAAGTGTTGGAAAGCCTTTAGCTGCCACTCATCCCTCATTGTGCATCAGCGGATTCACACAGGGGAGAAACCTTATAAATGTAATGAGTGTGGCAAGGCATTCAGCCAAAACCACTGTCTCATCAAACATCAGAAAGTCCATTCTGGGGAGAAGTCACTGAAATGTAAAGAGTGTGGTGAGGTGTTCAGCTGGAGCTCCCACCTCCTAGAACACCAGAGAACACACAGTGAAGAGAAGCCCTTTGCCATTCAGTTCAACAAGCACTTACTGAGCACATACTACATGCCCAGTACCCTGCTGGGTGCGGGGGCCACAGGGGTGAGTAGTATGGACTCAATAAATGCACTGGATGTGGCAAAACTCCTGTGTGTGGTTCAGCCCTCAGCCAGCAGAAATTTCGTGCTGGGCACCAAGCCAAGGAATTAATGTAGCTTTTCCTGGCAGTGGCCCCTTCACCCCAGCCCAGGCTGAGCTGTGGAAGCAGGGTGGCTCGTGTATGTATTCCATTGGCACTTCCAGATGGCAAGCCTGCCCTTCCACCCCAGGACCTATTAGGTGTCACCTCCCTGGAAATGGACCCACCTCAGAAGAGGAGAGATGAGGGCCATTTGAGGATGCATTTTCCTTGGTGAATTTGGAAGTCACTGACAAAGGAAATACATCTTTCCTGCAGATAAAAAGAAGACATGTCAGTCATTGCCCTCTGACAGGATCCTGGCAGATTTCCATCAGGAATATCTTCTGTGAACTGTTACATTTAGAGTAATAATAAGAATCAAAATAGAGCTGAAGAATTGCGAGCAGTAGTACTTCCAAGTGAACATTATTATAGTCTAGGAGGGGATGGTGCAGGCTTGGGAAGAGGCACATTTCCTGGACTTACCCTACAGAGTTAGTGGCAGTGCTCTGGCACAGCATCACAGCAAGCACCAGAGTAGCTGGGAGCTGATATGGCAACGTCACAGCTGGCCAACTAGTCCATAGGGGTAGACTAGGAGCACACAGGCAGGTGCCTGGTGCATCCAGGGAAGATGAGTACAATATCAGAATGGATGTTTCAAGAAGTGTGCCTTCACCCCAGGCCCCTGCAGGGCCTTTTCTCAGCACTTAGCCGAGCTCCCCAGCTCAGCTCCACTGGAAGAGGAGACGGGGGACAGTTCATCTGGGACTAGTGTTATTTCTACTCCATTCTAAGCAAGTATAAGCTGCCTTCCAGTGATAATACTTTACATTTGTATAGAGGTCTATAGTTTATTAAATGCTCTTGCTTTACTTTTTAAAGTATGGAGGCAAAATAGCAACATTTCAGAAAATGGGGGATTGTGTGGGGAAATGCCCCTAACTCTCAGTAAAACTGCATTTCACGCTTTGATACATTACCGTCTGCTTTTTCATACTGCATTTTTACGTAACTCTGAACATAGTGTGTATATATGTGTATATGTATATACATGCATATATATCTTACATATGTATACCTCTCTATCATTTTTCCACTTAACTGCATGGCAGAATTTTCTCCAAGTACATGTACCATCTTTGGAGTCACAGTTCTAACTGGAGGCATAGTATTCTGTCCTGTTAGACCTTTGATTGGCTGTTGAAGTTATCTCCATGTTTTTCACTATTATACATCATTCCTCATGAGCATCTTTTTGTATTATGCTTTTTCAGTCTTTTAGAAAATTACCTAGGGGTGAAAAATTTTAGATAAAGGAAATAGCTTGAGGGCCTCCCTGGAGGTGCAGGCAGTTGAGCGCTGCAATGTGGAGCTGTCCGCAGCCTCTGCAGCACGGGTTCAATCCTGGCCGGACAGCGAGAATCCCACATGGTGAGCAGACCTCTCCTGTCTCGCCCGCTGCTCCCCTCAGCAGTGTATTTCAGTCAGTTTGCCTGTTCTGTTCCCCGATCTGTCTCTGGTGGATCCTCTCGCCCTCCCGCGCATCTGGCCTGTACCCTGGCTCTTGTATAAAAATAAATCTTTTAAAAAAAAAAAGGAAATAGCTTGAGGGATCATTTTAGTATGTTTTTTGTGGTATGGTCACAAAGTAATACTGATCTCTATGAAGTAATCAATCAGCAGCCCCAGACCCCTGCACAGCCCTCTCTGGATCTAGGCACAGCTGGGAGCGGGGTGTGCAGGTGGTCTTTGTCCAGGATGTGGTGACCACACAGCAGTGACCCTGGGCATCTGCCTCTGTTGCATTCCTGCTCGTGCGAGGCAGCCTGGCCTTATGTAGCCCCGGGTCCTTTCTCCATGACAAACAAAAAATTCTGCTTTATGACTGTTAGTAAAAGTCAAATATAATCTAGGCTGATTTATTATTGTCAAACTGATTTATTTAAAAAAAAAATTAAAATGGAAGTATCTTTGTGGGCCCCAGACACCCTACAGTCGGCCCCACAGTGCTGTTCGTAAGCAGTTGACAGCAGCGCCTTACTGTTCTGCTTCACACCTTTGGTAACTAATGAAGCAGGATAATGAACATGTTTTTGTTTTGTTTTTGTTTTTTGCGTGGAAGAATGGGGGTGTAGGTCAGAGGTGTGGGGGGTGAGAGGATTCACCAGAGACAGAGTGGGGAGCAGAGCAGGCGGATTGACTGAGATACACTGCTGAGGGGGACAGTGGGCAAGCCGGGAGAGGTCTGATGCACCACATGTGGGTAGTTCCCTGGCCAGGCCATGGTGGCGACAGCACTGAGACTTAACCCCTAGGCCAACAGAGAGGACCTGAATATGCTTTTATTATTGGTTTTGAAAGTTATTTGTACCAGCTGCCTGTCTTTCCCCTAGAGTTTTGATGTTTTTCTTTTATTTACATATAAACTTTCTTTTATGATTATGTGAGTAATACATGTATATTGAAGACTTTTTTTTTTAAATCATAAGAATAAAATGAAAGCGTCAGTTCACAGTCGTTACTTGGAGATGCAGTTCCTTCTAGTTTTTGTGTACAGGTGTGTATGTGTGTGTGTACTTTTTTTTTTTTTTTTTTTTTTTTTTAAAAATCCCTTTTTTTTATAGAGGCATGCTTTATTTATTTATTTGTTTGTTTTGTTTATACATGCACTGGGTACAGTCAGAAGCATGGGAGGGTAAGAGAATTCACCAGAGCCAGAGTGGGGAGCAGAGCAGGCAGAAGGGCCATGTGGGACCCTCCTCCTGTGGCCGGGGAGCAGCCAGGGATTGAACTGGCGCCGCAGAGGCCGCGGGCAGCTTCGCAACCCAGCGCTCAACCGCTGCGCCACCGGAGAGGCCCATGTGTGTGTACTTTTAAAGCAAAACTGGATTCATAATCTGCATGTTATTTTTTTTTTTAAGATTTATTTATTTATTTATACAAGCACTGGGTACAGTCAGAAGCGCAGGAGGGTGAGAGAATTCACCAGAGCTAGAGCGGAGAGCAAAACAGGCAGAAGGACCGCAGCACACTGCTGAGGGGAGCAGCGGGTGGCAGGAGAGGTCTGCTCGCCATGTGGGACCCGCGTCCTGCGGCCGGGGATCGAACTGGCGCTGCAGAGGCTGCGGGCAGCTTCGCAGCCCAGCGCTCAACCGCTGTGCCACTGGGGAGGCCCTGCATGTTATTTTTATCCTCTTCTATTTAAGATTTTATGATGCGCTTTTTTATGTTATATTTTCCAAAAACTGTTGATGGCTACATTATTTTCTATTGATTTATCTGTTTCTTTATTGTCAAAAATCATAATTAGGGCCTCCCCAATGGTGCAGCGGTTGAGCGCTGGGTTGTGAAGCTGCCCGCAGCCTCTGCAGCACTGGTTCGATCCCCGGCTGCTCCCCGGCCACCAGAGGAGTGTCCCACATAGCGCGCAGACCTCTCCTGCCGCCCGCTGCTCCCCTCAGCAGTGTACTTCGGTCCTTCTGCCTGCTCTGCTCCCCGCTCTGGCTCTGGTGAATTCTCTCGCCCTCCCACGCTTCTGACTGTACCCAGTGCTTGTATAAATAAATAAATAAATAAATCTTTTTTTAAAAAAAATCATAATTAGCTGTACCTATAAATTATTCTGGAACATCAACTTGTATGCCCATCTTGATTATCTCTCAAGATACATTCTAAGAAGTGGAGTTAACGGACAGAGGCCATGAATACTATAGAGATGTTTGTGTTTCCAGGCTGAACAAGCACGATGCTCCTAGTTTTTATTCACGTGTAGCTTATCTCCTCTTGGGATGGGGGTGGGGTGGACACCTCCCACACCTTCTTCAGCTTGGCATCACCCTCACTGTAACTGCCATTTTCATACATCAGAAATTTTATTATTATTAGTTTTTTTAACCTTTTTCTGTTCATCTGACTTTACTCCTGTCTTTTATCCATTATTCCAATTATTTGTAGATAAATGGACACACATATACATATACATACATAAACACAAGCACACATATTGCCTTGACACATACATTTTCTCTCTTTGTTACTACATTTTTAGTGTGCAGTTCTCAGATTCTGTGAATAAGGGCTATTTGAATTTTTTAATTTTATAATTTTCTCTAGTACTTAGAAAGCCCCTTCCTTAATTCTTCTTTGGTTACATAGTTTACATTTAACTCTTAAGTCTATCTTCTTGGGGATGTAAGGTCCAAGGTCCCTACCTCATTCTTTAATTGCATTACTCACTGCTCTGTAGACCTGTCTAACTTCATAATTTAATCTACAGTAAGACCAGGACCACATTTTAAGCGGGTTTGTAAAAAGTTGATTTAATCAAGGAATCATGTCCTCAGACCTCAACCCCTTCTCCCTGGTGGTGCAGGGGTTAAAGACAGCACCATCAGTCTATCACCAGTCACTGCACCCCAAGTTCAATGCCCAGCCAGCCAGGGAGAAACCCAAATGGCACAACAGATCTCTTCTGTCTCGCCCACTGCTCCCCTCAGCAGTGTGTTTCCGTGGACCTACCTGTTCTGCTCCCCAGTCTTGTCTCTGGTGAATCCTTTCACCCCCCACACCTCTGGCTTACACCACAGTTCTTGTATGCATAAATAAATAAATCTTTAAAAAAAACAAAAAACTCAACCCTTCCATGCCTCTGCATATCTCACTGAGATTTTGTTTAGAACTGACTAATTTTTGAATTAATATGGTTCTCTGTAACATTAAATCTTCACGTCAAAGAATGTGGTAGATAATTGTTCATTCACATCTGCCTCCAGCCATCAAAAGTTTTCTTTGTATCTGTTCTTATGCTTATTCAAGTTTAGTTTAATTTTGTGAAATTTTTTTCTAAGATATATTGATTGCATATATGTTTTTGTATATTTTATAGCTAATGACTGTTAGTCTAGAAATTCTTAATGGTTTATAAGTTTATGGGGTTTCCAGGTCAACCGTCATTCTTGGAAATAAAAAGGTTGCCTCTTTTTACATTGGCTCATATCTTCCAGGCCAACCTGCACATCCCAACAGAAGTTAAAGTTAGTTCAAAGCCAAAAAATATCATTTAGGTGCAAAAGTCAACTAGCATGCTTTTCATATTCTAACTGCATTGTTTATGTTATTAAAAATTTGGATTTTCAGTGAGGTCAAATTGGAGATGTCTCCATTTCCACTTCTTCCCCTTATAGAGTTGTATTTGGAGGTGGTTGTAGGTACAAGTAGCTCCCGCTGTTCATGGTGGATCCACCTTCCTACAGGGCATTGACTCAGTATTAGGACTCGCCTGTAGGAGCCCCAGGCCACACTGGGATCAGACGTACCTTCAGCATGTGGTTCCACAGCTGCACTGGTGGAGACCGATAGTCACTGCGATGCCTTCCAGGGTGAGCTCCATCGGGTTGTGTTGCTAGGTTGGGGTCCCCAGGACCTGAGGACCTTCAGGCTGGCAGATTCACTAGAAGAACTTAGACTCAGGAATAGTTGTGGTTTGTTAGAGCAAAAGGATAGATACAAATCCCCAAAGGAAAGAGGTGCTGGACAATGGCCAGCAGAGCCCAGGCACACAACCCCAGATGCCCTCTCTCAGTGGAGTTGTGACACGCTTCACTTTCCCAGCAATAATGTAACAACATGAGCCAAGGGCTGCTGACAAGGAAAGCTTACCTGAGCCTAGTGTCCAGGGTCAGTCACACGGGCATGCCGCATCCTTGTGACTGATGCCCACCACTTGGACGGCCCTCTGCCCCAGAGTAAAAACAGCTGTTCACAATAAACCACTTTCTCAGGATAAACTCACCTGATCAAAACTATACAGCATAATCCATCTCAGGTACACACATTGCTCTTAACTGGCGGAATGTGCAGTGTTCAGAAGTGAGAGAAGGGCCTTTTTTTGGAATGTACAGCTTACGTCTGAGTCAGTTATTTCCTGCCCAAGTGTCCCAGGTCCTTTAGGAGGGCCCAGGATAAAACATTTGGGGCCATTTTAGCTAAGTGTTTGTGCCACAGAACACCTTCCCTTTCATACATCGCCCCAAGAATCTGGATTCTGTCACAGCAGAGGCATGGGTGGCAGTGGCTACAAAGCCCTTTAGGCCTCAGGGTCCCTGTTCTTAGGAGTGTGGCCCTTAGCACATCACCCTGTAACAGCTGGTCCTCGAACAGCGACTGCCCAGTGCCCTCATGCTGCACAGGGTATCTGTTTCCCCCTGAGCACTCAATAGAAGGGGGTTACTCTCCGGTTAATGCTTCTCTTGACAATTATCTGAGAATCAAGGCCTCTCCCCATAGAACCTGATAGAGCTTCAATCTTCTACTCTTCCCCAAATGTGACTCAAATCTGTATCAAAGGCTCAGCAGGAATGAGCAAGTGGCCCACAGCTCAGCACCAGCACAGTGCAAATGTAACCAACTCAACAGGTATGTTCTCTTGATGGGTGTCTGGGCCAAATTAAAGACACTGCACAAAAGTATTTTCTCCCTTGTGACAAGAAAAGGAGGTGGTGAAACTAGCAGTTCTAAAGCATGTCTGATAGAGGGACAGTGAGGTGAAATTACATAGCAATGTTGTGGAGCGGGTCTTCAGGAATGTCTGTTCCCCGAGCCAGCCTTGTCAAACATCCTCTCAGTGGGAAAAATACCTTCGGGGAAACATTGAAGCATGTGATGTGCATGGTTCATATCTCATCTAGCTTTCATTTACGGCCAAGAAGCTAGTGTACAAGGTGATCTGATCCTGTGTCCTATGACTTGGCAACCTGAGCCAACAAGGAAAATGCCTTAACTCTCATTAACCCTCTGTTCACTTGAGTTCATTGAGGAGCCCACCAAACACCCCAAGCAGGATGTGTACTCTGTGACCAAGAGCACACGATAAAGATCACGGAAAGTGGCATCTCCAAACCCGCCCATTCTGACCATGAGGCAGTTATTTTGTGGTCAACCCACAAAAGTGTAATGGACCCACGTCCGATGAATGGTGTGAACATATTACAAAAATTTCTGGGTACTCCCCCCATCTAGAGGCAAGAGAAAAAAGCCAAGTCATAGACTTAAGGTGTGAACAGACTCTATCCTATCGGTCACACAAGAGTAAAAGCAGTCTTTTCATGCCCACTGAAGACCAAGGAGCCAGATATAAGAAAACGTAATAACGGTCACCCAGCTTTCTCTGTAGTGCATTCTTTGGAAAGTAAGAAATTAAATCCTGCATGGCCTTCTTCTAGCATCAGCATATCTTTAGGTCAGGACAACTTAGAGCTAGAAGGCCCTCCTATCAAGAATAATTACATTTTTAATGCCAAACTATTGGAACAACTCTCAGAGTAAAACTGTCAGATTGCTTCCTGGTTCAGCTCCTCAACTTTGATTATCTAATAAACTCTTTGTCTAACAATCATTGAGACTTCGTTTCCAATTAACAATGGGCTGGATGGATGCAGCGGCTGATGACATGCCACACAACAGGGCTACTTGAAAGAAAGCTTGTCAGTCATCCAAAGAACTCATGGGGAAAACAGAGGTGCAAGTAGCTCCCGAGTATGCCATCTGGCCTTCATACTGGCCCAAAGCAAGTTTCCAAGTGAGGACTGGGGCAAGGGACCCCAGATTTAAGTCCTAAGAGTATAGGAGGGGTCAGGAGGGCTTCTGTACCAGCTGTCCCTTAGGGGCAGAGGGAAAGTGGGCCTTGACTGCTATCAGTCATCTAACATCAAAAATGGACTCAAGACTCTTTTTTTTTTTGTTGTTGTTGTTGTTAGCACAAACACATTTATTACTAATCACAGGGATGGGTCTAGTGAAACTAACATTTTGAAACAGTTGCATGTGAAATATTTGTGATAAAGATTATTGAATACAGCCCCTGCCTCCATGTGGGCCAGGGGTGGCCACTAGAGTGGGGGTTCCTCTCTGTGCATCCATAATTCAGGCACCCCTGCTGCAGACTTCTAGGAGCTGAAAGAGACAAATCAAAGCCCTGGACACAGTCATTGTCTGGGACGGACCCAAACAGAGCATGGTCAGAATCAAGAGAGGTAAGACTGTGAGACAAGCTGGTGTGGCAACCTCTCACATGAGCTCCACCTACGACATCTTGGGGCCCGGGGACCCAAACCCCTGGTCCAGAGATGTGTACAATGTGAGTAAGGCCTCCTCCTTTTCCAACGCAGGGTGGAAAACATCAGAGCTGTGACTGGGGACCCAGGGCAGGACTGGAAACCATGAAAGGAGACAAGAGGAGCTGAACCAACCACCTGCTGGTGTCTGTCCCCTCCGGGGAACTACTCCACTGACACTGGCCGGGACCAGGGTTCCCAGTGCCAGAATTATTAGACTCAGAAGCCGCATTATATGACAGTCATCAGAATGGATGGGACAATGAGTGTGAATAAGGAGGCACAGAACCCAGAGTCCACACCTGTCTGGAGAACAGGACAATCTCCTGTACCACAGGGATTCCCAAAATCAAGGAGTCTGGAGAACCACTCCACACCTGCCCTGCAAGAGGTTCCTGAAGAGCTCGGCCTTGCTACCTACCTCCCAGTTGCCCCTGGGGACTTGAGCTGTCTGGTCTGCTGTGGCCCAGGAGCACAGGTCCTCGCCCAGGAAAAGGACAAGTCTCCAGGTAAAAGACAAGGCCCGGGCCTTCCTGGTGGCTCAAGGGGTTCAGACACAGCACTGTGAAGCAACCTGCAGCCACTGCAACATGAGTTCCCGTCCAGGGAGCTACCCACATGGCGCAGCAGACTCTCCTGGCTTGCCCCCTGCTCCCCTCAGCAGTGTATTTCAGTGGATCTGCCTGTTCTGCTCCCCATTCTGTCTCTGGTGAATCCTCTCACCCCCTGCATCTCTGGCCTCTACCCCAGCTCTTGTATGCATAAATAAATAAATATTTTTTTAAAAAAGCTAATTGAGGGCCTCCCTGGTGGTTCAGCGGTTGAGTGCTAGGTTGTGAAGCTGCCCGCAGCCTCTGCGGCACTGGTTCGATCCCCAGCCACCGGGTGAGGGTCCCACATGGCACACAGACCTCTCCTGCCGCCTGCTGCTCCCCTCAGCAGTGTATTTTGTCAGTCTGCCTGCTCTGCTCTCCGCTCTGACTCTGGTGAATTCTCTTACCCTCCCGCACTTCTGACTGTACCCAGTGCTTGTATAAATAAATAAATAAATCTTTAAAAAAAAAAAAAAAAAAGCTAATTGAATACAGTAATTTTAAAAAAGGAGCACAAAGATTTGTTGATTGAGCTGAGCTTATTCATCCTTGCGGCTAATGACAATGGAGGGGCCTCCCCAGCAGTGCAGCGGTTGAGCACTGGGTCGAGCACTGGGTTGCGAAGCTGTCCGCAGCCTCTGCAGCGTGGGTCTGATCCCTGGACCCCCGGCGAGGGTCCCACTTGGAGCACAGACCTCTCCTGCCGTGCCCGCTGCTCCCCTCAGCAGTGTACTTCGGTCCTTCTGCCTGTTCTGCTCCCCGCTCTGGCTCTGGTGAATTCTCTTACCTTCCCGAGCTTCTGACAGTACCCCAGTGCTTGTATAAATAAATAAATAAATCTTAAAAAAAAAAAAGAAGAAGCAAAATGACAATGGAATTTTTACTCTATCACAGACCCAAGTATAGGTGAGTTGTTTGTTGTGACGCATTCCACCACTATTTCCCATCCTCTGGTTTTCTTGTTCTTACCCCTCGCTCCCATCCCATTTCTGATGTTGAACCAATGTTTGTAAAGTTGCAGACAGTTTGAGTTTTTCTGCCATCAGCTACAGTTTCTTCAAACTTCTCTCCCAGATTACATGAAAATGGTATTGTTTTCAAAGTGCTCTTGGTTTTTATGGTGAGGTGATTGCCATCAACACTGATGACACCATCTAGTTTGGCCTTTGCTCCCATATTTCTGTGGAGCCTTTCTGACACTTGGTTCCTCCTGGTTGTCATCGAGCCACTACTGCTCTTCAAGCGCCACCTTCTGACCAGCTGCTGGAAGCGTGTAGGGTGGGGAGCATGCAGAAGGAGTGGGAGAGGGAGAAAGGAGGAGGGGCCACTGGAGGAGGTGATGTGTGAGCAGTGAGCAGTGCAAAGTCCAGAGCCTTGGGGTGGGTTCAGACTCCAGTTCACCCTTGATGGTGATGTTGTGATTTATAAGAGATGTGTGTTTGGTTTTTGTCCGCATTCCTATCAGAGAGCTCCCAAAACTCTGGAATTATCCTAAGTGAGAGCAGTAGAGGTTTCTTTTGTTGTGTTGATAAGGTTACTTCAAGAAACCCTTAGGTCAGGGCCTCCCCGGCGGTTGAGCGCTGGGTTGCGAAGCTGCCCGCGGCCTCTGTGGCGCCGGTTCGATCCCCGGCTGCTCCTCGGCCGCCTGCTCTGCTCCCCGCTCTGGCTCTGGTGAATCCTCTCACCCTCCCGCGCTTCTGACTGTACCCAGTGCATGTATAAACAAACAAACAAAACAAATAAATAAATAAATTAAAAAAAAAAAAAAGAAACCCTTAGGTCACCTAAGGATGGGGCCAGCTGCTAGGGGAGCCAACCTTGTGATTAGAGGGTTGGAACTTTCAGTCTCATCTCCACCTCCTGGAAGGGGAGAGGAGATGGAGATGGAGTCAGTCACCCATGGCCCGTGATCTCATCCATCATGCCTAAGTAGTGAAGCCGCCATCAAAACCCAAAAGAACAGGTTTGGAGAGTTTCCAGGTTGGTGAACAGGTGGAGATATGGGGGGAGTAGCACACCTGGAGAGGGCTTGGAAACTCCATGTCCTTCCCATGCCCCTTGCCCTGTGCATCTCTTCCAGCTGGCTGTTCCTTTTATAAGAAACCAGAAATCAGGGACTCCCTGGTGGCCCAAGGAGTTAAGCACAGCACAGTGAAGCTATCCTCAGCCTCTGTAGGAGTTCAATCCCCAGCCAGCCAGGGAGCTACCCACATGGCACAGCAGACCTCTCCTGTCTGGCCCACTGCTCCCCTCAGTCAATCCGCCTGTTCTGTTCCCCACTCTGTCTCTGGTGAATCCTCTCACCACCACACCCCCACCCCTGTCCCTGCACCTCTGGCCTGTACCCCAGTTCTTGTTTGCATAAATAAATAAATCTTTAAAAAAAACATAGTTCTTGTTAAAAAAAAAAAAAAGAAGCCAGAAATCTTTTAAGTAAACTATTTTCTTAAGTTCTGTGAGCTGCTCTAGCAAATTATTTGAACCCAAGGTCATGGGAACCTCTGACTTGAAGCCAAGGTCGGAAGCACCGGTGGAAGCCTGGGCTTGAAGAGGAGGCAGTCTTAGAGAGTTGAGCCCTTAACCTGTGGGATCTGTCACTATCTCCAGGTAGTGTTAAAATTGAGTTCATTTCTTGGTGGTATTGGGAAAAACACACAGCAGACTGAGGTCTCGTTGGTAATTGAAATAAGCCATTTCTCATTCATTGATGCTGAACTTGTTGGAACATAAGTATTAAGACCCAAAAGCTTATGCAGAAAACCATAGTGAGAATGAGAAGACCTAGGAAGAATATACACGGGATAGCCAGGAGATGTCAATGGACTTTCTGGGTATTTGTTTGAATTCCAGGTGAAACAACAGGTGTCTCTCTCCAACGGACATTTTTTTTTTTTTAATTTTTAAAGATTTATTTATTTAAGCATAGAAGAACTGGGGTACAGGCTAGCAATGTGGGGGGTGAGAGGACTCACCAGAGACAGAGTGGGGAACAGAACAGCCAGACTGACTGAAATACACTGCTGAGGGGAGCAACAGGTGAGTTAGGAGACGTCTGCTGCACCATGTGGGTTTTTCCCTGGCCGGTCGGGGATTGAACTCGTGCTGCAGTGGCTGCGGATAGCTTCATAGGTTGAGTCTTAACCCCTTGCCCCACCAGGGAGTCCCTGTAAAGGTCATTTTAGATGTCGTGGGGGATGGTCCCTTAGATGGTCTCATGCTGGGTCAGCCAGTCAGAAAAAGCCTTGATTCTCTTTAAGAGCTTCAATGGCTTTAGTGGTTTTAATCTTATTTGGATGTTAATTTTGGCATTTCCTGGCTTACATCAGTTATTTTGTTGTTGGGCCTTTGGTCCCTAAGGAAGCAACCGTGATTCCCAACCTGTTCAGTAGAATAAGGGCAGTTGGTAAGAATGTAGCATGCTGAGTCTCTAGGAGCAGTGTTGTGTGAATTCTTTAGGGACAGGAGTCAAAGGCCCCAAAGAATAGAAGTCAAAGTAAGAGAGAAGGGCCTCCTTGGTGGCGCAAGGGATTCAGCACAGCACTGTGAAGCTATCTGCAGCCACTGCAGCACGAGTTCCATCCCAGCGACCCGCATGGCGCAACAGACCTCTCCTGTCTCGCCTGCTGTTCCCCTCAGCAGTGTATTTCAGTCAGTCTGCCTGCTCTGTTCCCCGCTCTGTCTCTGGTGAATCCTCTCACCACCACCACCACCACCCCTGCACCTCTGACCTGTACCTCAGTTCTTATATGCATAAATAAATAAATCTTTAAAAAAATAAAACTGTGGTCCATACAGACAATGGGGTTAGTCAGCACTAAAACAATGAGCTGCCAAGTCGTGACAAGACAAGGGAAATTTAATGTGTTTTACTAAGTGGAAGAAGTCAATGTGTAAGATTCCAACTACACGACATTCTGGAAAGGCAAAACTATGGAGACAATAAAGATGATTGGCCGCCAGGAGTTAGCAGGAAGAAACGAACAGGTAGAATATGGAGGATTTGGGGAGCAGTGTCAAAACTGTGTAAAATTACAATGATGGTGCCCCTCCCCCAGTGGCGCGGCGGTTGAGACTGCCTGCAGCCTCTGCAGCACTGGTTCATTCCCAGCCACTGGCGAGGGTCCCACAAAAAAAAAAAAAAAATTACAATGATGGTTATATGTCGTTACACATTTGTGCAAGGCCAGGAGTGAACTCCCATGTAAACTTTCTTCACCAGACGATGACGTGGGTGCATCATTTGTGACAGATGTCCCACTCTGGTGGGGCTGTTCATTGTTGGGGAAGCTGTGCTGTTAGGATGCAGGGGGTACCAGGAATCTCAACTTTCTGCTCAAATTTGCTGCAAACCTAAAACTGCTAAAAAAAAATTCTTGTTTTTTTTTTTTTAAAGTTGACCTGAGGGGGCCTCCCTGGTGGCGCAGCGGTTGAGCGCTGGGTTGCAAAGCTGCCCGCAGCCTCTGCGGCGCCGGTTCGATCCCCGGCTGCTCCCCGGCCACCAGAGGAGGGTCCCACATGGCGTGCAGACCTCTCCTGCCGCCCGCTGCTCCCTTCAGCAGTGTACTTCGGTCCTTCTGCCTGTTCTGCTCCCCGCTCTGGCTCTGGTGAATTCTCTCACCCTCCCACGCTTCTGACTGTACCCAGTGCATGTACAAACAAAAAACAAACAAATAAATAAATAAATAAAGCATGCCTCTATAAAAAAAAAAATAAATAAAATTGACCTGAAAGTTTTACCCGAGGGCCTTCCTAAAGAGCCTATGAACACTATAATCCAAATGGGATAATTTCATAATTATGCTAAAGGACCTGGACAAGCACAGCTCTAACCTGGGCCCCAAAGTCAACAAGGTAGTTCTGCTGTGAGGTGCCCAAACACCGACCACATTGACTGGAACTCCCTGGAAGAGGCTGCCCTCAATTATGGGTGCCACAGGTCCTCATAATGTCATGTCATTCAATGTCATTTTGGTATAATGTTGAGGAGAAAAATGCAATTCTTGGCCACGACCACTATCTGTGTGGAGTCTGCATGCTCTCCTCACGCTGCGTGTGTTTTCTCTGGGTACTTTGCTTTCCTCCCGCCTCCTAAAGATGGGCACTTGAGGTCCGCTGGTGTGTTTCAGTTGTCCCAGTCAGGGTGGGGTGAGGATGAGTGTGCCCCCTGTGAGGGGCAGGTGTGCTATCCAGGGAGGGCTCCACCTGGAGTCCTGAGCTGCCAGGAGAGACTCTGGTCACCTGTGAGCCTGAATAGGAATAAGTGGATTAGAAAATGAGTGAATGAATGAATGAATACAAATCATTGTTTAATAGATGTGTTTTGAGTCTGTATTTAGAAGCTTGGTGATTTTTTTTTTAGATTTATTTATTTATGCATACAAGAACTGGAGTGTAGGCCAGAAGTACATGGGGTGAGAGGATACACCAGAGACAGAGTGGGGAGCAGAACAGGCAGATCTACTGAAATACACTGCTGAGGGGAGCAGCGGGTGAGTCATGTGGGTCAGCTCCCTGGCCAGGGATCAAACTCGGTGCTGCAGTTGCTGCGAACAGCTTCATAGTGCTGAGACTTAACCCCTTGCACCATGAGGGAGGCCTCTTGGTGATGTTTTTATGACCAAACCGACCTCATAGGGACCTAAATCACCTTTATCTCAATCAGCCTGTGGTCAAATTGGTTTCATTATATATTTCACTTAAAGTCACAGTTTCCAAGAACCTGCCCAGGACATGAAGTGAGGACTTACTGTGCATCATACGGGATGTAGGATACACTAAATGACCTGTAGGGGATGAAAGATATCTCTGAAGTAGATCCTGAAACCACACACACACACACACAACTGGACAAGGAGAAAATAGATGTCTGCAATTTGACTCCACAGAATTTCAAATTTTAATCACTAATTTATTTTTTTAAGATTTATTTATTTATGCATGTAAGAACTGGGATACAAGCCAGAGGTGTAAGGGTGAGAAGATTCACCAGAGACAGAGTGGGGAACAGAACAGGCAAACTGACTGAAATACGCTGCTGAGGGAAGCAGCGGGAGAGACAGGAGAGGTCTGTTGTGCCATGTGGGTCACCTCCCTGGCCAGGGATCAAATTTGTGCTGCTGTGGCCATGGATAGCTTCATAGTGCTGTGTCTCAACCCCTTGCACCACCAGAGAGGACCCCCTTAACCACAAATTTAGACCACGAAAAAGACACAAACCGACTTTTGTGGCTGCGTTATACTAACTCTGAACTGACTTTTAATACTGTCAAGAGGTCTAATTGACCAGCATATCTCATTCTCTGCAAACTAATAATTTTATACACAGGAAATTATACCAGGCTCATGAGAAAGTTCATGTCTTGTCCAACTTTGTGACATCCATAGATATGACCTTGACCTTCCCTTTGCTCCATCAGTGATGATGGCTTGAAAAATAGATGCCCTTACTGTCCCAGTTAATCATGAGCATACCCTCACCCAATGGGTACTTTTGGAGAAGGATGCCAATTATTAAAGCAAGTCTACCCAATTTAATGGGTATATAACTTTGCTGAGTGCTCAAGGACTGGAAGTCCTAAGCAAGACGTGTGTGTGTATTTGTATGTGTGTGTGTGTCTGTGTGTGTTAGTCAACCTCTGTTGATGAAAACATGCTACCAGCCAGATTTGGCTGCTGGGCCATAGCCTGCCAAATCCTACTCTGGTCCATAGTTTAGGGTTTGAGTTGGCAATGGAAAAGTATGACAGATAAAATGAAATGGGCACTAACCCCAAAGATGCTCAAGAAGAAAGACTCTCAATACAAACACCTAGTAATTATATCTCAGAGAAGAGCCTATAAATTCTAAGACTGGATGTCTCCCTTGGACATGTCAGTGGCCACTATAAATGAGAACTTTCATGTAGCCTGGAATTAAGCAGGGAGCCCAAGATTCAATCTTCTCATCCCAAAGCACCAAAACCTACTACCAAGGAAAACCCCCATTTCAGAATCTCTGAGACTGCCCCCCAACCTGTTATTGGCAAATTTGCAACATGAGGTTCACCAATAATCAGATTCCCAGCAAGACCCCAGGAGTGTCAGCCTTTTCTATGACGAATTCTATAGGACATCAAACCCCCGTCCCCAAATCCAAACCCTCAAGTTTTAGGCCTCCTGTTGGGTCCCCTGAACTCAAGCAACCATTCCAACCTTATCAGGGGCACGGTAGGCCCTGGGGCCCTGGCCACCATCAAGGACAATTCCCCTATACAAACAATGGTCCATTCATCACCACACACTGCGCAATCTTTCATGGACTTGATTGACATTGATTCCCTGGAAATTCTATAAATTTAAGGATGGAATTCCCTTTGCTCCCTAGGGCATTGCTGCATATAAGATTCTAGGCAAACAAATCCACCTTACCCTGACCTGATGTCTCAGTGACTCAAGCTTCTCCTCTGGAGTTTCCCATTATAGGAATGAATGCTCTAATGGGAATAAAATAAAACCTTTGCCCCTTGTTGTTGGCCTCGCCAAGTCAGACCCCTAGGACATACCTGAGCCATTAAATTTGTTAATATGGCCCAAGTTACACTAACCCAGGGACTTCAAAGATTGAAATCCATTACACTTGATATAGTAAGAGGTGATTGCCCCCTGTTCCTCAATTTAATAACTCAATTTGCCCTGTTTTGAGCCCAGAAAGGCCAATTGGCATCTCATTGCCTCAAATCCTAACCCAGTGGTCAATTGAAGGCCCTATCCTTAGTAGAACTGAGGTGATGCAAGCCATTCATCCCTTACTGGCCAGTGTTTGGTTGTTATAATTTGGTTAATACTATACAGCCCTTATTCCTCTGCTTATTATTGTGACAAAATAGAGGATTCACCAGAGACAGAGTGGGGAACAGAACAGGCAGACTGACTGAAATACATTGCTAAAGGGAGCAGTGGGTGAGACAGGAGAGGTCTGTTGCGCCATGCGGGTCGCTGGGATGGAACTCGTGCTGGGTAGCTCCCTGTCCAGGGGTCGAACTCAGGCCTTAGTGCTGAGACTTAGCCCCTACGCCACCAAGGAGGTCCCATTTTAACTGTTTTTAAGTGTGCAATTTTGTGGCATTAAGTACATTCATATTATTCTCTACAACCGTTACCACTATGGTTCCAGAGCTTTTCATCATCCAAAACTATAACTCTGTATTGGCAAATTTGAACACTGACTTCCCACTTCTCCTCCTCCAGGCTCTGGCAACCTCTATTCTGCTTCCTGTCTCTATGAATTTGTCCTTTTGTGTCTGGCTTCTTTCATTTAGCACAATTTCGTCTAGGCTCATCTATGTTGTGGCTCGCACCAGGATTTCCTTCCCTCTTCTTATTTTATTTATTTATTTATTTTCTTACATCGTTGTTTATTTTTGCACAATATTTGATTTCTCCCTCAGGTATAGTCCCCATAAATCTTCCACCACCACAGCCCCCATAAGCCGTTACCATAGTCCCATGTGCTCTTTCCTCTCCTGTTTTGACCCCTCTTCCTCCTCTTCTCCTGTTGTATGTCTCAAAAAAAATGGGCAGAAGAGCTAAAAAGACACCTTTCCAAAGAGGCGATGCAAATGCCCAACTGGTATATGAAAAAATACTTAGCATCACTTAGAATCAGGGACATGCATATCAAAACCACAATAAGATACCATCTTAAACCAGTGAGAATGGCCCATATTAAAAAAAAAAAAAAAGAACTAGCAACAACAAATGCTGGCAAGGATGTGAAGAAAAGCGACCCTCTTACAACTGTGGGAGTGCAAACTGGTCCAGCCACTATAGAAAGTTGTGTGGAAATTCCTCAAATTACTGCAAATGAAGCTACCATGTGACTCACTTCTAGGAATCTGCCCAAAGGACATAAAAACACGATTCAAAAGGAAACCTGCACCCCTATGTTCATTGAAGCACTATATACAGTAGCCAAGCTATGGAAAAAACCTAAATGCCCCCAAACAGATGACTGTATTTCCTCCCTTCTCACACCAACCACATTCACTCCTGGAAAGGCACAACGTTCCATTATGTGACTATCCATGGGTAGTACACACCTGCGTGGACCTTGAGGGGAGAGCCAGTGGACGATTTTACACAGAGCATGGAGCACGGCCCCACTGAGGGATCTGGTGACATTCTTATTACCTGTGCCCATGTAGGTCAGAGGCTGCTCAGCGCATCGGGTTATATAGCACCCACTTTGAGAAAATACTGTCACTTGGCATTCTGTCTTTTCTCACCTGGCTGTGCTAACTCTAGGGGAATATCTAGGCCTGAAACACTGCATCCACTGAGCAGCACCACCTGGCAAGAGAGCTGGGCTATGGCTGTCACAGTCAACCACTAGATGGCACTATTGTTTCGTATCCACCTTGAAGCCAAACTTGCAGGGCTGAAGGGCTGCAAAATTAAGGGCTTCCTTAATTTTCTAAATTCACTGGGGAGACCACATAGTAGACTGTTGTACTGGGAACACCCATAGTTAGGTGTTCCAAATGAATGCCCCTAAACTCACACCTCACCTCTCAAAAGACATCATACCATTAATAAAAAACCACTGGAAGTAACTGAGATGGCCTCCAGTTGGTGAATGGATAAATTGTGATTCATACAGATAATGGAATGCTATTCAGCACTAAAAAGAAATGCACTCTAGGGGCCTTCCCAGTGGTGCAGCGGTAGAGCGCTGGGTTGCGAAGCTGCCCGCGGCCTCTGAGGCGCCAGTTCGATCCCCGGCTGCTCCCCGGCCATCAGAGGAGGGTCCCACATGGCGCGCAGACCTCCCCTGCCGCCCGCTGCTCCCCTCAGCAGTGTACTTCGGTCCTTCTGCCTGCTCTGCTCCCCGCTCTGGCTCTGGTGAATTCTCTCACCCTCCCGAGCTTCTGACTGTACCCAGTGCATGTATAAACAAAACAAACAAACAAACAAATAAATAAAACATGCCTCTATTTAAAAAAAAAAAAGAAATGCACTCTAAAGCATGAAAAGATACGGTGACACCTTAAATGCATATTTAAGCCAATGTTAAAAGACTACATACTGTAGGATTCCAACCATATAACATTCTAGAAAATAAAACTGTAAAAATGACTGATTCCCAAGGGCTGGGAGGAGCAGGGATGAGTAGGCAGAGCACGAGAGGATGTTCAGGGCAACAAATCTACTGTGTGTGATAGTATGATGATGGACACGTCATTATACATTTGTCCAATACTAACTTCAACCTATTATGGTATAATGAAACAGAAGGATGGAGATTGATGCTTTGTCTATTTAATCAGATTTTAACACATCAAGGCCAACAAGCTGAATTCCTGATTTCACGTAATTTCTGGCATTCTTGAAACCCCAAGAGACTAGTTCCCATGGTGTAATGGTTACCACTTGGGACTCTGAATTCCTGAGTGACTAAAAGTTCCATGATTGCAAGAAATGACTGTTAAATCTAACCAGCTGAGCCCTGTAAATAACACTCAGACACAGCAATTGGATTTTTAGTTAATACCTGAATATTCACTTTCATAAATAACTGAGCATTAAAAATTTAAGTGAAAGTGTGTGTATGTGTGAGGGGCAGAGGGGGGCGGAAGACCAGGGAATGTCTTATGTGGGGGTGAATGTAATGAGGTCTTTGGGATGACTGTATCCTCAGGGGTGACTTTCTCTCCTGCAGATTGTGCTCCTCACTGTCACCACCCAACTACAGACATGTGTTTACATGACACCCTACCCAATGGCTGCCTCCAGGTCTGATGTTCACTATTTACACCAGGTTATTAGAAATTCACCGAGGTCCACGACTTCCCTTTAGCTGCTTTTTTATTTTTCTTTTGTGTTACATATGCTAAAAAAAACCCCTATAACATAAAAATTATCATCTTAGCCACTTTTAGGAGTACAGCTCAGTGATATTAAAAACGTTGCAGCCGGGCCTCCCTGGTGGCGCAAGGGGATAAGATGCAACGTATGAAGTTGTCTGCAGCCTCTGCAGCACGAGTTCGATCCTCGGCCAGCCAGGGAGCAACTCTCATGGCGCAGCAGACCTCTCCTATCTTGCCCACTGCTCCTTTCAGCAGTGTATTTCACTCAGTCTGCCTGTTCTGCTCTGAATCCTCTTTCCCCCACACCTCTGGCCTGTACCCCAGTTCTTGTATGCATAGATAAATAAATCTTAAAAAAAAATAAAAATAGGGCCTCCCTGGAGGCGCAGGGGTTGAGCGCTGGGCTGCGAAGCTGCCCGCAGCCTCTGCAACACCGGTTCGATCCCCAGCTGCTGGGCGAGGGTCCCACATGGCGCGCAGCCAGCAGACCTCTCCTGTCTCGCCCGCTGCTCCCCTCAGCAGTGTACTTCGGTCCTTCTGCCTGCTCTGCTCCCTGCTCTGGCTCTGGTGAATTCGCTCACCCTCCCGCGCTTCTGACTGTACCCAGTGCATGTATAAATAAATAAATAAATAGATAGATAGATAAATAAATAAATAAGTCTTTTTAAAAAAAGTAAAAATAAAAAATTGCAGCCATCACCACCATTCATTCTTCTAACTCTTTTTGATGAAACAGTAACTTCCAACTCTCTTTTCTGCCAGCTCCTGGCAGCTACCATTCTACTTTCTGTTGCTATGAATTTGACTAGTCTGAGCTCCTCACATAAATGGAATCATACAGTATTTGACCTTTTTTGTGTCTGGCTTATTTTGCATAGTGTAAGGTCCTCAGGGTTCATCCACGTTGAAGTAAATGTCAGAATTTCCTTCCTTTTTTAAAGATTTATTTTTATTTATTTATGCATACAAGGACTGGGGTGTAGGCCAGAGGTGCAGGGGTGAGAAGGTTCACCAGAGACAGAGTGGGGAGCAGAATAGGCCATTTACTGAAATACACTGCTGAGGGGAGTAGTGGGCAAGACAGGACAGGTCTGCTGCACTATGTGGGTCAGCTCCCTGGCTGGGAATTGAACGCATGCCAGTGGCTGAGAATAGCTTGATAGCACTGAGATTTTAACCCCTGAGCCACCATAGAGGCCCCAGAATTTCTTTCCTTTTTAGATTGAATAATATTCCATTCGTTGAATATACCATGTTTTCTTTATTCATTCGTCTGTCTATAGACGCTGGTTACTTCCACATTTTAGCTGTTGTGAAACTAATCGATTTTTTTTTATTCTATTGAAGTAACATCGGTTTACAACTCTGTATGTGATTCGAAGTCATAGGATCACACAACCTCAGGTACACGTCTCCATACCACAGCCTCCACCAACCATTCTCAGTCCTCACCCTACACCATTGGACCGCCTCCCCTCTTTGTTTTCCCAGCTTCCCCTCTCCATCTCATAGCTTCAGTTGCAGAGTGATATTTGTAGTGTTTGTAATTGCTTTTGTCTGACCCTTTGTTTTGTTTCTCTCCACCTTTAAGTGAAATATCTGGTAATTGTCTTTCTTCTTCTGACTTACTTCACTTAGCATTATCCTCTTCGCTTCCATCCCTGGCTAACTTCTTGACTTAAAGCAGGGGACTTCAGCCCTGGAGCTGGACTCATCTGATGATGCTCTCACCCAATGACGGCCTGTCCCAGATGAGCCCAGGTGGCACCATCCATGGTTGGTTACCCTCACCCTCTCCCGTACCTCATCCAGTGTCTTCTACTGAGATTTCCTCTTACTCTCCCGCTTGATCTCCTCTTCCTCCTCCTCCCAGACACCTGTCTCCAGGCACCCCACTTCTCCAGGCACCCCACTTTGGACTCAGTCTCTGCTCCCAGATCTCTGCTCACTTAATCCCACTCTATCCACCACTGTCCTCTGAAGAGACACTACCACCACGTGCCAGGACCTGATGCTCACTGAAGGAATGGCTTACATTTTAAAGTGTACTGACTGATGGTGTGTCTAAGCACCAGCTCACTCACCTGTTCGTAGCTCTGCCTGGCTGGCTGACCTTAAGGAAACCTCTGTGACAGCACAGTTCTGCCTTTCAGCCACATCTCCCAACCATCTTCCCGTGGGTACAAATTCTTAACTGATTTAAGCTCACAACAGACATATAGATACACAAACAGAAAAGATGAACAAACCACATACTCCGTCATGTCTTACCCAACAGAGACAAGACCAAATGACCAGTCCATGAAACCAAAAGAATTTGGTACCAGAAATCAACAAGACCTCAGAAAGAATCAAAATCAAATTCTTACCATGCTACCAATGGACAAGAAGTTGGACTCCCTGTGGGGTCCCTGGCTGCCAGGACGCTAGGGCAAAGTCCAATCCATGCCAGATTGGGGAATCAAAACCAGAGGGGGAAATGCATGTGGTGCTTACGGAGATTCTATTCAGGACACAGAGACAGGAAGAAAACTCACTAACTGGGAACACCTGCAAGGAAAGGGGGGCTTGGGTTTGTAGGGCAGGCACACAAAGGAGTTGGGAGGAAGGGCACACGTGGGGGCATGGTGACCCTTTGGGGGTTGCCCTTTCTCAGAACACAGAACCACTGCTGCCTTCCTAGAGCACAATATCTCGCGTCTGGCTTTAGGCTTGGTGGACTGTGTCTCCACTGAGTGTGTCTGTTGGGTGTGCTGGTGGAGGGTGGATGCGGCTGCAGAGTGTGCCTTTTGTAGGTCCATTGTGTGTGAGCATGTGTGTGTGCACATGCATGCACACGTGAGTGTGCCTGTGTGTGTTTTGGGATGGCTTCTGTAAGCCAATGTTTTTGTGCTGCAGGGTTGCGCCTGCCCTATGGTTTCTTTGTGGCCCACAGGGTGTGTGTGTGTGTGTGTGTGTGTATGTAGTGGCTGTCTATCTCGGTGTCTCTGGGTCTAGGTTACATATAGTGTTTCATGGAGTGGGTCTTTTCTTGTTTTTGTGTCTGCTGGAATGTGTGTGCGTGTGTGTGTGTGTCAGGGTAAGCATGCTACCCTATTCTCCTGTGGGCTGCCTATACATGTCTATTGCAGTGAAGTTGTCTCTGGTGTTTCTGTGGTTTTTTTTATGTATGTGTAGTGTCGCAGAGTATGTCTCTGTGCGTGTGCATTTTTTGAGTTGGAGAGGGAGTCTCTCATGTTTCTTTGTGTCCAGTTGGGTGTGTGGGTATATGTTGTAGTATGTGTGTCTGTCTTGGTACTTCTGTGGGTCTGGTGGTGTGTGTGTGGCTCTGTCTTTCTGTATGATGTATGTTGCATCCCCATTTGAAATTGGCTGAGTTTAGGCCTTCTCTAGTCCCACATTCCTCCTGCTCCTTTGTGCTCTGTGCTACAAAAAATATTTGCGTTTTCCACGACTCATAATTTTTCCTCCTCAATCGCTACCAGATGTGGGTCCTGTGGTCCCCATCCCCATGGCAACAGAGGTTCCAGCAGCTGTGGTTCCCTTTTGTGGCGCCTGCCCTGGGATCTGGCGCTGTGGCAGGCCCGAGGGGGTATGGTGGGAGGGGGTGACTGTGGAAGCAGAGGGATGTTGAGGGATCCCAGCAACTCCTCCCCAGTTGGCCACCTGCATAGTGTGGGGGGAGGGTGCTACTGGTAGACCGGGGTCGTTCTGCATTCAGGCCACAGCATTCAGCCCACAGAGGGGCAGGTGGCAGAGCTGCTGTCAGAATAGGAGGATATCTCCCTGTTCTGTGTGGCACCCACAGAGGGGTTCCTTAAGGCTAGAGCCTCAGACACCTGCACGGCTCCCACAGGAGGGGGAGGAAAAGCAATGTTGACATGACCACCCTGTTCCTCACTGGTCCAGACTGGGGAGAGAGGGGAAGCTAGAGCCAAGGGCAATGTGGCGCATTGTGGTGCTGGGGGGCACAGCAAAAGCCCGCTGCCCACCTTATTCCTCAGTCACTGCCCTGCTTCACTGGGCTCAGCCCAGCATTTCTCCCCTCGGGGGCGACTGTGAGTCTGTGGACACAACTCCAGTGGAAGCTGATGTGGCCCTTGAATGGATGGGAAGAGATGCAGAGCCATTGTTGAGAGGATGCCCACTGGCTTGAGATAAACAGCATGCCCTGGAGAAAGAAGTGCTGCTTGACTAGGCCAGATACAGAGACCGTGTATGCAAGCCTCGTCAGATGTCTCACCCATGGTATGAGGCCTTCTTCCCTCAGAAGACTGAGTCCCGGATGGGTCACTGAAGTTGGCCTCAATGTGGGATCCAGCCAGAAGGCAAGAGAATGGCCAGGTGAGAACCCTGAGCTGCCAGTCTTGGTCAGATTTCTGCATTGCCATGGGCTATAGGGCAGGGGTGGGGAGATAACTGGAGAATCTTAGTTGAATCTCTTGGTCAAAAGAGCTGAACATCAAAAGACAGGGAAGAGGGCCAACAGAGAGAGGCAGAGAAATGAGAGGGACCAGATGGACTTAGCTGTTGGAACCTAGTAGAAAGGATGGTGGGCTCCATAGAAAGGTAAGGCTTTATAGCTCAGAAAGGTCATCTGGGATGTACTCAAGGGCCAGAAGCAGAGCAGACACCAGGGGACAGATGGTCACACATAGAAGGCCAGGCCAGAGTGGGTATTGGCTGAGAGGCCAGGCAGCAAGCGGCTGCCTGCAAGGCCAGCCAAGACTCTGGGCCAGGCATGCTCCTTTCCCTCTCCCCCCCACCTCACCCAGGCAGGCGGGTGGATTGGTGAGTTTCCGCTGAGGACAAGGAGCCCATTGAGGCAGACAGCAGGGCTCTGTGTAGTGCCAGATTATCTAGTTTGTATCAGACAGGCCTGGCTGGAGGTTGTGCCCATGGCCCAATGCCCTCTGGTCCCGGTCCCTGATCCGCCCCAGCCACAACAAATGATTCTGAGCACACAGCATAAAGCAGCTGTCAGTGGTGAAAGTGCAGGTCTGAAGCAGCCCCGCACCAGCTATCTGCAGTCAAGTGACTCCGCCCCCTCTGTTTGTCTCAGGTGGCAAGTCCAGGATGAGGCATGCCAAGGTGGGTGCCCAATAAGGTTGACACACAAATGAATGAAGGGCAAATGCACACCACCAATGTCTATCATGGTCCTAAGAGAACCATAACTGGGCTCCCAGGCTCCACTTAGGTGGGGGTGTAGGGTGTGAATGCAGGCTGGAAGAGGGCACATGCAATTTCTTTTGGGGGACAGTCTTACTTGTACAAGGCCCAGCAGATGGGAAGCAGTCAGAACACTGAGGGGTGGGGTTAAGGCACTTTATTAAGAAAGCTTTGGCCAAGCCCCTGCTGGGATGAGCCCATCCTGGGGCCTATAAATACATCTCCTCAGGCCACTGGAGTTGTCCCTTGGATTCCGATGTGTGTGGGTGGTGGGAGGCCATCAAAACCAGCTGATAGCTGAAGGGCCAGTGCTGGTGGCACAGAGGTGCCCACAGAGGTGGGACAGCCAAGTCCAGGGTCACTGAGCCCCCTGAGGAGCAGAGACCAGCCCTCCTCCCCAGCTCCCAGTAACCAAATGCCCTGGGACTGGGCCCGGGGGAGTAGCCAGGACAGGTTCAAGGAAAGGAGCCTCCAGCCAGAGGCACCAGGCCCTGGCCAATGAGAGGCAGGCGGGGCAGAAGTGCTTCTGGCCTCAGCCAATGAGAAAGTAGCCCCAGTCAAGTGCAGGTTCGGCCAGCAAGAGGTGGGCTCTAGGTAGGACCCCCGCGGTCCTGGGCCTTTGAGATTCGGGCTGCTCGGGCTGCTCGGGCTGCTCAGAGCTTCAATTACTTGGCCAGTGGGGAGTCGCCCAGTAGACAACCGTAGGCCTTGACCAATGGGCTGAGCCTTCCGGCCAGAAGGCAAGACTCCAAATATTTGGGGCCTGAGCCAATGAGACACTGCCTCCCTCCAGGCTACCCGTGCCCGGGGGTGGGGGGTAGGGGGGTGAGGGGGTGTCTCAGAGACATCCTGGGAGAGGTCCGGAGAGCACGGAACGCGGGGTGACAAGCAGCGTTGCGAAGCCGAGGGAAGTTGCGGGCACCGCGGGCTGCCGCCTGCTACAGGGTAGGCGCGCCGGCCCTGCCCAGCTCGCCCGCCGCTTCCCGGCTCTTCTTGCGCGGGGGTTTCTGAATGGGGGTTTTCTTCCGGGGGGTGTCAGGCCCAGGTGGGCCAGTCGCCTCCTTCTCGACCCCCAGGACCTTGGGCTCGGGGACCGCGCGAGCCGGCGAGGCGGGCAGCACCGAACGTTTGGCCTTTTGCGGTGGCGCCGGCTTCTCTCGCGGCCCATGCGCGCCCAGGGCCCCCTCCGCGCGGCCCAGGCTTCGAGTCTTGCAGCGAAGCTCCGCCGCCAGCATGGAGGCCGCCTCCGGCGCGCTGAGCGGGGGTCCGCCAGCGTCCGTGGGCTCCGGGACTCCAGGGCCGCGGCCCCGCGCCCGAGCCCGCGGCGGCGAGGGAGCCGCGAAGGCCGGCCCCTCCTCCGCCAGCCCGGGGGCCGCGCGGCCGCGTCGCGGGCCTGGGGCAGCCCTGCTCCTCCGGCCTCGCGGAGGCGTCGCTGGGTGTCCGTTTCCTCTTGCTGGGACCGGGCGCGGCCTCGGGGCCCAGCGGCGGCGGCGAGGGTGAACAGGCGCCGTGCTTGCCGTGGATCCAGGACACCTTGGGCTTGGTGGCCGGGTCGGGTGGCGGCGGCTTCCTGCGCTCAGGCGAGGGCGAAAGCGACAGGCCTCCAGGATCCCCCGGGCCCGGGCCGGCCGGGCCTCGCGCCGGGCCACTCGCGCATACAGCGCCCCGCTAGGCCCTTCCACGCTGGACAGCGACCGCTCACTGTCGGAGGACGCGGGGAGGGGGGTCGCCTCCTCCACGCACTCTGCAGTGGTCAAGGACGTGGGGGAGGACGGCTCCGCAGGGCCGGTAGGGGCTTCCACATCCTGGCTTTGGCCTGTCGCCTCTGACAAGGGAAGAGCAGATCTGTCACCCACCCTCTCCTGGGAGAGCCGGGCTCCAACCAGCCGTAGTGGGCAAACCCTGGCCTCTCTTCTACCCGACTAGCTGCGTCCAGACTTACTGGCACACCCATAGCATCCACCACAAGCTTAGTTCCAATCCCAGTGCCATGAGCAGAGTCCGGGCCTAGGGTGTTAGCACCATGTCTAGCTGAAGCCCCAACCTTGGCCTAGCACAAATCCCCCACCACACCCCTCTGGAGGGGGGTCACCATCATCAAATTTGACCTCAAACACTTCTAAGGGGGTTCATAATCCTTCTTTAAGAAATAAAGCTTATGAAGCTTGGAGGTTAGTCACCTGCCCAAGGTCACCCAGAGAGTTGTCACTCAAGAGAGGTCAGAATCCAGCCAGTCTCCTTCCTGGTGTCTATGGACCAAGGTTTCAGGCGAAGTGTGCCCCCATATCCTATAGAACCTCCTCACCCCTTATGCCTACCCTCTTCTCTGCCACCTCCTACCAGGCCCAAATATTTCTCTCTGCTGATGTCCCCCAGAGGTGAGCCTGGGCTCTGGCTAGAGGCAGAGGAGCTCACCTGTTTCCCCAGACATAACCCAGCTTGGCCCCGAACAGCTCAAATCCAGCTCTGCATCAACAGCTGTGTCCAACCCCCAGTAAACAGCATTACCACCCCTCTCCCTGATGCTGTCTGTACCCTAGCACATTTTTTTTAGCTAGAACTTTTCACTGGGCTGGAAGGACGCTCAGGCAGAGTGGTACTCACCCTCGTGGGGCACACAGTATACAGGCCCTTCATCAGTGGTGTCGAAGGAGGAAAAGGAGGCCCTGGAGGACCATGATGGTGAGGGCTGCTCCAGGCCTGAGGGAGGCTCCAGGAAACTGCAGTTGAGTGTGTTATCCAGGTCGTGATGGGCCACTGGGGAAGGAGGGAGTCATAGCTGCCAGGGACCCCACCCTGCTCCAGCCTGTGCCCTCACTAGCCCTCCTGCCACAAACGATGGCGTGACCAAGACCAGCCCTACCCTAAGACAGTGGGTAGGACAAACAATTCAACAGTGGAGCGACACTAGACCAGGACTGGAGAACAAATGGGTAGAGGTGAACCCAGTAAAGAGAGGGAAGGAACAACATTTATACATATAAAGGTTCAATGTTACTGTGTGCAGCCAGATCCTGTAAAGGGTTGGCAGATGTGTTAGGGAAAGAGATAGTGCTAGGGAGAACACTTGGCTGGGTCTGGCCACCCAGGCCTATAAGTCATGCTTCAGACACTGCCTCCTGGCACCCAGGGAGCATTTGGAATATTTTTGAGCCCAAATTGCAATGACCAGGTTGCTCTTTGGTTCTGCCTACCTCAGCAGGCTATACCCCATAATGGGGGATCCCAACAGCTGACTGGTCTGTCTCCCATTCCACAGATGGGATGTGGGGTCCAGACCCCACACTTGTGTCCATAAATTCCACTCTGCTGGGTTTTCTCCAAGAAAGCCAAGAGGTTTTTTCAGCTGTCTTGATCTTTACCTCCTAGGACACTTTATCTCCTCCCCCTCATCTTGAGAAACAGGTGGGAAAGAGAGAGCAAGAGAGACCATGCCTGGTGTGTGCCATGCAGACAGATTAAGAGAAGCAGTACTGCCCCCTACACCTGGGTTCCGAGGTAGGGTGGGGGCTAAGATACCAGCCCGCCTACTTCACAGGAAGAACACAGGCGCTGCAGAGTATCCAAACAGTGCAGGATCCAGAGCGCATCCTCCAGCTCATTCCCAAGGTAGGAGTCCCAAGTGCACCTGCAGCTCCCCTCCAGGGCTTACAGTGTGCTCTTACAGACTGGAAGGGGGTTGCTCCACTGATGCAAAGAGAGGCCCCAAGGTCTCCCACAGCCCCCACACCTGCCTACACGCCTGGGACTCCTGCTTTACTCCCAGGGTCACCCGCACCCCCTCTATCCCTCCCTCTGGTTGCATCTCCTCACTCCAAACACTCAAGGTTCCCCGTTTCCTACACCGACCCCTTCACATTCATTTCCCAGCAGCCTCCAGCATCGGGAGGTTTTTTCCCCAGAGACCCCATGCCGGCAACCCTACCTACGACCTTGGGTAGCTTCTGCCTGCGGAGCGGGATCCGGGGCAACTTCATGCTAATGCGACTGAAGCGCCCGCACAGTCGTTGCGGCGCCTTCTTCCTCCCCAACGAGAGCTCCCTGCGGGGGCGGGGCCTGAATGAAGGGGCGGGGCTGGGACTAGGCCCGGGGAGGGAGGCCGGATCTCCAGCGCCCCGACGCGGCAGGGGGCCCTGAGCGAGAGAGGCGGGGCCCGGGCTGGAGCACCGGCCCCGCCCGGCCAGGTAAAGCGGGCCCAACCCTGGGGATAGCCGTGACCGCGTGGGGCCTCACCGGCGCGCGGGGTCCTTGCCGCGGCAGGCGCAGCAGCAGCCGAGCAGCGACAGCAGCAGGCCGAGGAGCAGGGCGAGCAGCGCGCCGGCGCCCATCACGCCCTTGCGCTGGTTGGTCTCTGTAAGGGGGCGCGGGATGAGCCCCGGCTCACATTCCTCTCCCACACCCCCGACAGAACTCCCCTCACCCACTCACCCAGGCGGCAGGCACCGGTGACCGGGTCGCACGAGTCTTCATGGCAACTGCAGATCTGGGCACAGTCCACGCCATGGAGTCCAGGCGGACACGTCAGGTTACAGCTGCGGGGGCGCAGGATCAAGGAGGGCGACAGCGGCTTGATGGCTCCGGTTCCACGCCCTGTTGCCAGCCAGCCCCGGTCCCAGAGCGGGTTCTCTAGCTCCATTCTCTAGGAATTGAAGTCCACCCCCACACCCCCAACCCTGGCACACTGGGCGATCACTGCTTTGGAAATGGATGTGTGCACAACCTGAGGGAGGAGGTCTGAGGGAAGGCTTGGCCGTGGTCACCCAGCTGCTGTGCCCATTTCTGGGGCTGCCATGTAGACTCTTGTGTACATGGGAGGAGGGGCTGCCAGATCAGACCCCTGGCCATATGTGGAGGTGCCTGCTCACGCTACCAGCTCAGAGTCACCTCGGCCCTACAGTCCTCAGGAGCCCACTGGTCACAGGCTGAACTGGTCGCCAGATCTCGCTGGAGTGCCGGCTCCACACCGAGGCAGGAAACTGCCCACAAAGAGCCTGCTGTCACTCCCTGAGGTAGTGGGGTAGGGGCTGTCACTCCCTGAGGTAGTGGGGTGGGCGTGGGGTTAAGACTGAGGACCAAGTCTGGGTCCCACCTCGTTGGCCACCACAGCAGTCAGTGCCTGGGTTCTGACTAGAGCGCTGGATCAGATACGTCCCCACCCCTAGCCCCTCTGGGTCCCCAGGCACTCACTGGGGCCCATGGACACCAGGGCTGCACAGGCAACGCCCAGACTGGAAGTCGCAGTGGCCGCTGCCGCAATCAGAGCACACGAATGCGCAGTCCTCGCCGTAAGTGCCATTGCTGCACTTGGTCTCGCACCTCGGAAGGCAGGGAGGAGGCGTCAACAAAACGGGGACGAATGGACCCCAAATATCACTGTGCCCTCCAGGGCTGGGGGTCTGCGATGCGGGCTCAGGCTGCTCACCGATCGCCAATCCAGCCCGCGTTGCAGCGCGTGCACTTGCCGGTGACGTGGTTACAAGCGTGACCGTCGCGGCATGGCGGGCAGCGGTGGCCACAGCCCTCGCCGTAGAAGCCTGTGGCGCACGGTTGGTCGCATTTGGTGCCGTTCCAGCCGGGCTCGCACGTCAGGCATCGGCCCTCTGCCACCGTACACGGCTGCTGGCCCTTGCACTGGCCGCATCTGGGAAAGGGGCGGGAGGCTAGGCGGAGCCGGGAGCCGCTGACCCCCCGACCCCCTGGCACCCGCGGCCCGCCTGCTCCCTCCACCCTCCTCAGCCCCGGGCCTGTGCTTACCGGCGGCGGCAGCCCAGGCCGTAAAAGCCAGCAGGGCACGGCTCTCGGCAGTACTTCCCGCGGTAGCCCGGCTCGCAGGCGCACGTACCATCCACAGGGTGGCAGCGGCCGCGGAAGCACTGACAGTAGCGCTCGCAGCGCGCCCCGAACGTGCGCTCCCTGCACTGACAGCGGCCGCTCTGTTGCTCGCACGGCGATGTGTTGCAGGCGCACTGATTATTGCAGCTGCGGCCCCACCACCCTGCGTGGCACAGGCACGCGCCCGTCTGCGGGTCGCAGCGCGACGTGGCGCTGCAATAGCACGCGCTGGCACACTGCGCGCCCCACCAGCCAGGCTCGCATCGACACGCGCCGCTCCGCGGGTGGCACGCGCCATGCTGGCACTGGCATGCATGCTCGCAGCGTGCGCCCCAGCGCCGCGCGTGACACGTGCACTGGCCCGTCACGTCTTCGCACTGCCCGTGCGGGTGGCAAATACAAAGCTCCTTGCAGTCGGGGCCCCAGAACTGGCGCGGGCACTCTACAGGGGAGAGTGAGAGGACCAGAGCGGGGACTCTCGTGAGACAGCCCAGACCCAGCTTGAACCTGCCCGCGTCCCACCCCCGGCTTTGGGGAACCGCCCCCAAACGGGACTGTGTGCTGGGACCAAACCCCACCCTACTCACAGGCCCCGCCTATTTCTCTAGGACCTCATCCCACTAGCAGCACCCTCCAGACCCACGCTCACTGGTGTCGCAGTTAGCACCGAAGTAGCCGTGCCGGCAGCGGCACTCGCCTGGCCGAACGCACACCTCGTTCTCCGAGCACGTGGAGTTGCCTTCACACACCGCTGCAGAGGAAAGGGGTCCAGACTGCCTTGTCTAGTTTCCACCTGCCCTTCCCTCTCCCCGGGTTTCCAAGATGCCCCACTCACCGATTCCACACTCATCCCCCTGCTGCCTCCAGCCGGTGCAGCACGTGGGTTCCTGGGAGCTGCAGACAGAGAGGGCACCTGAGCCTGACTCTCTTTCTCCTGCACCCTCTTCCAATCCCTGCTCTGCAAGGCTAGCAGCAAAGTCCACTAGACCTCTTTGCCTCTAAAGTTCCCATACTGCCCTTGGGAGGTGGTGACCTGTGTCCTTCCCAATGCCCACCAGGCTCGGTTGTAGGTTCAGACACTCCCTGAGTAAGACATACACAAATTCCTGTCACTGGCTCTGGGAGGCCACAGAAGGCAGATTACCAGCAGAGCTAACCTCCAGGAACTTCCTAGTTAGTGCCTTTTATACCTGAACCCCCCCCCTCCGACTTCACCACCCCCCTACTCCACTCTTCCCCCCACCCCCCCTCCCCGCCCCACCTAACTCCCATGGGTCCTCATCCCCATCTACCAGACCTGAGAAAACAGAGCCCAGGTGTCCCAGGAGAGGCAGCAGTGAGGTGGGGCCCGGGAGAGGTTCCCCAACCTCTAGGACCTGCTCAAGTAAAAGGGTCCAGGGCATCTCTGGAAGCTAGGGGATCAGCCAAATGGGTGAGGGGATCCAGATGTGAGGTGAACTGAACAGTGCCAGGACTGGCAGGACCAGGACACAACTGCAGGCCCAATTCGAGCTAAGCCAAAGGCAGATAGGCAAGCCGGTGTAAACACAGCGAATTGTTTGGAGGGGCAAGTGAGGAAGGAAAGTAAAACTGACTTCTAAGCACCAGGACAAGACTTGCAGGGATGAAGATATTAAAGCATCTATTTATACTTTTTACAATCTTATTTAATTTGGTTTTACAACATATATGACGTTACCTTGGTAGAAGGTTATAGTTTATGACTGTTGCACCCACAAAAGGGGGTAGCAGGTCATGTGGTCTCCAAAACCATGGGTTGGTAGGGTATGTAGACACAGGCTTGAAGGTCCTTTTCAGATGAACCCATTATCATTGGACAGGGTGCAGGTGAGGGCTGAGCTGGGATGTCCTCACATAAGCAACAGAGAGGAACTGCAAGGGCTAAACTAGGGTCTGCCTACATTTGGGGGGCACAGGAGGCTAGGAAGGAACAGATACTCAGGCTGTACATGCAGGTTCACAGGGTCTCATCAGATATGGAACTTCACCCAAATCCTAAGGAGTACAGACATTCACACTTTAAAGAAAAGGAATGTGCTTGTTCAGAAGGATCTGAATCTGGAGCCAGGATGTAGTGGTAGGAGGAAGTTAGGAGGGGACCTGAGGACCCTGGTGGGGTGAAACAGCTAGGAAGAGAAAGTCTGCCCCATATCATGGCCCACAAAAGATATGCTCCAACAATTCTCCAGCTCCAAACCATTCACCATACTCCACATGGCACCCCAACGCCCAGAGAGAGACCCCTCTCTTGGAAAGGGCTTGATTCTCCCTCAAGCCAAAGGTGTGGAACCCATAAAACCCAGAGCTGCGGGGAATGAGCCTAGCTTATTTTCCACAAATAAAACTGGAAATCAGAGACAGGAACATAAAACAGTCCTGACTTTTCCTGCTCCCAAAATTTGCACCCACCCAGCCCTACCCTAGGGCTCAGAGGTGCCCATCTGTGGGGAGACCCAAGTATGCGAGACCATCACCCTCCCACCTCTTCTGCCAGTTCTGAGCCGGGGTCTCTAGGTGGAGAGCTGCAAGTTCCTCCTACAGGCAGCCTGCTGGCATGACTGGCCTGCTGGCATGACTGGCCTGCTGGAAGAACCAGCTCCTGCCCTGGACAGACTGGCCCTGAGTCTCTGTGGTCAGGAGCCTGGTTTTTAGGACCACAGTTAGCTAGATTTTATGGCTACTTGCTTGGGCATGGAGCTTTCTCTAGCTTCAGACTTCTTATGTGTAGAATGGAGTCTGTGTTTGTTATGAACTAAGAGCTCAGTCAAAGCTATAGTCAGGTCTCCATCCATGCTGAGCAAGTTCCAGGGAACACCTGATTTCACAGTTCCCCCCAGAGTGGTGGTGACTAGACTCCACCCCAGCAGAGCTGACATGTGCCTGCAGGATGAAGCCCATGTGGGTTTCACCAAGAACATAAGGATTAGCCTGTGCGCAGCCACGTTTCCTTCTGATGAGACCTCAAAACTTTATGAAATTGAGATTTTTATGAAATTGGAGAAGGGTGGTCTGGTTCAGGGGGCTATTCCCACATTGAGTAGTAAGTCAGCAAGACCTAGATTGGGAGCCAAGCCACAGCCTGGGCCCAGATGCCTGAGCAAGGAGGCCACGCTGCAGGCTGCTCCTCTAGAGATCACTGTTACTATTATTGCAAACAAAGCCACTGTGATCTTAAACCTGCCCAGGCCACTGCAGCAAGCTCCCTAAGAGCTCAGCCATCTTCCTCCTGGCCTCCCCGAATTCTAACAACCCCCCTCTGCACTGGCCCTGCAGACAGAGGCCAACCTCATCACTTGTCTGGGTCTCCCCAGACCACCCTAATGGAACCAGCCCTCCTCAATTCAACACCTCTGCTTGCTCACCATGCCAGTATCTGTTCCCATTCGCTCCTCAATCCCTGCCATGACATCCGGGACCCCACCTGCCCTGCTCTCCTCCCAGTCCACCCCCCAGCTCCCAATACACTTCCTCCGGTTCCCACGCTCTTCCTCAGCTTTCTCCTCTCCTCTGTCCACAATAATTTCCTCAGGAAGCTCACTGCATCCCATTAAGACACTGACAATGCCCAGGGCCCTGCAGCAGACCCTCCCCCTCCAAACTGAACTCTTGGCCCCACCTGGAGTCTTCCCCATCTCGGGTAAGCCCTGTCCTTCCAGGCTGGAAGGCAGAAACCCTGCAGGCATCCCTGACTCTGCTCTCACTTTGTGTAGGGCACACCAGATCCACAAACACCTGGCTCTACCTTTCATACTAGATGTCGGATGGATGGACCACTTCTCTCCAGCCCTGCTTAGCCTGTGGGAACCACCTTCGCGCTTCCTGGTTTCTCCTCATTGACTTCCTAACTGGCCCCACTTCTGCCTCCCAGCTCCCAGGTCACCTGGCAGCCAAGCGATCAGACCCCAGCCTTCCTCTGTGCCCAGGGGTACCCATAGCCTCAGAGAAAGGGCCCAATTCTCAACAGTGGGCAGAGTCCTTGTGATCTGGCCAAGTTCATGCTCTGATCTCTGTACCATCTTCCTCCTGGCCTCCCCGAATTCTAACAACCCCCCTCTGCACTGGCCCTGCAGACAGAGGCCAACACTCATTACCTGTCTGGGTCTCCCCAGACCACCCTAAAGGAACCAGTCCTCCTCAATTCAACACCTCTGCCCCAGCACTTGCTGAATGTCAGACGACTAGTTGTCAGTCTCCTCCATGAACAGGGATGATTGTCTCCTGCTGTTGTATACATATATCCCTGAACAAAGTGAGGCCTGGGACATAGTAAGTGCATGGGATTTAAATGAGTGCACGCCCCCCTGGTCCTCCTGCATCCGGGGTGAAGAGACCCACTGTGGGAACATTTCCAGGACTAACCTGTAGCCTTAGGAAGATGACTAAAGAGATGGCTTGCCCCTGGGTAGGCAGTGCCCAGAGTGGCTGTGCTTCCCATTAACGAGCTACACACATGATCACAGTCATCCTCAACTCTGAGAGGTAGGGGCACCATCACCAAGCCCACTTCACAGAGGCAGAGGTGCCTGGAGAGGGCAAGTGGTTGGCCCAGGTCCACACTGGAGGGGAGAGGTGGCACCAGGATCTGAAACCCAAACCCTGGCTCTGGGCTACTGGAACTGGCCAGGTCTTCACCAGGAACTGGCCAAGTCTCCAGGCAAGGAACGGGAGAGACAGGCTCAGGCTCCCGACAGCTGGCGCCTGCCACGGGATCTCCGGGCACCGACCGTCATGGGGAAGCGGGGCTGAGGCACTGAGACCCGGCCTCGCGCCGATCGCGCCTTCCCTCCCTCCAGGCACCGCCCCGCCCGCCACCGCCGCTGCATTCCTGGGGCCAAGCAGGCCCGGGAGGCGGCGGCAGTGTGGATGCGAAGCAGATGGCGGGCCAGGCTGGCCCCCGCCCCGGAGGCGGGGCTCACAGCGGGGAGGGGTCTGCGCGCCTCGGGATCCGAGCTCGGAAACCCCGCGCAGCTCCTTGTCTACCGCGACCGCCAAGCCCCCAGACGCGGCCTCCTCCCGCCGGGTGGGTCAGGACGCCCCGAGGGGACCCTGCTAGGAGTCCCGTAGCCGCCCCTCCAGCTTCGGGCTCGGGCGGCACACCTTAACACGCGCCAAGGCACCCCTCGCACACCAGCTCCTTGCCCAGGCGCGGGAGATGCCCTTGACATCGCCCTTGCCTCTGACCTGCCAACTAGGTCTTCTGACCCCTGCGCCCACTCCTGGCGATACTGTCCTCCGCTCTTCGTCCTCCGCTGAAGGTCCTGGGCCTGCCATCCTTGGCCAGGGCCTGTCCCTTGTTTGTCCTGCTGGGTCCCCCAGCCGCTCCTCCTAGCGCCCCACCTCTGCTCGGCCCTGTGGTGCGCCCAGTATCCCCACCTGAGAGACCCACATCCTCTCCACCCAGTGCACATCATTGTCTTTTCGATTCCCGCTTCTGGGCCCCTCGGGGCACTAGCTCCTCCCTGCCCACCTCCATCGCCACGCTCCTAGCCGCGTGCACTCTAAGACACAAGTCTGTCCGCAGCACCCACTTCTCGAGGAGCTTCTCCATCTCCCCTCGACCCTCACCCTCCCTCCTGGCCGAGACACACTCGTGCCCGGGGGCTTGGCACATGCCATTCCTTCTGCTTCGAGCTCTTCCCGGGCTTTCCCCTCTGGCCTTCACAATCCGGATCAGGGTCCCTCTTTCTGGATCTGAACTCTCGGATACCGGGTCATCCTGCCGGCGCCCACTGCCTCTGGTCTCCCCGCAGCCGACTTCTCGCCCCGGGCATCCTCGGATGCACAGTCGTGGCACGGCGCCCAGCTCCGCCTGGAGCAGCCCGGCCGGTTGCCCGGTCGAAGGGGCCGGCGAGTTCGGCTCAGGGAGGTCCAGGGAGCCCCTCCCCGCCCCCGCCCCGAGCATGCCCCCTCCCCCCGTCCGGCCGGGCTCCTACCCCGGCGCGCGGCACACGTTGCGGCCGCGAGGGTTCAGCTCCTGGGGCGCCGCGGGGCCGGGTAGCAGCCAGAGCAGCAGCAGCAGCGGGAATGGCAGCAGCGGCGGCGGCGGCCCCCCGGCTCCCCGGCGCCGCTCCGGCCCGGCCCCCCGGGGCCCTGCGCCCTCCATGCGGCGCGGGGCAGGCGCGGGCGGGCGCGGGCGCGGGTGCGGCCGCAGCGAGAGCGGCCGGAAGCGGAGTGCGCGGCCGGGCGGGGGGCGGCAGGAGGGGCGCCGGGCCGGGCAGGAAATTCCACATCGGCTCCCTGATCCCGGGCCAGCCGCGGCCGGCCAGGCGGCAGCGCCCGCCCCAAGCGCCAGACCCCACCCTCCGGCCGTGCCACCACCCCTCCACGCAGCCCCCGCCCCCACGCGGCCGCCGGCAAACTTCGGGGCGAGCTTGCAGGCCTTCCGAGCGTTAGGAGAGGAGGAACCTTCGGGGCCACCGAGGAAATTCCCCAGCCTCGGCGCCTTTCCTCCCCTCCCCAGACACCCCACTGGAGAGGCCGTACCGCGCTTTCACTGAGCGGCCAAAGCCGGTGCGGGAAGTTGAGGGGGAGGTGAGGGTGTCACCCCCTTTCTCTCCTCAGGTCTCTAGCTCCTAGGAACAAGTGGGTTGGGGCGGCCCACAGATAGCCCACTACAAGGCCGGAAACCGGCCTCTGCTCCCCCACAGCGAGCCCTTGAAGTGCTCCAATGTGGGGTCACATCCACCTAAGCACCCAGTGCAATAGAAGCCTGCAAAGGAACTGCTGCAGGATGCTTCAGGTCTGTGGGGAGACCGTGTGAGCCCGAGGCCGACGGGAGGGGGTTTGCTTTGGAGGAGTTAGAGAGATGACCAGGACGTAGAATGGCCCAGGCATGGCGCCTATAGAAAGTGGAGGTAAACACAGGTAGGGCTTTACTTTAATAGGAGGCCAAGGGAGAGCTCATGCACTGAGACACCCCCCTTCCCCCCAATCCTGTCAAGGGAGAAAGGGAGCTGGGGAGCCTGGGAAAGGGACCATCTTTGAGAAGACTGTTGTTCTCATCAGAGGGAGAAATCCAGACAGTGAAGTGAGGGCTGGAGACTAGGGAGCTCTTGAATGAGGAGTAGGGAGATAGTACAAATCAGAGCGGCAGCAACCGGAAAGGTGAGGGGATAGTGGAAGAGAGGAATCCAGTCCGGGGAGAGCGGGGAGAGCGGGCGGGGAGCAGGGTTGCAGGAACTCTGGTCTGGGAAGCAGAGGAGTGCTTGTGGAGCAGGAAGGAGCAGGCCTGAGGATGGAACAAAATGGGCAAGGAAGCACTTGTCTTTTGAAGACTTGAGAACTGGCAGGGCAGCCTAAGCAGGGGAAGGACCTGAGGAGGCAGGAGGGCAGTTTCTCAGGAAAGGTCCCTTCCTTCCTCAGCTGTATGAAGGAGCCAACAGCAGTGGAGTATGGGGCTGGAGGAGGGGGTCTGTAACAAGGGCCACAGACAGGCCCAAGGCTGTGGGTATCTGGGCAAGAGGGCTAACAGCGCAGGCTGGCAGAGGGTGGCAAGGAGCCCCTCCCTGAACAGTGCTGGTGCAGGGTAGTGGCTAGAGCAGTGGGTGACGGGGGTGGGCTGGAAGGGGAAGTTGCAACTGTGAGGTCACAAATGCAAACACTTCTTGGCACAAGTAAACAGCCCAACCACTTCTGGGCAGCTCGGCTTGGGCATGACCCTGACCTCAGCAGCGCCCTCCCTGTGCTGGGGTCCCTCCCAGGGAGGCACACATTGGCTGCCACTAACAGAGGCCAGCAGAGGTCCATGTAACTGCAGTATCCATCCTAGAAGCTTGCGACAGCCCAGCCCCTGATTGAGAAACAGAGACCACGGGGCTGGAGGGGACACTCACCCCAACTGGACTGATTTCATGAAAAGGCACCTTAACTCCCAACACCTTCACCCAGACCTGCTCCTTACCTTAATTTTTTTTTTTTTTTTTTTTTTTGGTAAAGGGTACTACCTAGAGGATGTCCACCCCTCACACCCATCACTAACACCTCCTAAATGTTTCAGTGTTTTCTTTTTTTTTTTTTTTTTGAGGGGGAGGGTTGGGGGAAGGAAGTATTGCACTGGGGTGAGGATCACTGGTCTCAGCCCTATAGCATCCTGGGAAAGCAGCTCTACTTGCATGGGCTGTCTCAATAACAATTACCCTGTCCTGCCTCACTTCCCAGCACCCACCTTATAGCAGAAAGCCCTGCAATCAGACCACATGAGTTCAAATCTCAGGCCTTATTCCAAAACTGTGAGACCTTGGGTAAAGTCCTTACCTCTGCAGCCTAATCCTGCCTCTGCAAAAGGCTACATGGTTGCTAAGGATCCAGTAACCTTCAATGCTGGCAGTGCATCAAATTGTAAATTCCCAGGCCCTTATCCAGAACTGATCAGCCCCACCAAGGATGGAACCTGGAAATATGAATTCAAATTCCTGAAAAGTGTCTGGCACATTACCTCCTACCTCTCAATCAGGGGTTGCCGTCATTCTCAGGAAGAAATGATCAACCATTATTTCCATCTATGAAAGGTGTTCAGGACACAACTTCAAGCCCCAGAAAATAATCATGGAGGTTAAAATTGCAAATCCTTCAGTGCCCAACTGAGGGTTAGGGCCTGGCCTGCAGCTAGTTTGCCAGGGCCATCAAGTACCATGGAAAAAGCACTGCAGTCAGGGGATTAGGCAGTTTGGGGCTCAGTTTCAGCTTTAACCAGAATTTGGTGTGAGACCTTAGACAAGTCTGGTGAGTCCTGGGGGCTGGGGTAGAGTTCAGACACTGTGGGCTCCTGGGTTTGGGGGCTGCTCAGAGAAGATGGGACCCCTGAGTTCAGACTGGGGAGTCTCCAGGTCTTGGCATCCTCCCCAAGCCTAAGCCCTGCCAGTCTTTCGCTGGCCTCACATAGCTAGTGAGAATGCAGGCCATCCCTGGCAGCATGGGGGCACCTCCTCTACAAGGGAATTGGCAAAGTACCATCGACTGAGAGGTTCAGCGCCCTCCTATAGAGTGCAGTACAATGGTGTCTAAATGCCTCACCTCGGTGCCCTCTGCACCAGCCAAGTCAGCGGGCACTGCCATTCCAGAACATGGCACAGGAAGTGCTTGGAATTCATAGGCCCTGGGTTGGCTGCATAGCAAGTAACACTAGTGCCCTCAAGCTGGTGGCAAGCTTGACCAATATATTGGCCAGCTTACTGTTGGCTTGTGTCCACAGCTCCTGCCACCAGTCCACCACTAGGTGGTCTAGGTGTGTGAAGTTGAGGCACCAGCAGTAGTGGGCAGCTGAGGATGCCACTAAAATGTGGCTAGGGGTATGTCTTCAGCTAGGGCAGTAGTAGATTTGCCTGCAGGAAGGGGCTAATGTGGTTCATTTGCAGTAGCAGATTAAAGGGTTTATGGGTCTGGTCACGGGAACTGATCCTGGCATGGTGGATAAAATATGTCCAGCCACAAATCAGAGCTCAGGAAAGCAGAGGCAAAGGCCTGCACAGAGGCCAAACTGACCAAGTGCAAGACCATGAACATGGCTCATTGTTCCATGGGCATGGTGGCACATTCACTAGGTTGTAGCAGACAAGCACACAGGCATCCAGTAGCTTAGCCTCTGTGCTTGCTGCGCTTCCAGGTCCCCATCAGCCTGGATCACTGCCTGGTCACTGCCAACCCAATGGCACTGGCCTAGAAAGGTATCGGGTGCACCTCGGACTGAAAGCTCTGGGCAGGAAGAAGGCACCAAGCCTGGGACATAGGAGAGTGGGAGGCATGTCTAACTCTCCTCTTCTCCAGAGATCTTGGTGTCTGCAGCAGCTGCTGCCCTGGGCTGCAAGGTGGTGGCAGAAACAGAAAGTGCTGGCTCTGAGACCAGACCAGGGTCTTTATTCCAAGTCCATGGCAATCTCAGGCACAGGGAGACAACCCTGGAGAATGTGGCCATCCTCTCCCACTGGAGAGACTCACCAGGGCCAATGATGGGTTTGCCACCATGAAGTGCAAGTACAGAATGCCTCAATGGGGTGAGGGAGCAGGGACATGTTACCTCAGCAGTACCGGACCCCAAAAGCCAATGAGGCAGGTCACTTCTCACCGTGGGACAGAGAGATGCTCCCACTGGTGTTACATGCCATCTCCTAAATCCTTAAGGGGTCCAGAAAGAAGAGCCCAGAGTACCTGTCTGTTCTTGTCTCCCCACCCTCTTCTTCCCAGCTAGCAGCACATGCTATACCCCACTCCCTCTCTCCCATGGCAGCAGGCTCTAGAAGGCACCAGGGGACAGAGAGAAAACCCACTCACCTGCGGCAGCCTCTGCCGCTGAACGCCAGTGAACTTACTGGAAAGAGGGAGGCTTTCACTCAGACACATCAGAGTGAGTAAGACCCCCTTCCCCTGTGCGCTGGACTGGACAGTCAATGACGGGTAAGATCGGGGGCAGACTAAAGAAGGCACTGGCCAGCCTCATGTCTGTGACTCCTGACGACCTAAGACAGGCGCAGTCCCCGAGGGGCTTCATCATGATAAACTTTGGCGTTCAGATCAAACAAGGCACACATGCCTATAAGCCTAATTTAGGCAACAAGCCCGCAGTAATTAACCCCTCCTTTGATGGAAACAAGGCTGCTAAGAACGTCACCTGCAAACAAGCCTGATGGAATTACCTACAAAGCAGTTTTTTTTTTTTTTTTTTTTTTTATAGAGGCATGCTTTATTTATTTGTTTGCTGGTTTGTTTGTTTGTTTTGTTTATACATGCACTGGGTACAGTCAGAAGCGCGGGAGGGTGAGAGAATTCACCAGAGCCAGAGCGGGGAGCAGAGCAGGCAGAAGGACCGAAGTACACTGCTGAGGGGAGCAGCGGGCGGCAGGAGAGGTCTGCACGCCATGTGGGACCCTCCTCTGGTGGCCGGGGAGCAGCCGGGGATCGAACCGGCGCCGCAGAGGCCCCGGGCAGCTTCGCAACCCAGCGCTCAACCGCTGCGCCACCGGGGAGGCCCACCTACAAAGCAGTTTTACCATTAATCAGATAGCCATTGTTTCAGAATAAGTAGCAACCTGTCTATAATCATACTACTTTTTCACTAACTTTGCTTTTTCTTTATATGTGTACAATCAGTTTCAGGAAATGCATGATAAAGAAAATAGTGTGTGGCAATAGTAGTTTTATAATAATCATAATACTTCTCACATGAGACACCATAAAAATCAAAATGCTTCCGTAGAGAATATATTGCTCGTGATCACTAAAAGTAGAAAGTGCCAGTAGGTAAATATCAATGTTTTTGATCATTGTGGTCTTGGGAAACAAATCAAGAAAAGCTAGCTTAAAGAATGCTGTTCGGTGTAAGTAAAAATGATTGTGTAGATTCAGTACTTTGAGATCGTTTACTGTGCCATGTCATGGATCAGCGATCACATGCACATGAATAATGAAGTAGATGTCTTATGCCTTACAAAGTATTTTATGCTGAGAAAGAATTAAATTGTATGAAATCATCTATTGTTGGAAATGGTATAAAAGTGTATGATTTTGAGCAAATTACATTCAGATCTTCACTCTTGAAGTGTGTCTGTTTGTCATTTGTGTGTCTGTCTGTCATTTATGCGCCGATTCCTTGAGCATCCTCACAGTTTCTCAATCCTGAGACAGTCCTGCAAGTCTACCGCTGCGCTGGTCCGCGGCACTCACCCTCTATGTTCTGCCCAGCTGACAAGAGGGCAGGACCTCAAGAAGTCACAGCCCTGTCAAACCACTTGTTTAAGGTGCCAGGCAGGGTGGCCTGCAGTGTTTATTGATAGGAAGGCATTCAGATCGATGCTCAATTATGCTGAAGTGAGGTTGGTGCCAGGACCCCAGCCCACCTAACTGGTAGCCCTAAGAGGATCCCTCCACTGTACCAGCGAGGCCCTAAGACAATGTGTGAAGAATGACCTGGTCCAGATCCTACCTCCTACCACCCACACAGACCCAAGAGAGCCAGAAAGGCCATCCTGGTTTCCCACTGCCATCTTTCCCCTCTAACACTGGCCCCATGGTTCTCGCTGGAATTGTCAAACTCCTCCCAATCATTCAGTAGGGTCCCCCTCCCTTCTTTAGACCACAGGTCCAGCCCCTGTATCCTGCTGTAGCCGCCCTCCCAGGTGCTGAGGCTTCTTCCAGAACCCCTCAGGCTCGGGTTTACTCAGGGCCAGGAGCTAGCTAACTGGAGGTGACCGAAGTTCAGAGAAGAGCTCCTCACCAGAGAGCTTGGTGCTCAGGTGGCCAGGGACCACGCATCACCAGTGTCCAGTGGGAGTGGGGGGATGTGGGGGTTTCTCAGTGCTCTTCCCATGGAGGCAGGCTCTGGGCCTCCTGTTGTCTCTTTTTGCTCCCAAACCAGGCCTTTGTCCCCAGCATTGACTCCAGAAATCTGTGCTTCTGGTACTGCAGCCTTGGTCAAGCTGTGAAAGGAAGTTCCAGGGAAACAATTCACACCTTTTTGTAATATGATTTATTTAATTTATCAACAAGATGGGATTAGAAAAGCCCAGCTGTACGGGGATATTTATCACTAGAACCAGTCTCACGCAACTTTATGTGTCTCTGTACCTCCCGGGCCCCTGGCAGCACGCAGTCACTCAAGCCACTGCTGTGGGGCAGGATAATGGCTCATCTCGTCACCCTACCTGCCCACAGTGTGCCTCGGCTCCCCACATGGTCCCAAGGTCCCAAGGTCCCACTGGAGAAGGCACCTTTCAAGGGCCAGCCAGGGAGCAGGAAGGCCGAGACAGCTGGCGATGGTGTGCCCCGTCCAGGTTGAGGAGTGGGTCTGGTCAACTCAGAGGACAACAGCCCTCTCTGAACATTTCCCACTATAGGGGAATCCACAGCTCAGGGGTGCAGCCCCATGAATACCTGCAGCGGGCCAGCAGAGGGGCTGCTGTGAAGAAAGGGTGGCAGGAGCGTGGGGAACAGTACTCTGGGTCTAGGCCAACCTGGGTTCCCACCGCCCCCGTACTCCTGCCATCTCTCCCCTCTAACATTGGCCCCAGGGCCCTAGTCCTCGCTGGAGTTGTCAAACTCCTCCCAGTCAGAAACACTCATCACCTCAGAGGCAAAATCTGGATCAGCCTGGCTGCGGTGGGGGGTCCCTCGGGGCTGTTCGAGGAGCAGAGAGCGGGGCAGGGTTAGCACACAGGCTGCGAGGCCTGAGATGGAATTGTCCAGCTGGGGCCCCTCCTCCCAGCAGTCCTTCCCCACGTCGTAGATGTGCACATAGGCGGTGCGGCTGCCACGGTTGTGCGAGCGACCACCCAGCACGTAGATCCTGTTGTCCAGCACGGCAATGCCAGGTTCACCATGCCCCGCTGGGAGTGGGCAGACTGATGACCACTGCCCAGATGTGCAGCTGTAGCAGGCCACCTGCAAAGCCAAGACTGGAATAAAGCTGGGCACCCGCTGGGACAGGGATGACAACATTCAACTGGCCAGGCACTTGACTCACACCAAGGTTGACAAATGTGGCAGGCGTGTGGGCAAACCTACCCCTGGAGGGAGCCTTGGGCCAGGATCAAAATGTCCTGTTTATAGGCCAGCTTAACACTGGCTGACTCCAGGCTCTTCTGCGAGCCTATGGCCCCCAGGTGTGCATGCTGTTATTTTTCCATAACCTGGGGTACCAGTCCTCACCCTTCCACAAGATGGAAGCTAACTGAGGACATGAGCCCGACATAACTGTCTTTACCTTCTCCATGGCATCCAACGCCAGAGGAAAGTGCAGGTAAACTGTGCTACTAATTATTAGCTGTCTAAAGTGACTATCAATGTTCTCTTCTAAATTAGTCCAAACGTTAAACAAGTACATGGGAAAGAAATTTAATCTATTATTGATCCAAGCCATGTAAAATAAAACACCAAGACTGAATTTTTAACTAACTAGCAGCCACTAGGGTAAGAAAAGTCATAAATCCCAGTGCTGGTGGAGGTGTAGTGAAGTTCTCTGACATGCCAGGAAAACAATTTGGCAATATGTATTAAGAACCATAGAAATCTTTTACTTTTTACTTAACTGCCTCTGGCTCTCCAGCTGTAGTAGGAAGAACATCAGCCTCCAAAGAAGCCCATGCCCTAATCTTTGGAACTTGTAAGTGTTGCTTTATATGGCAAAAAGGATTATACAGATTTGTCTAAGGATAGAATAGGGATCTCCTAAAGCTCCTCAGAGATGAGGAAGGTTATCCTAAATTTTCCCAGTGGGATATCTACTGAGTTGTTGGAAAAGTCATGATGTATTTTTTTCCTCCAATAACCCAGTATTTGCAAGAGTCCTTGACAGTAGAAAGGGAAGGCCAGACAGGAGAAATGAGAAGGGAGAAGGACAACCTGCTGCTGTTGTCTTTGAAGATGAAGCAGCCCTGTGCCAGGGAACACAGAGGCCCCGAGAAGATGAGAAGAGCCTCTCGCACCATCAGAAAGGAAATTCCTACAACCGCAAGGGATTAAATTCCAACAACCTGAGTGAACAAGGAATAAGATTCTCCCGAAGGCCTATGAAAAAAGGAGCCCTGAAGGCACCTTGAATTATTATAGACCTAAATTTAAAAATATAATACAGAATTTAATTAATTAATTAATTAAATTCTGTATACATACAGAATTAAAAAATATATTTGCATTATTTTAAGTTGCTACATTTATGGTGACTTGTTCCTGCAACAACAGGAAATGAATACACTAGCTCAGTTGTCGTCATTGGGTGGACATGGGGGTTCCTGTTAACACAGATTGCTGAGCATCACGCCTGAAACTTCCAATTCAGTGGTGGGGATCTGAGAATCTGCTTTCTAAACAAGTTTCATGGGAGTGTGGAAACTGTTTTGAGAACCAAGGCTGTAACCTAAGGAAATAATCCAAATTATGTGAAAATATTCAACTATTATTTTCAATGTTATTTGGAATAATTCAGAACTACCCAAATGATGCAGCGGTCTGACAGTGCACAGTAAGTGGAATTTGGGGTACAGAGGTAGATTTCATATTGAACTGGCAAACACTTACAAATTTAACTTCAGCCAGAATAGAATGGGATACTTCTAGCTACAATTAGGTGATAATGATGCGTAGGTAAAAGAATTTAAAAACAGTGGCACACTACGGGATTTGCACATCAAAGACATCTTTACAGACACATCACCCAAAGCAGTGATAGTGAAGAGAAAGATAAACAGCTGGGACTACATCAAATTAAAGAGCTTCTGCACAGCAAAAGAGACAATAACAAAAACAAAGAGAAACCCCACCAACTGGGAGAACATTTTTGCACCCAACACTAATGATAAAGGACTGATCACAAAAATCTGCAAAGAGCTGATGAGACTCAGCAACAACAAAGAAAATAATCCAGTCAAAAAATGGGCAGAAGAGCTAAAAAGAAACTTCTCTGAAGAGGAAATGCAAATGGCCAACAGACATATGAAAAAATGTTCAACATCACTTGTAATCAGGGAAATGCAAATCAAAACTACCATGAGATACCATCTCACACCAGTGAGAATGGCACATATTAAAAAAACTAGCAACAACAAATGTTGGCGAGGATGTGGAGAAAAAGGAACTCTTGTGCACTGTTGGTGGGAGTGCAAACTGGTCCAACCACTATGGAGAGCTGTGTGGAGATTTCTGGACCTACTAAACATAGAGCTTCCATATGATCCAGCAATTCCACTCCTAGGTATTTACCCAAAGGACACAGAAACATCAATTCCAAAGAGCACCTGCACTCCTATGTTTATAGCAGCACTGTTTACAATAGCTAAGCTTTGGAAACAACCCAAATGCCCAAAAATAGATGACTGGATCAAGAAGATGTGGTACATATATACCATGGAATATTACTCAGCATTCAAAAAAGATAAACACATGCAATTTGCAGCAACATGGATGGCACTGGAAGGGATCATGCTCAGCGAAATAAGCCAAAAAGAAAAAGAAAAATACCGGATGGTCTCACTCATAGCAGGAATCTAGAAAACTTAAATAAGGGACCAGGAAAATGAATATAAGAAAGTGAAAATCAAAATCAACAAAAAAACTATGAACCAGAGACACTTTTTGGGGGTGGGGGGGCGGAAGGGGAAGGATTGGGGTCAGAATGGGGCGTTTGCAATTGTATGGGGGAATATAAAAATAAAATTTAATATTTAAAAAAAAAAAAATAAATAAAAACAGTGGCACAGGGGCTGGATTATGAGTATTATTCCTCACCCTGGTCCACTTTTAAAAAATTCTGTAATTGTGATTATATGAGTTTCATAATTAAAGCTCTTAATAAAAACAAGTGAAACCATTCTATATGTTACTATAATGGTGATTACATGTCATTATTCAAATCCATAGGATGTACAATCCCAGAGTAAATCCTAATGCAAACTGAACTTTAGGTGATAATGATGAGTCAAGGTAGGTGCATTAACTGTAACAAATGGATCACTCTGGAGGGGGCGCAGTGTGGGATATGAGAATCCTCTGAACTTTTCTGCTCTATTTTGCTGTGAAGTTAAAAACTGTTTTTAAAAGTAATGCCTATTTTTAAAGTGTATGCATTTCTATTAGCTTTTCATCAATAATAATTGCAAGAAATGGGAATAAATGAAGTGTGTGTTCATACAAGCAGCCCCCCACTCACCTGGTGCACATCCCTCCTGTAGCCAGCATCATTGTTGCTACCCCCAATCACGTACAGCTTCTCCAGGAGGGTGGCCATGCCATGCCAGGCCCGCCGCACAGGCCCTTCAGCCAGAGTGTGCCAGGTATTGCTGTCAGGGTCATAGCAGTGTGTCTCCTTTAAGTAGTCCTCCCCTCTCCGGCCGCAGGTAATATACATCTTCCCCTCCAGCGTGGCGCCTGCATGGGCGTATACCTGTGTAGTGTCATCAAGAGAACCAAAGGTAGGTGGGGAGGGGCAAGAGGACTGTGAGGGAAGATGGCCAGGAGCCATGGCTGCCCAATTCTTCATGGCTTTGTCAACTTCCTCCTCATATTCTGACAAGAATGTTCCTGGATTCTTGCTGGTCATCCTGTCCTCGACATCCACCCCAACATCTATGTCCATGGACCCAAAGATAAACCTCATGCTCCCACAAGGAGAACGGAATCTTTATTTTCCCATGCTCCTAAGGGACATATCTGCACAGCGATCAATCAAAGCATCACTTTCAGAGTTAGTCATGAGAGAAGGGACAGCACTTCTGAGCTTCTGACCCACCTTCAGTGGCTTTCATCTCTTCCCCGCTCCCAACAGCAAGCAATAGTATAGACCTGCAGACCTCACTTTAAAAATCTGTTGGCAAAAAAATGTCTAATGACATAGTGAGGGGAATAGTGAGATGCAAAATCAAACATAAACAATAAAACAAGAAGTACAATGCCACGTTAGTGATGGGTAACGTGGAGGAAGAAAACACCACCCTGCTCTTGATTTATGCTTGATTTCTACTGCACCCCAATGGCGATCTCCTTGCTGCCCTGCCAGACCCACCACGTGCACCCTTCTTGCTGGCCTCCTGCCTCCTTTTTCACAGCACATAAGTCAAACTGACCCTGAGCAAGGCCCTCCATGCTGTGCCCATGACCCCCAGGCAGGGTACTGTGTGTTCTTAGGGAAGAGGATTTCACAGGGTGTGGAAGATTCAGAGTTTGTACAGGAACAACCACTGAGAGTGTGTTATCACAACAACAGTGTGGAAAGGGAGAAAGGCAGGGCTCAGAGCAGTGGGTAGAACACACATTAAAATTTTTGAATCTTCTCCTATCAATGGTAGGGAGCTGGGGAGGGTGTCTTTTCTTTCTTTTTTTTTTAAGATTTATTTATTTAAACAAGAACTGGGGTACAGACCAGATGTGCGGGAGGGTGAGAGGATTCACCAGTGACAGAGCGGGGAACAAAACAGGCAGACTGATGAAATACACTGCTGAGGGGAGCAGCGGGTGAGACAGGAGAGGTCTGCTGCGCCATGTGGGCTTCTCCCCCGCCGGCTGGGATCGAACCCCCACTGCAGAGGCTGTAGACAGTTTCACAGAGCTGTGCTCAACCGCCTGCACCACCAGGAGAGACCCGGGTTTCTTTTTTTAATTAAACTTTTTATTTGATATAAGTGTACATTCACATGTAATTGTAAGAAAGAGTAGAATGCAACAAGATGACAGCAAAGAGAATACCCTGGTATGTATTCTCCATATACTAACAACTAAATTGCAGCAGAACAAAGTCAAAACCCCTGAAAAATAAATGGATGGCTACATACACACCAGGAGCAACTGTAAAAAGGGGTAGGAAAAACTTTAATTGAACTGTGTTTACAGAAATACCAGAGCAGTACAACCCACAAGAAGGAGGGGTGGCAGCTGTCCAGAGTGCCCTTACTGTTGTTGACTCATGGTCACATAACCACATTGGAGACTTTGGAAATGCCACACTTTGATGGGGGTGGAGAGGAGGGTTGCATATAGTTGGTGTCTGGGTCATAGAATGCACTACTGGAGAACTATAGGAGCAAGTATGCAGAGTGATGATTACTGACTTGAGCCTGAAGTTCCCAATATGGAACAGCTGGAACATAAATATAGGCGCCAAGATGGATCACCTATGTCTCCTCATAGACAAGGCCTTGTGGTTTGAGGCTGGGATATTCAAAACACCTGCCAAGGTATACACCTAACTGCCACCCTAAGGGCGAAAACTGACATAACTGAACATGTACACTAACCAGAGTTCGAGTACCTGTTAACAACAGAAGCAGACACCCCAGGAGAAGGCTCTGTATGGGAAAAGAATAGAGAACAACTCCCTGGATGGGACCCTTTCTCAACTACAATTTGTGGCCAGCACTGTATCCAGTGCTTAAACATAGCCTAGAGGTGGAAGCTGGCATAAGACTATATGAGACAATTAGGTAATAAGAGATACAGTTGGTGGGCCTCCCTGGTGGAACAAGGGGTTAAGTCTCAGCACTATCAGCTATCAGCAGCCACTGCAACACAAGTTCGATCCCTGGCTAGGGAGCTAACCCACATGGTACAGCAGACCTCTCCTGTCTCGCCCGCTGCTCCCCTCAGTAGTGTGTATCAGTAGATCCTCCTGTTCTGCTCCCCACTCTGCCTCTGGTGAATTTTCTTACCCCCCAGCTCTTGTATGCATAAATAAATAAATCTTTTATAGAAAAAGAGAGATACAGTTGGTAACTATATTATGATTAAGGGGGTAACACAAGAAAAAACACTCATAACATAGTGTGGAACAACCAGATACATAAGACAATAACAAAACTGAAGAGATATAATGCAACAACACAATACTAGGGGATTTTAATATACCACTTATAATTATGAATAAATCAAGACAGAATAAGGAAACAATAGCCTTAAATGAGATGCTAGAGAAGAATAGGTTTTAACAGACATCTACAGAACACTGCACGCAAAAGACACTGCGTTCACATTTTTTTCAAGCGCACGTGGAACATTTTCAAGACTAGACCATATACTGGGAAACAAGTTAATTGCCAATAAAACTACTAAGATCAAAATCATAGCAAGTATTCTCCCTGAAAAGAATGCTATACAGCTAGAAATCAAGTATTTTAAAAAACAACAGGAAAACTTTACAGTTTTGTTTAATAGCTACTGGATAAAAGAAGAAACTAAAACAAATAAAAAAAAATACCTTGAGACTAAAGAAAATGATGATACAAGCTACCATAATCTGTGGGTTGTAGCAAAAATGGTCTTATGGGGGGAAGATAACTACAATACAGGCCCACAGTAAGAAGCAAGAAATAATACAAACAAACAATCTAATACTGTAGCTAAAGTACCTTGAAAAGGAAGATCAAGCAAGATCCAAAGTTTGTAGATGGAAAGAAATAATAAAATTAATTAATAAATAATAAATTAAATTAAATTAAATAGATATATAAAAGACTATATAAAAAAAGTCAATGAAAGTAAAGTAAGAGTTGGTCTTTTGAGAAGATAAACAAAACAAACTTCTAGCCACGCTAACAAAGACAGAGAAAGAGAACATCAATAAACAGAATCACAAATGAAAGAGGAGAAATCACCACAGATAGCAGAGAAATACAAGGTTATAAGAGATTACTAAGAACAACTATATGCCAATAAATTCAATAACTTTGAAGAAATGAACACATTTCTATATCAACTAAGACTAAGCCAGGAAGAACCAGATAAGTTGAAGAAACCATTCACAAGCATGGATAAAAAATCTTCCAAAAAACTAAAGTCCAGGACCAAATGGCTTTACAAATGAATTTTATCAAATTTGCTTAAATTGTTTTAAGAATATAAAGAATGCTCCCTAATACATTTTATGATGCCAACATTACCTAATACTGAAACCAGACAAAGCAGCAGAAAAAGGGAAAATAATAGACCAATATCCTGCTGAAAATTGATCCAAAAATTTTCAATAAAATCCAAAAATCATCAACAAAATACTAGCAACTCGAATTCAACAGTGTATCACAAAGGTTATACACCACGATCAAATGGGACCCCAGGGATTCCAGCATGATTTAATATACATATATCAATTAATATACTATATCTTATCAACAAAAGTAAAGATAAAATCATGGTACAATCAATAGATGCAGACAGAATGCATTTATTTATGCATTTGATAAGATTTAGCACCCATTTATGATAAAAACTCTATATAAGATGGGAACAGAAGGAACCTATCTCAATACAATAAAAGCCATATAGCACAAACCAACAACCAATATAATACTGAATGGTGAAAAACTGAAAGTTCTCCCCTTAAGACCAGGAATAAGACAAGGAGACCCACTGTCCTTACTTCCGTTTTGGCTAGAGCTATCAGACAAAACAGGAAATAAAAGGATTCCAAGTCAGAAAAGAAGTGAGACTAACACTATCCACACATGACGTATTATATATAAGAGTCTAAAATCCTCAACCAAATAAACCATTAGAAACACTATAGCAAAGTGGCAGGTCATAAAACTAACAAATATAAATCTGTATGTTGCATTTTTATACACAAACAGCAAATGATAAGAATAAAAAAATCAAGAAACTAACACCATTTATAGTTGCTTCAAATACAATTAAATACCTTGGAATTAACCTAATTGAGGAGGTGAAGGACCTATTCAATAAGAATTGTAAGTTGTTATTAAAGTACTTACTGGCATAAGGAGATGGAGGGACATCCCATGCTCATGAATGGGAAGAATCAGTAAAATCAAAATGACTACCCTGCCTAAAGCAGTACATAAATTTAATGCAATCTCCATCAAAATACGAACAATATATTTCAAAGAAATACTGAAATTTATATGGAATTATAAAAAGCCTTAAACAGCAAAAGCAATCTTGAGATAGGGGTCTCCCTGGTGGCGCAGTGGTTGAGCACTGGGTTGCAAGGCTGCCCACAGCCTCTACGGTGCCGGTTCGATCCCTGGCTGCTCCCAGGCCACCGGAGAAGGGTCCCACATGGCGCGCAGACCTCTCCTGCCGCCCGCTGCTCCCCTCAGCAGTGTACTTCGATCCTTCTGCCTGTTCTGCTACCTGCTCTGGTGAATTCTCTCACCCTTCCACACTTCTGACTCTACCCAGTGGTTGTATCAATTAATCAATAAATAAATCTTGAAAAAAAAATTAAAAAAAAAAAGCAATCTTGAGATAAAAGGAAAGAACTGGGGACATTATGTCACCTTACTAAAAGCAACATGGTATTGGCATAGAAATAGGTTCTTGAATCAATAATGAAACAGAATGCAAAACCCAGAAATGAATCTATGTACATGTCAGTATTAATCTGTGATACAGCAGCCACACCATACAGTGTGTAAAGGAGAGTCTCTTTAATAAATGGTGCTGGGCAAAATGGAAGGCCATAGATGAAAGAATGAAGTTGGATCACTCTGTAACTCCATTCACAAAAATAAATTACAAATGGATTAAAGATTTAGAACCTCCACATTAATAAATAAAGAGAACAAGCATTGGTGAGATGTTCCATGACATCAACAATAAAGGTGTTTTTGGAGACTTGACACTTATGGCAAAAAAATAAAAATAAAAACAAACAATTGGGATTACCTCAAGCTAAAAAGCTTTTAGATACAATTCAATTATAACAAAATAAACAACCCAATCAATAAATGGACAGCAGATATTAGTAGACAATTCACCAAAGGTGATATCCAGAAGACCAACATACATCATCATCACTTCTAATAAGAGAGATGTAAGTTTAAACCAGAATGAGATGATATTATCTCACACTTGTGAGAACAGCAGATAGTAAAAAGACCCAAAAAGTGCTGAAGACAACTCAAAGAATGAGAAATCCTATTATACTGTTGATGGGAATGTAAACTGGTGTAGATATTATGAAAAGAGACCTAGATTTACCTTAAAAAGCTAAAAATGTAAATACCAGATAGCCCAGCAATCCTACTCTTGAGCATCAATCCAAAGAATATGAAGCCATTAACACAAAAAAACCTATACGCTCTACATTGTGTATTATAGCACTATTTACAACAGCTAGGACATGCAAGCAGCATAAATGCTCACTGACAGACAACTGTATCAAGATGTGATATAATCACATTATAGAATACTATATCCAGCTATTAAGATGAAATGCTGCTATTTACAGCAAAATATAGGAAGTTCAAGGGAATTATGTACAGTAAAGCAAGTCAGAATGACAAAGACAAATACTGGACATTTACATAACAGACCATTTGACAAAGTAAAATACATACAAAAACTGGCAGACATTAATAAACAAAGCGAAGGTTCTGCGGTTAAGGGAGGGAGAAAAGGACAAGGGGATAGAAGGGATGGTGGTGGGGAAGAGAAAATAAATAAAATAAAATATATTTTTGGTTTTCATCTCAGATCTACTTATGGCGAATCCCTGAAGACACAACTCAGGATTTTTTTTTTAGTGTTGCTGCCACTAGGACAACTGAAGTAACAGTGTTTGTAATCACTGTCAGGATTAAGAATGCAAGTTTTGTAGACAGACTGGCTGGAGTTTAATTCTTTTTTAAAAAAAAAGATTTATTTTTATTTATTTATGCATACAAGAACTGGGGTCTAGGCCAGAGGTGCGATGGGTGAGAGGGTTCACCGGAGACAGAGGTGGGAGCAGAACAAGCGGATCTACTGAAATACACTGCTAAGGGAAGCAGCAGGTGAGACAGGAGAGCTCTGCTGAGCCATGTGGGTCAGCTCCCTGGCTGATGAACTCTTGCTGCACTGGCTGGCGACTGCTTGATAGCACTAAGACTACAACCCCTGAGTCACCAGGAAGGCCCGAGTTTAATACCAATTTTAATGAAATAGATTAGACTCTATTTGTTCATTAGACTTGTGACTTGGAGTAATATACAACAAAGAAAGAATACCAAGCCCACATATTCTTCACCCAGATTCCCCCAACAGTAAGAGGTCGTTTAGCTCATACAGCATTACACCAGGAAATTGACAGTGACCCAGTCAAAACACCAGACTTTTCTCTGTCCATTAGGAATCCTCCCATTGCTTACTTATAGTCACATCCACCTCACTCCTGCCCAAACCTCTTTGTAATCCCTGGCAACCTCTAGTCTGTTGTCGATTTCTGGAATTTTGCCATTTCAAAATCATTATATAAATGGAAGCATGCAGCATGTAATCTTTCAATACCAGCTTTCTACACCAATCCAGGTTCACCTAGGATACTACATGTACCCAGTTTGTTCCTTTTTATTGTTGAGTATCTCAGAATGTGTATTCCTGCCACAGTTTGCTTAGTCTTTCATACACTGAAGGACATCTCATTTGTTCTGGGTTTCTGGCTATTGCCAATAAACCTGTTATGAATATTTATGTACAGCAAACTTTTTATTTCTCTTGGATAAATGCCCAGGATGAAAACATTTTACCAGGTCACAAGGTAGATGGAAGTTCACTTTTTAAAGATACTACCAAACTTTTGCTTAGTGTGGCAGTATCATTTATACTTTCCCAGTCTCTATGTATCCTCATCAGCATTTGGTATTGTCCCCCATTTTTATTTAGCCATTATGATGCTGGTTTTCTCAAACTGCATCTCCCTCCTGGCTAAAGATGTTGAACACTTCATGTGATATTTGCTACCTGTGTATCTTCCTCAGTAAAATGTCTTCTTAAATATTTTGCCTTTGTTCCATGTCGCAGCTTGTCTTTTCAACTGCTTAACAGGATCTTTTGCAAAGCAAAAGTACATAATTTTGATAAAAGTCCAATTTATCAATTTTTCTTTCCATAGCTCAAGTTTTTGTGGTCAAGTCTAAGAACTCATTGCTGAGCCCTAGGCCCAGGATTTTTTCTCCCTAAAAGTTTTGTAGTTTTACATTTAAGTTTCCATCATTTTGAGTTAACTTTTATATAAGGTATAAGTTTTGGGTTGATGTTTACTTTTTTATGCCTACAGAAGTCCAAATGCCCCAGTATCATTTGTTGAAAGGTTACCTTTCCTCTACTCAATTGCCTTTGCATTCTTGTCAAAAAATGTTTCTCCATTGTCCCAATGACTTACTCATTTGTCTCTCCATCAATAACAGTATTAATTATAGCAGTTATATAGTAAATCTTAAAATTGGATTGATTCTTTCCATTTTGTTTCAAAATTATTTGAGTTATTCTAGACCCTTTGTTTTTCCATACAAATTTCAGAAGAATATCATCTCTATTTACAAATAAAAAAATACTTGCTGGGGTGTGGGGAAGAACTGAGTTAAAGAATTAGTATCTCTATTTTTTGAGTCTTCTAACTCATGAACATGGTATGTCACCCTATTTATTTACATTTTCTTTCATCAGCATGTTATAATTTTCAGCATGTAAGTCTTGTAAAAATTTAGTTAGATTTATACTGACATATTTCAATTTTTTAAACAACTAGAAATTGTATTATATTTTATTTATTTTTTTTAAAAAAAAAATTATTTTTATTTATTTATACAAGCACTGGGTACAGTCAGAATCATGGGAGGGTGAGAGAATTCACCAGAGCCAGAGCGGGGAGCAGAGCAGGCAGAAGGACCGAAGCACACTGCTGAGGGGAGCAGCGGGCGGCAGGAGAGGTCTGCGCACGATGTGGGACCCTCCTCTGGTGGCTGGGGAGCAGCTGGGGATCGAACTGGCGTTGCAGAGGCTGCTGGCAGCTTCGCAACCCAGCGCTCAACTGCTGCGCCACTGGGGAGGCCCTGTATTATATTTTAAATTTCAAGTTCCATGTGTTTAGAAACCATGTGTGTAGAAATACAAAAAAATTTTGTGTTTGTTGTATATCCTGCAATCTTGCTGAACTCACAGTGCTAGGATTTTTGGGGATAGATTTCTTTAGACTTTTTGACAATTTTATCATCTGAAAATAGTTGATTTCTTCTTTTTCAATCTGTATACCTTTCTTAACTTAGCTTTTTCCACTGGCTGGAACCTTCGACTATGCTGAATTAAGGGTGCTGAGAGAAAACATCCTTGCCTTGTTTTCCACCTTAGGAAAAAGCACTCATGTCAGCCTTCTCCACTGACTATGTTAGTGGTAGGAACTTTGCAGATGTACTTTAAGCTGAAGGAATTCATTGCTAGTCTTTTTTTGTTAATCCCCTTGTCTTTTTCCTTCCCCTTCCCTCTTAACTTCAGATCCTTCACAGTGTTTATTAACATCTACTGGTTTTTGTAAGTATTTTACTTTCTCAAATCCAATAGCTATTAAGCACCATATTGTTTAGTCTACATGTATGTGCGTTTTTTCCTTTTGTTTGGCATTATGGTCAGAACAGAGTACTTATCTCTTCTTGAAAATGTTCATGTGCACTTAAAAAAAAGTGTATGCAGTGGTTTTTTGGTGGAGTACTCTGTGTTAAAACTATTCTGTCTAGGGCCTTTCCTGGTGTCACAGGCGGTTGAGCGCTGCGCTGTGAAGCTGTCCACAGCCTCTGCAGCACCGGTTTGATCCCGGCCAGCCAGCGAGGGTCCCACATGGCGCAGCAGACCTCTCCTGTCTTGCCCACTGCACCCCTCAGCAGTGTGTTTCGTCAGTCTGCCTGTTCTGTTCCCTGCTCTGTCTCTGGTGAATCCTCTCACCCTCCCACACCTCTGGTCTGTACCCCGGTTCTTGTATAAATAAATATTTTTTTTTAAATTGTTTATTTATTTATACAAGCACTGGGTACAGTCAGAAGCACGGGAGTATGAGAGAATTCAACAGAGCTAGAGTGGGGAACAGAACAGGCAGACTGACAAAACACACTGCTGAGGGGAGCAGCGGGCGCAGCAGGAGAGGTCTGTCGCACCATGTGGGACCCTCACCAGCGGCCGGGGATGGAACCGGTGCTGCAGAGGCTATGGGCAGCTTCACAGCGCAGCGCTCAACCGCTGCACCACCAGGGGAGTCCCAATAAATAAATCTATTAAAAAAAAAAAAAAAACGCTATTCTGTCTAGCTCCTCATTCAAGGTTATTGTTTCCTTATTTATTCCCTGTCTTGTTAATCTATCCATAGTTCTGGTGTATTAAATTCCCCCATTATTGGGCTTCCCTGGTGGCACAAGGGGTTAAGACGCAACCTATGAAGCTGTCTGCAGCCTCTGCAGCATGAGTTTGATCCCTGGCTAGGGGGCTATTCACATGGTGCAGCAGACCCCTCCTGACTCGCCCGCTGCTCCCCTCAGCAGTGTATTTCATTCAATCTGCCTGTTCTGCCCCACTCTATTTCTGTGAATCCTCTCACCCCCACCCCCACACCTCTGGCCAATACCCCAGCTCTTGTATGCATAAATAAATAAATCTTAAAAAAAAAAGCTAAAAAAAAATCCCTCATTATTATTGTGTTGTGAGTATCTCTCTTCAGTTCTGTTATTGTCTTATTTTTCTTGGTGTCCCATCATTCAGTGCATATATATTTATGTGTAGTTTATCACTGTATCATAATATCCTTTTCTATTTCTTACTATTTTTTTAATTGGAAACCTATTTTATCTAAGTATAGCTTTTCCTGACTTCTAAAAAATTTTTATTACCATTTGTTTGTAGCACTGTATTCCAGTCTTTAATTCTCTATTTATCTCCTCTGTTTATCTCCTCTGGTAAGACAGATTTCTTATTAATGGCACAAGGTTTGACTTTGTTTTGAAAGCCATGCAACACTACAGCTTTTGACTGGTGATACTTAAGACATTTATACTTAAGGTGATATTGAGACATAAATGCTTATTGGCCATTTTCGTTTTGATTTTTTTAATAGTACATCTTATGTTTTTATTTTTTGAAATCTTCCTTTTAGTGTTTTATTTAGGTTCCATTTCTGCTGTTTTATGTGTTACTTCTATTGATTTCTGTTTTGTTTGTTTGTTTATGTCTATTGAGTTTTGTTTGAAGTTCTTCTGAGGTTCATCTATGATGGACTATTTGTGTGACCTGTTGGACCATCTGGTCTCATTCTGTCCGGCTCCTCCTTCATTGTATATGATTTAGATGCCTGTTACCTCTACATTTGCTGTTGCTTGATAATTATCCCTTCAATCATGTATGACTAAATGGTGATAAATTCTTTAAGTTTTTGCTTTTTAGTGAAGATCCTTACACTTCCTTCTGTCTTGAATGTTAATCTTACAGGGTAAAGAGTTCCAGATTAGAAATCTTTAAGCACCTTAAATATCTCCTGCCAATCCCTTCTTGCTTGAAATGTTTCCACAGAAAAGTATGCTGATAGTCTTTTCAGTCTCCCCTTACAGGTTACCATGTTTTTTGTCTTGATGTTTTTGGTATTCTGTTCCATCATTGGCTTTTTTTTTTTTTTTAAAGATTTCTTTCTTTCTTTCTTTCTTTCTTTCTTTCTTTCTTTCTTTCTTTCTTTCTTTCTTTCTCTCTCTCTCTCTCTCTCTCTCTCTCTCTCTCTCTCTCTCTTTATTTCTTTCTTTCTCTTTCTCTCTTTCTCTCTCTCTCTCTCTCTTTCTTTCTTCCTTCCTTTCCTTTCTTTCTTTCTCTCTCTCTCTCTCTCTCTCTCTCTCTCTCTCTCTCTCTCTCCTCTCTCTCTCTCTCTCTCTCTCTCTCTCTCTCTCTCTCTTTCTTTCTTTCTTTCTACAAGCACTGGGTACAGTCAGAAGCGCGGGGAGGGTGAGAGAATTCACCAGACGAAGTACACTGCTGAGGGGAGCAGCAGGCGGCAGGAGAGGTCTGCGCGCCATGTGGGACCCTCCCTGGTGGCCGGGGAGCAGCCAGGGATCAAACCAGCACTGCAGAGGCTACGGGCAGCTTCGCAACCCAGCGCTCAACCGCTGTGCCACCGGGGAGGCCCCTCCATCATTGGCTTTTTTTTTTTAGATTTTTTTTTTTTATTTTATAGAGGCATGTTTATTTATTTATTTGTTTGTTTGTTTGTTTTGTTTACACATGCACTGGGTACAGCCAGAAGCACGGGAGGGTGAGAGAATTCACCAGAGCCAGAGAAGGGAGCAGAGCAGGCAGAAGGACCGAAGTACACTGCTGAGGGGAGCAGCGGGCGGCAGGAGAGGTCTGCGCGCCATGTGGGACCCTCCTCTGGTGGCCGGGGAGCAGACGGGGATCGAACCAGTGCCGTAGAGGCCGCGGGCAGGTTCGCAACCCAGCGCTCAACCGCTGCGCCACCGGGGAGGCCCTCCATCATTGGCTTTTAAAAACGTTATGAAAATGTGTCTGCTTGGTATTTTTTTTAAAAGATTTATTTATTTATTTATACAAGCACTGGGTACAGTCAGAAGCACGGGAGGGTAAGAGAATTCACCAGAGCCAGAGTAGGGAGCAGAGCAGGCAGAAGGACCAAAGTACACTGCTGAGGGGAGCAGCGGGCGGCAGGAGAGGTCCCGGTGGCTGGGGAGCAGCTGGGGATCGAACCAATGCCACGGAGGCTTCGGGCAGCTTCGCAACCAGCACTCAACCGCTACGCCACAGGGGAAGCCCTGCTTGGTATTATTTTGTTTGGAGCTCTTTGGGCTTCCTGGATGAGGATATTTGGTTTATTTTCTGGATCAAGATGGTTTTGAGCAATTATTTTTTTAAATAAAATTTCCATGCCTTTCTCTTCTCCTTCTGGGGTCCCCATGATACAGATGTTATTTGATCAAGCTTCCCAAGGTACTCATACATTTACCCTTTTTAAAAATTTTTCCTCCATGTTGCACTGTGTGTTCTCTGACAATGTGCTTTTAAGCTTATTAATTCTCTCCATTACTTGAGTTTGTCTCAATAGTATTTTTTAATTCAGTTACAGTATTTCTTAGCTCTTTTACTTCTAATTTTAACTACCTGATATCTTCTTGATCTTCATCCTGTTCCTATGTTATAGCTCCCATTTTCTTTTTTTAGTTCCATAAACATTGTTTTAACAGTTACCTTGAACTCCTCTTCATTCATACTCTGCAGCTATGCTAGATTGACACTCTTCTTAGGACTTTTTTACTCCAGTGTTTGTGGTATAGTCTCTTTATTTCTATTTTTTATAAGCTGTAACGAGGTGATATTTTAATTGCTGCTTCTACACCTGCTGAAGTGATTCAAGAATTTGCAGCAGGAAGGAGTGACAGGCGGAAAGGAACTGTGACAGTAGGGCACCAAGGGATTATCTCCAGTGAGCATGAGAGATTCAAGCACCCTACTGTGCTGTGGATGCTGGAGCTGTATGGTAGGGAGCCAGTATGATCCCCTCCTGTATGTTAGCGCCTCCTTCTCAGTGTCTGATAGTCATGCAGCTTCTACCTTTAAGCTGTGTTTGAGCACTGAGCATGGATTGTAGTTGAGACGGGGTCATAGGCTTGGAGTTGTTCTCTTTTCTTTTCCAATACAAAGCCCTATCTGGGGTGTTCGCTCCTATTGCTAACAGGTGCTAAAACCTTGGTTTATGCAAGTGTTCATTTGTTGTCTTGGTTTTAGCTCTGAGGGGATAGGAGTGGCACATTTTTCAAATATCCCAACCTCAGACATCCCTGGTAGCCTAGGGGTTAAGTCTCAGCACTACCACTGTGAAAGCTCACAGCGTTGGCCTGAGTCTGATCCCTGGCCAGGGAGCTAACCCACAGAACTCTCCTGTCTCACCCATTGCTCCCTTAGCAGTGTTTTTCAGTAAATCTGCTGTTCTGCTCCCAACTCTGTCTCTGATGAATCCTCTCACCACCCCCACACCTTTGGCCTGCACCCCAGTTCTACACAAAAATAAATGAAATTTTAAAAACAAACAAACAAACAAATATCCCAACCTTAGTTTCAAGTAGAGGCCTGTTCTATGAGGAGACACAGGTAATCTGACTTGTTTCTCCCCACTGTTTGAAGCTACAGTTCTCCTACATTGACAAAATCAGTTTTAAGGCTGTAATCCTTGCTCTGCTCCATGATCCCAGTTTTTTGTAGAAAGGCACAAGCCACTACCGCCTCTGGACCATCCAGTGGCCTGGGACTGCTCTCCTGTTCCTCTTGTTTAAACTCTCTTCTCTCTACAAGCATATCCCACACTTACCTCTTTCTCAGAATAAATTCCTGGCCTGGAAGATATTTCCTCACTCCAGATGACTTCCCATCTTTCTTTAGATACTGATCTAACTGACTTCTCCCCAGATAGATCTTCTCCAAATAGTCTATTGACATTTACCTGCTAGTGCCCCCTCCCTGGGCATTGTTTAGCTCAATCCCTCTTAACTTCCTAATCACACTTACCACAGATGGTAATTATTTTTAACTGATCAGCTTAGTGCTTAAGGCTGGTCTTTCCTGCTGGGTTGCAAACACCAGGGGGTTTATACCTTTGTCATTTCTTGTCACTACTGTATCCCAAGGTCTTAGAACAGGATAGGTGCTTATTAAGTAGTTGCTGGATGAGTCAATGTATGAACGTTGGCAGTAAGAAGTTAGTTGAGGGCCAAGACTGCCCCTCTGTGGCGATGCTGGAGAACTGCAGCTCCCCAGTAGGACCCAGACACAGTCCCCGAGGCACATTCCCGTACCTGCCCGGGAACAATGTGACAGCGTCCCGTATACCATATTTTTTGTCTGGGAAGCTAGAGGGTCTAGCAGGTGCTCCACAAATGACAATGCTGCTGCTAGCAGGGCGTGTACCATATTCTCAGAGACTGGGAAATCCAGGAGAGAACAGCAAGGTCTTGTACTTGCCCCAGGATCTCACGTCTGGCTTCAAGGCCAGAGCCGAAGTAGCCCAAGGCCACAGGATAACAGAAAGGCACCTTCCTAAAACATTATCTTTGCACAATGAACCTTCTTTTAAACATCTTCAAATTGGAACAAGCCAAAGTATTATGCAGAGTGCACAGAATTTTTTTAAAAAAACATAAAAAAATAAAACTTCAAGTGTTTTTGGCTTCTCAAAGACCCTGCTCTCCAGGAGGTCAATGGGAGAGAAATCCAAGGCTTCTGAGTCTCTCTCAGCATCCCTCCTGCTTGACATCTTAGGACTTAGCTCACATTAACTGTGCTAAGGCACAGGCTAGGGGAAGGTTTTTGTCTCATTTGAACTGAAGTTAAAGCAAGGACCAAGGTCTCACCATGGGAAAGAAATTCTGGGGAATGGAGTCTAGACACTTGAAGAGGCTCTCCCTAAGAAGCTGGCTGACCCTCAGATCACTTCTCTACCATTCTCCGTACTAAGTGCAGTGCCTTTGGGCGGACACCTCCATTGACTCTCCACACCCTAGGAAAGGAAAGTGGGCTGAAAACGGCCCTTCTTGAAGGGGCTTCCTTACCTCCCTCTTGAGTGGGGCCACATAGGCCCAGGAGTTGGTGGCAGGGTCATAGCGCTCCACAGCATTCAAGTCATTGTGGTAGTCACGGCCTGCCACTGCATAGATGTACGTGCCCACGACACACACACAGAGATCTGCATGTTCCTGCTGCAGGGACTGGATCTGGAACCAGCGGTTGTGCCGTGGGTCATACCTTTTAAGAGGACACAAGGACAGCAAATCACTGACAGGTGAGAGAGCCCACCCAGCAGGCCCATATTCTCACTCCATCTGCCCCCACTCACCAGAATATGCCCACCTAGCACTCTGGAAGGCATGGCCAGGATCCTCTGGGGTTTCTATCTACAACTTTGGGCCCTTGCAGATATAACCTCTTGGGTGGCTTCTAGACTGCCTAACTATATACCCCAGGATGCCCCATTTCTGTGGCCACAGCATTTCATTCTCACCTGTCTCACCTTATGGTCCCATAGCCCCATCCCCATTCAGAAACTCCACATTATGAGAGCCTTGCTGGGTTGAGTCCTGGAAGGGTGGCACAGGGAAGGGAGGAGAGTCACTCTACTGACATTAGAGATACCTTCCTACACCTTTCACATCAGATACAGCTGTCCCCAAGTCACAGACTTGCCTTCTCCTGTCTCCCCAAGTGACAGCTTCACCCTGCTCAAGTGCCCCACTCATGCTGCCCACTGCCACAACCCTTCAGCTTGTCTACCTTTCTTCTGCTTTCAGAGGGCTTCACATTCTCAGTCCAGGTAACCTCAGTCATCCCACGACAGACTATCACCCCTCATCTTCTCCTGCACTTCAGACTCATGGCACAAATACCTGCCAGTCACCTCCAGCTGATTGTTCACCTATCCTGAATGGAACCTCAAGTTCCCTCTTTCAACCGGTCTCATCCTTGTTGGTGATCATACACCAGAATCCCAACGCCTTAACCAATACCCAAGGAATCTGCAGCCCAAATCCACACCCACCTTTCTAGCACTGAGTCCTGCCCCAGGCTTTCCCCACTTATGGGGGGAAGGGTGCTCCCTGCCCCTTCTCCCTTTCTCCATGTCCCAGGCCTGGTGCTCCGTTGGGCCCACAGGAGGCACACAGGCAGGTGTGCTGTTTGGGTTAACACAGATGATGGACCAGAACCCTGGGAGCTGGAGTCCATTTTTCCGTGACCTGTGGTGCCTTTTCCCCTCAGCATCCACCAGGCAGCAGTATCTGTGCTTCTGCTTCTGGAGCCTTCTTGCTCAACAGTCCATGTACAGGGATAGCCCCAAATAACTGCTTTTATTTCTCTACAGTAAGTGCAACACCAAAGAGAACAAGTGAAACTTCAACTGGCTAGAAAGAGAGTGAAGAAAATTCTCTTTGGCCTGGTTTGTATGCTGGTTGATGAAGAGGCTGGTTTCAACCCGTGCCCCAAAGCACAAGTTAGACATTCTATCACTGCTTATTCTATCATTTGGCCAGCCCCTCTATGCCAACCAGGAATGACAAGAAACAGAGTGCCTCAGGAGTTGGGGTCAAAAGGAGAAAAGAAGCATGCACCTGGTGACATGAACACCAGGTACTAGCTGGGGTGACCTTAGTAAGAGTTTTACTCTTAACATTCACTCAGTTTCTGCACTGAGTGGCAGTGATATCACCTGCCTAGAGAAGCTATCATGAGGGATCATAAGCGACAAGATCCTTGTTAACTTGAGGGACATTCATAAAAAACTGAGATTAATTTCCATATTCCTGGACCTCAGGATAGCTCCTGGCCCAGGGTAGATCACACTCTGTCTACCAAATGAAGTAAGCAAAGGAATAAAAGTGCTATTAGTGAAATCATTCATTCACCCTACAAATATTCACTGGCCATCTAACATGGATTAGGCACAGTGCTCAGTACTGGGAACTCAGAGGCCCTGCTTTCCATTGTAGAATGGGAAAAATTGCTAAAGAGAGCAGAGTACACACTCAAGTGCTCAACATAATGGCAGGTACCAGGAAGGGAAAAAGGAGAGAGTATGCTCTTCCCAGCGCAGAGCTCTCCTATGGAAACCAGTCAGTGCCTCCTGAGGAGAATGAGACTTGGGTAGCTGGGGAGCATACCAGGCAAGAGGTCTGGCTGGAGACAAACAGAACAGCCCTGGGCACCTCACTCACAAAAGCCCCATCAACTAGGTAAGAGGGTGCCACTGCCTTTCCTGTGCAAGATGCCTGTTCATGCCCATTTCTTGTGCCCTGTTTTCAGCCAAAAGCAATTCAGCATCTTCCCCCAGAGTAAGACAAGACACTCCAGATGGAGGGTCTTCTTCCCTCTGGTCTCCCGCCATCATAGCTTCTCAGGCTGAGTTCATTTGGATTTGTGGTTGTTTCACATTTAAGGAAAACAAACACATATGCACATACACATCTATACAGACAGCAAACATCAATAATTCAGACATAACCACAGGTTCACTGATTTCTTATCTCCCCCCATGTCCTGTATCCTATATTTTCCTCTATAATTTTCCACTTTGTCAGGTTAAATCCTCAAGTGTTTTATCCTTTTTTTTTTTTTTTATTTAAAGAGCAGGTTTATTAGGGAAAGGGGACAGAAGAATGAAGGACACTTGCATAGACACAAGCGGACAGGAAAAGCTGCCCCAAAAGGGACAGGTTTGCTGAGAGAGGCCTGCATGGTCACAGGCAGGCGGCCTTGGGGAGAGCTACCTCTGCTGCGGGAGATCAGTGAAGAGAAGTCCCAGCATGGTACAGGTCATGGGCAGGCAGGAAGGGTGCTGCCCTGCAGAGGGAGAGAGCTGGTGAAAAGAAGCACCTGCATAGTCACAGGTGGGCAGATGGAGTGCTGCTCAAGTGTTTTTTTCTAATAATATAAGATTTATGGGCCTCCCCGCTGGCGCAGTAGGTTGAACACAGCACTGTGAAGCTGTCCGCAGCTTCTGCAGCACGGGTTCAATTACCGGCCGGCCAAGGAGATGCCCACATGGCACGGCAGACCTCTCCTGTCACGCCTGCTGCTCCCCTCAGCAGTGCTTTTGGTCTGTCTGCCTGTTCTGCTCCCCACTCTGTCTCTGGTGAGTCCACTCACCCTCCGGCGCCTCTGGCCTGTACCCCAGCTATTGCATAAATAAATAAATAAACAAACAAACAAACAAATAAATAAATAAATAAAATTTAGTTACACATAAGGATATAAACAGTTTTTGCCACTTCTATGCAGATTTTGGATCATGCTATTGCAAACTCAGAAGCCAAGTCTAGAGTTGGAACAAAATGTTCTAGGATCCTTATTAAATTTAGTAAACTTGTTTTTCTGTATTTCGATCACTTAAGCATTCTCATGACTAATTTTTTTTTTTTTTTTTTGGTGGGACCCTTGCCAGTGAGGGCAGCCTCACAGCACAGCGCTCAACTGCTGCGCCACCAGGGGAGGCCCTCTCATGACTAATTTTAAAGTCCATTATAATTAAAACATTTTTTGAAATACACTTTAAAATATTAAGTCATGGAAGTGTCTCAGTTTGAGAGTTATTATTCTCAGTTGGATCAGGGCACAAGGCAATATGGAACCAGTCACTACCAGATAAGGGCAGTCAGTATTCAGGAGCCCATAGGATGATACTATAGAAAAGGAGCAAAGGGCTTACCTGGTGGCGCAGGGGTTAAAGACAGCACTATCAGGCTATCCCCAGCCACTGCAGCATGAGTTGGATCCCCAGCCGGCCAGGGAGCAACTCACATGGCGCAGCAGACCTCTCCTGTCTCGCCCACTGCCCCCCTCAGCAGTGTATTTCAGTGGATCTGCCTGTTCTGCTCCCCACTGTCTCTGGTGACTCCTCTGACTACCCCCAGCCCCGCACTTCTGGCTTACTAAACTCCAGTTCTTATATGCATAAATAAATAAATCTTTTTTTTAAAAAAAAAGAAAAAGAGCAATGGGGGCAATAGAAAGAGAAGAGAAACAGTGCTATCCTGGCAAATACAAGGCAAAAACAATTTCATCTACAGTTTATGTGCTAATGCTTTTTGATATACCCTAGTAAGTCCCTAACTCCCCACCAAAATACAAACCCTAATTTACTGCAAAATCTTGGTTTTTTGTTTTCTGAGACTCTACAGAGCCATGAGATGGGAAAGGGGAGAAAGAAACGTGACTATTAAACCATTTAAATGAAAATCCAAGTGACTGTAGAGATGACAGACCCCGAGGACCTCCCAGCCATGTCCCCCACACACTCTGTGGCCTGGCCCCTCAATGGGTACCTGTTCCTGCCAGGCAGCTCTCATCATCCTTACATGCCATTGCTTGAGGCTGTAGTTATTAATCACAGGTTTGATATTGACATTTCCCAGAGTTTAGCTTTGGTCTCATAGCACATGTTCACAAAAAGGAAATTTAGACCAGTCTTGAGTGGAATTGACTTCTATGACACATAGCAGGACAGACTGCAAGGGCACGCACCCGCCCCCCACTATCACCCCCAGAGACAGCCCACCATGTGCTGACTATCACTCTCTAAAGAGGTTTATTTACAGATCTATGGTGTGCTGTCAGCAGGGAGATCTGGCTTTGGCCTCCAACTGGGAAACTAAGTCCCCTACAAAAGCAGCTTTGAGACTTGGCCAGAGGGAATTCCAATGTGGTACTGCCACACCCACTGGGGACAGTTTCTGGTTAAGGAGCAAATGAAGGTGTATTTTCCTCCTTTCTAAACTGTCTATCCTTACATTTGACCACAACATGCAAAGCTTTGGGTCTCATTCTAGTTTAATAAAGGTGATCACTTCCTGGAGCCAGGAGGGTGGAGGTGGCTGAGAAATAGCCATCTCTTCCTCAGTCTGTCACTCCACTTGCTTCTAGGGACTATGGCCAGGTCAGACTCCACAGCAACCACACCCTAAAAGATGGTAACAGGAACATGAACACGGGTAGTGTCAACTCACAGCTGCCAGCAGCAGTTGCCAGTGCTGTTCTTCAGCTTTCAGGGGGCAGACACAATAAATCCCAAGAAAATCAGACCAAGGTACAGAAAAGGAGACCTTGGAATTTACCCTATTTCTCTTATTCTGCCTAAAGAAATGGATTTGTGAATCAGTCTCAAAGACCCACAGAAATATTATAGATCACAGCAATCCCTTTTGGAAAACTGCCTCCTCCAGAGACCACGTGCCCATCATACTACAGACAGCAGGGCTGGATAAGTGAGCGGACATTAGCTCTCTTATGAGACTCAGTGACATCTGTCAGCCTTTTGTTCTCCTGTAGACTAAGGGCGGTGCGTACAGTGGGAGCAGCAGCAACAAGAAGCCATCATCCACCACATACTTATGATTAGGAGTGCAGAGCAAAACAGACAGGCAAATGGAAGATGAGATGTGGGTGAGGCAGAAGGAGAGACCGCCCTGTCCAATCTTCCAGTGCCTACGTTTCCTCCTTCAAGGCCCAAGTGCCCTTCCTGCCTCAGGCTCCCCTCTCCTGTGCTTAGTCATGTGCAGTAATAACCCAGGCCCTCACCCACAAGGAGCAGAGTGTAATCCAGGGTGATGGATTTCTGAGAAGGAAACAAGAATGAAAGTATGCCAGGTCCCCTTTTCCTAGTGGCACTGCTAGCTGCATTCTCTGATAACTTTATTCCACAGAACAGATGTACCCCAACAGGCCACAAGATTAATTTACAAGGCTGACCACCTTGGCCTTGCAGAACTCACTCCCCTAACCAGCTCTCTGAGCTGACTCCTGCACCACAGGACCACCCACAGACGAAGGACCATGGGCCCTTTCCTACCTCCAGCATCGGGACTCAGCACGAAAGCCCTGGACATTGTTGTCCCCTCCGATTAGGTACACAAAGTTGTTGAGCACTGCAATCCCCTGGTTGGACATGCGCGGGGCCAGGGAGGCAGTGAAGTGTTTCCATTCTCCCAGCAGGGGGTTCAGGTACTTGGCCTGGTCACTGAGGACAGTGGACGGCGTGGAGTGAATGCCCCCAAAGCCCACGACGCACCGGAAGTCTGATCGCAGCTCTGTCTGTGGGCCCTGAAGACTAGGCTGCAGGCTCTCATTCTGGTGATACATGAGAGCGCTGGCCACTGTGTCCCTCAGTGGGCTGGGCTCTAGCTTGTCATGCAGCCGCTGGAGGACCTCAACTTCCATGAGCGGAAACCGCACTGTCTCAAGGAGCTTGGGTGGCTCATGCAGCGAGATCTGGTCAGCCTGTACCTGCTCCAGGGTATAATGGTAAAGCAAAGCGCCCTCATACACCTCAGTCTCACAGGAGACCTCCAGGCGGTTGCTGCTGAGGAGGGAGTAGACCTTCTCCAAGGGAAGCTGGCGGTACTTGTCAGTCCTAGAGAAGGCCACAAAGTTTTTGAGGATGTAGGTGTCTAGCTGCTCAGTCAGGCGGCTCAGGTCAAACAGCTCTGCCAGCCGGTAGACGTCAAGGATGTTCTCCTCATCCACCCAGGACATGAGGAAGTCACAGCAGAAATGAATAATTTCTGGAATCTGTGAAGAGAAAAATGACCCATTTACACCCGAGCTGGGGATAGTGTCTGGGTGTGGGAGACAGAGAATGACATTGGACACGTGGTTTATGTGGTCATCCACTGCAGTTGGCCCCCTTGGTTGTCCCCAACCTTTCCCAGGGCAGAGATCTGCCACAGCCTCTCCCCCAACACACTAAAGACAACGAAGGCTCACTGTAGACTATGTAGGCTTAAATCCCAGCTCAGTGATCTATAGCATGTTCTCACCTCTTGCTTCTGTTTCCTAATCTATAAATCAGGGATAAAGTGGAGAAGAATATGTTGAAACAGGAACTACCTGGCACAGAGCAACCCCCTGATATGTTAGCTGCCTTTCAGTTCAAACGTGTTGAACCTCTAGAGAAGCAGGAAGCAGCACAAAGGCCACTATGTTAGTTATTACTGGTTTGGAAGGTACCTGGGAGCCCAATTTGGAAGGTTACCACTTCCCAATTCTCTAGAAGAAAGCCTTTTCTCCTGCCACACTGGAGAACAGTCAAAGCTGTGGGCCCAGGAAACCCACGCCCTTCCCCAGGAGCAGGGCCTGAAACTGCCCCTGCCCTAAGAACTGTCAGCAAGGCTCACCCAGCACCCATCCTGGGACTATGACTCAGAGTCCTTGAAAAATAGGTAAACTGTCCTGCTTGGGCAGAGGGCCGCTCAACTTCAGTTAGTGTGGAGGCTCCCAGGCAGCCTACACTTTTCCTTTGCTAATCATGCAGAAGAACAGGTCGGTTAGAAGGAGAGCATGAAACAGAAAGGCATTTAGGTGGGAGCTGAGAATTAGGGCACAGCGCTCTAGGACACCTTTGGTTAGGTAACTGAGGTGGGGCAGAACAGGAAGGCAGAGGAAGGACTCAGGGAAAGCTGCCCAGATACTGCTAAGTTTTTTTAGGAAAACAGAATTTTAGGATTTCTCTAAAAACAGGAATATCTCACTTATCCAGCATCATCACCAAATTACACATAAGTAATCTGCTGGCATCTGCTAGCTTATTAATAAACATGTAAACTCTTTTTATTTCTATTTCGAGGAAGTTTAGTTCTTGTTAGTTGATTTGATATGCTAACACTGAGGAGGCAAGCCAAGTGTCAGGCAGGTGTTTGTCCCACATGGGATGTTCTCATAATGCTTTGTTAGGTCCTGAATATCTTTACTTGTTCATCTGTATTCTCCCTTAGCAGACATTTCTTCTTTGCTCTTTTGCCTAAATACTATGTCTGATTTGTTCTGGGCCAGGACACTGGAGACTAGATGCTGGGTACAAGGTGAATGCCCACACAACCCTAGGTGGGTCTAAGCAGTTCCATAAGAACCCTCTTGTCCCATCCTCACCAGCAGGGCAGGGTGTGCTCTGCCAGGTGGCCTATCAGAGAGATTACCCCAGAAATGCCCCCTGCAGGAATCCACTGAAAGGTTCAAAGAAGGGGACTCATTTTTGGGGAATGATCCAGTGCGGATGGCATCACTGGAATTCAGACCAGGTCTTTGGGGGCACCATGAAGAGTCTTACTCTGAGCCCAGTGCGGGGCACAGCGTGTGCAGAGCAAGCAGCAACAGTGATCTAGTGGGCCTACCAACTTAGAAGTTATGACAAGTAAAAACTGATTCAAAGACAACATTGCATTAAGGCCCAATACGTTAAAAACAAAACAAAACAGATCCTGACTGCTTGAGGTAAATTGGGGGCTCCCCCTCTTAGGCTGCCACAGCAATGGCCCTAGGCACTGTGGCTCTAAGGAGCATGGGCCAAGCCTTGCTAGGAGTGAGCACATTGCAGGTGGGGTAAGGAAAGTGGTATTTGGGAAGATGTTTTGGTGTTGGTGTGTGTGATGGATGCAGAGGAGGAGAAGGAGAAGGGATCAGATAAGAAGAAAAGGTGAGGACAAAGGTGAGGGGACAAGAACAGAGATAGCTACAGGTAATATTTACACAGACCACAAATCATACCCTGTTTGCCTGGAAACAGAGAACAAAGGTGGAAGGGCAGAAGGAGACATAGAGGCTCAGTACCTAGGGTGCTGGCAGAATGGTCATGGGAAACATAGCAAAGGGGATGGGGGAAGGGGCAAGAGAAGCAGACACCATGAGCCCTCTGACTAGAAGGGTCTGGGGGTAGTTGAATACAGGAGGTGAAGTGTTATAAGGCCAGGGAACTAGATGAGGGTTCCCAAAGCAGCAATGAGAGATACTTGGGGACCAAAGAGATCTCTGAATAAAAGAAAATCAACCCTCCTCTCCATCTTGCAAAATGGCAGGTGAAAAAGCTGGCTACTAAGGAGAAGAAATCTGAAGGAGACTGATGGCTGGTGGGAAGGTGAAGAAGGGTAATTCTAAGGCCAAAAAACACCACTGCAGCCAAACCTTTGTCTTAGAAAAACTGGCAGATATTCCTTATCTGCTATATATTTCAGAAAGTGGAAGTATTCAAGTGGAAGTATTCAGCAATTAAATCCAGAATTGAAAGAATAAGGTTCTTGGTACTTGTCACAAAACCAAATGCAGTAACCAGAGTGGTTCAACTTTGCAAAATGCCTACTGTCCTACTGAAGATGTGCCTCAAAAGCTGTTGAGTCACAGCAAAAGACCCTTCAGTTGGCATGTGAGAAGACTGCAGGCTAGTCTCACTCCTGGGACCACTCTGATCAGCCTCACTGGGTGCCACAGAGGTAGGAGGGTGATTCCTAGCAGCTGAGCAGTGATTTACTACTTGTGAATAGACCTCTGTCCATCAATTGAGTTCCCCTGTGTAGGACACACCAGAATTTTGTCATCACCACCTCAACCAAAATTGATACCAATTGTGTGAAAATATCAAAATATCTCACTGATGCTTACTGCAAGAAGCAGCAGCTGTGTAATCCCTGACACCAGAAAGGGGAGATCTGTGACACAGTAGGGGAAACCCAAGATTCCAGAGCAGGGCAAGGTAGATCAGAAAGCTGTGGACTCACAAATTCTGCCAAAATCAAAGCAGTTCCTCAGCTCCAGAGCTACCTCCACTCTGTGTCTGCACTCACAAACGGTATTAACTCACAAATTGGCGTTCTAAATTTCTTACAATGAGCCTAATAAGTGGTCCATAAGAAAAATAAAACTGATCACTCTGGCTAAACTCATATCTACCCACCACATAAGTACAGCATTTCGAGCCCTGCTCAAACCAACCCAAAGCTCACAGAGCAAGCACCACCCACATGCACACTGAGAGGGACAGGGCACAGCAAGGACGGTACCCACAGACACCCTGAATAGGTCGGTTTTCCTAAAATTTGCATTTTTCCTGATTCCTCAAACATGCTCTGATCTCAGAAAAGGTCAGGATAATGAACTCAGCCTACATTTTGCTTCATTTTCAAGAAATGTGGGCACAGATATCTCTCAACCCGGACCAGGATTCTCAATGACAGTTTCTAGGAGCAAAGATTTGTGCAGACCCAGTCCTGGGTAACACCACTGACACCATCAAGTCAACAGAACCTTCTAAAACATATGCCATATTGGCAAAGACACAAAACTTTTCAAATTCTGTAGGAAACCAGTATTGAAAATTCAATGATCAAAGGGAAAGTAGTTTTAGTAATCAATGAAGCAAAGTGCAGAGGACAGGCCAAAAGGAGCTGGTGGCCATGTTGGAAAAACTCACATTACATGCCCAGTCCAGGGTGCTTGTTTCCTTAATCTTTTCAGGGGCTTGGAGATCCAGCAGAAGGAAAGGAATGAGCAGAATAGCAGAGGGCAAAGGCAGAGGGGTCACCTGGGTCAGAAGACCATCAGAGCAGCTCCACTTTAGTGCCCAGGGATGGCATTACTCCACTCCACTCTCTTCTGCTGCCTGAAGTCCTTGCCTGCCCAACTGACACCCATGACATTACCCAGTGGGCATCTGAAGAAAACCTGTTCTGCCTTGAACAAACAGGGAAGACTCACCTGAAGCTGGCAGGCAGCTACCAGCGTCTCCTGGACATTGCTCAGGCTGAGCTCTAGTTCAGAGGTGTATATGAAATGCAGGATTTGGCACATAGCATTATAGGATACGCCATGGATCAGGACCTCTTCCTGCTCCATCTCCTTCAGTCCCCCAGCAAACATTCCTCTGCAAAGCAAAGATAAAACAATGGAGTTATACCAGTTGGGACACCAGCCCAGGCTGAAAAGAGGAGAGTATCCAAGAGGGGAGAGGGTGATGTGGTAAATGGTGTGCCCTAACCGTTGAGTCACACTACAGAAGACACCTGAAGCTCTTTGCCAGGTTTGGGCAGTCATCCTAGAAATCACCCTGTTCTATTTCAGATGGATAACCACCATTCTGCTTTCTCACTCAGTAGCCTCCTGCGGTGTGGACCATGTTCAGCTGGCTTTCTGCTACATGCACTACTAGTCCTACTGGATTACAGCATCAGCTTGGAGCATGTTATAAATGACTAAAATGTAATAAAATCATACAAGCCATTCCATTCAACATACACTTACTGAGTGCCCATGAAGCAACATTCAAAGAACAGGAAAAACAGTGAAGCAAAGTGACAAGACTGCTATGGATACCATGTTTAATGCTAAGGAGGGTGACAATAAAGAAACCAGGTATTTCAGATTGAAGAAATGCTAGGAAGGAGCAACAGGATCTATGAGTCAGGAGTGCTGGCTGGGAGAAGGGGACAGGTAGATGAGGGCAGGCACAGGGCTCCTCTGAGAAAGTGAGATGGGTACAAGGCCAGCCAGGGCATGGCATTCCAGGTGGAAGAGAGGGATGCCCAAGTCCTGAGACAAGAAGGAGGGTGGCACACAAGGCAGTCAGGGCAAGGAGAAAATTGATTGGAAAGTGAGTCAGGCCCAGATCTTGCTATCCCCAGGGTATGATAAAGTCTGGACTAAGACCCACACATAGTGACATGGGATTGGGGAATTTTTCAGACTTGGGTGCCCACTGGCCAGAGTAGAGGGGCTGGAGGTCCAGGGAGGCCCACCTGGCTGGAGAACTGCAGTTGAGACTACCCTGGGTTACGGCGGAGAGAACGTACTCTTGGGGTCATGGTACAATGGCTGGGCAGAATTGAAACAGGTTTAGCCAGGGTGGTGGGAGTCCTATTCCGAAGCCATGAGATGCCCAACACATTCCAGCAGAGATGATAATTAGGCGTTCAGAGGGAAAAGGCTGGTGGTCAATACAGTCATCAAGGCTGAAATATGACAACAGCACAGAGATAATAAAGTGGCTCCTTTTATGTAATTCACACACATATACATGTACCATGGTATATTTCCCTCCCCAGGAGGCACTGTCCCCACAGGCATTCTAGCCACCTCATTATGTATCACGTTTTGACTTAACACACATGGAAATGACTCCCTATTGGTAAACAGGGTTGTCCCTCTCTGTAAAGGATGTCATAACTAATTTAACCTGCTTCTATTGGGTTACATTTGGATTACTTCTGAGTGCCTATTATTTTACCCTGTGAAATAATGGCCCATGACATTTTGCTCATGTGCATCCCAGAATTAGTTCCCATGAAAGCAAATACCTTGTTTCTTTATTATCATCCTCTCTGTCATTATACATGGTATACATAGTAGTCTTGTCACTTGCTTCACTGTTACTCCTTCTGCTCTTTGAATGGTACTTAGTGGGCACTCAGTAAGTATATGCTGAATATAATGGCTTTCATGATTTTATTACTTTTTATTCACTACATGCATTTACACCTTGATAAAGTATTGACCAAAGTTCATGTGCCATCATTCCCAAGAGGGGCCAAGAGGCTGGTCTTATCATGAGATGATACCAGGTCCAACTTCTAGGGAAATAGGGAGAAACCTTAAGCCAGACAAAAGTGCTGTCAAAAGTCAAAAGTCATTTCTATACTCCTTTCTTAATCATTCAGAATTTTTCCCATTTACTATTAGACCTGCTTGGTATTGTCAATTTGAAGAAATCTGCTCTTTTTAAAAATGAGTTCAATTTCTCTTAGCAATCTCGAATTGTTGGATTTTATGACACTTTCTGCCATGAAGAAGTTTATCTGTTTTGAATGAGAACTTATTTTCTTTTCCTTTTTAAAGATTTATTTATTTATGCACACAAGCGCTGGGGTGTAGGCCAGAGGTACGGTGTGTGTGTGTGTGTGTGTGTGTGTGTGTGTGTGTGTGTGTGTGTGTGTGTGTGTGAGAGGATTCATCAGAGACAGAGTGGGGCACAGAACAGGCAGATCTACTGAAATACACTCCTGAGGGGAGCAGCGGTTGAGTCATGAGAGGTCTGCTGCGCCACATGGGTTAGCTCCCTGGACCGGGATCTAACTCACATTGAAGTGGCTGCCCTGAAGTGGCTGCCGACAGCTTCAGAGTGCTGAGACTTAACCCCCTGCACCACCAAGGAGGCCCCTAGCTTTCTGTTTTTCATGTACTCGTTCACATTTAAAATTGTTGATCCAGGCAGCTTTCCTGCCTGCATGTGATTATGCAGGTGCCTCTTTTTCTTTCTCTTTTCATAATAAACACGCCCTTTTAAAATGTAAATAAAGAGGCCTCCTGGTGGTGCAGGGGTTAAAGACACAGAGCTATCAAGTTATGGCCAGCCATTGTAGCACAAGTTAGTTCCCAGGCTGGCCAGGGAGCTAACCCACACGGTGCAGCAGACCTCTCCTGTCTCACCCGGCTGCTCCCCTCAGCAGTGTATTTCAGTATATCTACCTGTTCTTCTCCCCACTCTTGTCTCTAGTGAATCCTCTCACCCTCCCCCACCCCTGAAACCTCCGGCCTACACCCCAGTTTTTGTATGTATAAATAAATAAATCTTCAAAAAATGTAAATAAATAAAACACAAAATAAAATTGATGATCCACCTAAATTAATTTTGGTACAAAGTAAGAAGCAAGGGTTCAATTTTGTTTTCCTAGATGGCGACCCTGCTGTCACATCCCCAACTTGTGACCTTGTCTTTATTACACACAAACTTCCTTAAAGACTTGTGTCTGTTTCCAAACTCCCTATCCTATGCCAATAATCCTTCCATCTCCACTCACCAGAAGCAGTCTCAATGCTGCAGTGTCTGAGATCTTATTAATATAGAGTAAGGCTGGTCTTTCGTTACCTTTGTTTTCAACACTTTCCTGGTTGTTGCTTATTTTTTTAAATTGTGAACTTTGGTTTGTGTAATTCCTTCTGATAAACCACCTTGGCATTTTTATTGGGAATGCACTAAACAAGTGCAGAGATGTGGAGAGAACCAGCATTTCTGTAATGGGCACAGTGGGCTTGTCTATTACGGCAGCATCTGGGTCTTTCTGGAGATTTAGCAGGTCATCTCCACACAGATCTGGCACATGTACATTCTGTTTCTCCCTATACACTTTCTCCACATGCAGACCCTTGGGGCACTTTCCCAGGCTCTATACTTAATATGCACTCTTTTGGAGTGGTCTGGCAGGTTCTCTCAGATTTCCCAGGATTGGCTATTTCAGGCCTGGCCCTCCAGGAACATACTGACCACAGTGAGGATCTCGATACTGGGGCACTGCCTCCAGCAGGGTGCAGGCATGTGTGCTGACTCAGACCTATTTTACCATTTGATGACAGGTTCCCAGCAATGTGTGGACCTTGACTGGATCCTGAATAGAGGGGGGAGGGAGCAGAATTAAGATATTTTGGGGACAACAGGGAAAATGTGGATATGGAGTCACTATCAAATGAAGTTAAATTATAAATTTTCTTAGATTTGTAATTTATAATTACAGATTATAAATTATAATATTATAGATGTCAGAGAGCTTCCTTATTCTTAGAGGCGCAAAGTATTTTAAGATGAACTGTTACATCTGCAACTTACTCTGAAGAGAAAATGGGAAAATATCAGTAATTGATAAATCTAGGTGAAGGGCATAGGTGTTGAAGGTACCTATTTTCCAACTTTTCTGGAGGATTGATATCTTCTCAAAAAAGGAACTGAGAGTATAAAAAGGCCAAAGAAAAAGAACATATCCACTCCTCTGTGTTGTGTTCACCCAACAGTATATGTCTAATCCTTTATCATAATCTTACCGCCTTTCTGTTAACTCTGAATAACATCAAAATAAAAACTTAAAAGGGAAAAAAATGGAAATACCCACATCTTACAACCATTAGGATTGCCAGTATCAAAAAGCAGAAAATAACAAGTATTGGGAAGGATGGGGAGGAATTGAAAAGGAATGTAAAATGATGCCATCACTACAGAAAACAGTATGGTGGTTTCTGAAAAAAGAATTAAAGAGTTATCAAATGATTCAGCAATCCCACTTCTAGGTATATACCCAAAAGAATTAAAAGGATCTTGACATTTGTATACTTGAGCTCTTAGCAGCAATATTCACTACAGCCAAGATGTAAAAAAAACCCAGTGTCCACTGATGGATGAACAGATACTCAAAATAAGGTATATTCATTCAATGGAATACTGTTCAGCCTTCAAAAGGAAATTCGTTACATGCTTTGCATGGATGAACCTCAAGGATAAGTGAAGACAGTAACAAAAGGAAAAATGTTATCTGCTTCCACTTATACTGAAGTTCCTAAAGTAGTCACATTCATGGAACAGAAAGTAGGATGGTGGATATGCAGGCCTGGAAGATGAAGAAATGGGGTGTTGTTAATGGGTTCAAAGTTTGTTCTGAAAGAGAAAAAACTGCTAGAGGTTGGATGTACAACAATGTGACTATACTTAATACCTATCTGTTCACTTAAAAATGGTTAAGATGATAAACTTTACATGATGTTTCTTTTAAAATCACACAAACACACACACACACACAGATAGAGAGAGAGAGAGAGAGATAGAGAGATTGTTCACCAGGCAGCAGGGGACTGTGCAAATAACTAGAAGGCACAGGATAACATAGAATATTCTGCAGTATGATGAGGTCAAAAGTCACCTCTACCAGAATATTAGACCCAGAACGGTAAAAGGTGCCAATGAGCTGCCCCAGATTTAAAGTATGTGTGTTGGGGGAAAGGGGAGATCATCCTGTGCCATCTTGGTTCAGGCCTCTAATAACTCATCCAAACTCTAAAACCAGGCATACTTCAAAATTTAGAAGATTTCAACTGGGGAAACACGTACCCAAGCCATGTATGATGTCACACTCTTGTGAGATCTGAGTCAGTAGCTCATACCCAAACACATCAATATTTCCTTTTCTCGTTTTTTTAAGATTTATTTATTTATTTACACAAGCACCGGGTACAGGCAGAAGGGAGGAAGGGTGAGAGAATTCACCACAGCCAGAGTGGGGAACAGAATAGGCAGACCAACGAAATACACTGCTGAGGGGAGCAGGGGGCAAAGCCGGAGAGGTCTGTGGCGCCACGTGGGACCCTCGCTGGCGGCTGGGGATCTAACCGAGGCTGCAGGCAGCTTCGCAGTCCAGCACTCAACCGCTGCGCCACCAGGGGAGGCCCCACTTCAATATTTCCAAAGCAAAAGGTATAAAGAGGGGCCTCCTGGTGATGCAAGGGGTTAAGCACCGCACTATGAAGGAATCCACAGCCTCTGCAGCATGAGTTTGATCCCCGGCCAGGGAGAAACCCGAATGGCACAGCAGACCTCTACTGTCTCACCCGCTGCTCCCCTCAGCAGTGTATTTCAGTCAATCTGTTTGTTCTGCTTTCCACTGTCTCTGGTGGAACCTCTCACCCCCTGCATCTCTGGCCTGTACCCCAGCTCTTGTATGCATAAATAAATCTTAAAAAAAATTTTTAAAAAGGTATAAAGAAGTAGAGAGTAGGATAAAAATATAATTAACCTCTTATCAGTTCAGAATAGGTTTTGTGGTTTAATGAATTTGTGCCAAACTTATAAAAAAGAATTAAAAAATGGCAACATTAGGAGAACTCAGTTCTTCCTTCCCCTACAAAGGTCAAGGGTTGGACAGCTATTCACGAGTAAAAACATCTTTTGAAAAGCCCTAACGTACACTTAGGAAGTTTTAGCAACAAAGTGGAAATAACAACTTTCAATTTCAGAGCATTTGGGGTTTCGATTTTTTTGACCCTCTCAAAAAGTGATTTAGCTTCAGAAATAGACGCTGACTGTGTCTGTAGATAGTTATAAGCTAGCTTACCTTTGATTGATTGAGGTCTCTTATTATAAGTAAGAGTCTCTAATGTGGAACTAGCTTCAGTTTCAGGAACAAGTCCACCTGGACCAGGATCTACTGCTCTGGACTTCCATTAGGTATGGTGGAGCCCCGTGTGCCGAGTCTTACTGAGGATCTTCACACTGTCATTCGCAAACAATACGTAGTTTCCTCCTGTGTACAGCTGTCTACATTTTTATATCAAAGTTATGTAAACCTCATAAATATATTTGGAAACATCCTTTTTCTGCTCTGGAAAAATTTAGATGGCAATGGAGTCGGTTTCTAAAAGGCACAACTCCCCCAGACACATCTGGGCTAAGTACTCTTATGAGTATATAACTTTTTCTTGAGAGTAAGGTTCTATTAATTTATATTTTCTTAAAAATCATCAATTTTATCCTAATTTTCAAAATCACAGGCACTGAGTTAAGTAAAGCTGTCTATCTTACAATTCACAGACGTTAAAATTAAGGGAGACATGAGATGACACATATCACAGTACCGTGTTGTTCAGCTTCTGGCATGTCATCCCACACGACAGAAAACGAGACATCCACTGCAGCATCCAGGCTGTTGGCCACCCACCCAAAGCCCTCTCTCTACTCTTGCCCACATCAGACATTACACATCCTTCACGTTTTCACCAGTCTTCTTGTCCTGTACCATTTGTTCTAAATCAAAATGAGTGAAACAAATAATAAACATGCTAATGCGTGGGAATGATATAGTTTATGTATCTATCTGAGATGAGTCTGGATTCTCCCAATGTCATTGTCACACACACCCCTTCCCATTTCCAGTGGAAAAGGGGGTGTCAACATGTATGATGACCTCTCCCATGAGAGGCCTCCCTGAGGGTAGCTATGCAAGAGCTAGGAATCACGCCAGGAGGAGGTGGAAACACACAGGTTTTCAATGAACGAGGGAAAGGTGGTGTATGTATCTGTCCTTTGAGAAGAGTGCTGTGGCCATGATACTCAGGATGGCCCACACATGGAGAACAGCCCCAGCCTGAAGGGCTGCAAGTGTGTGTCAAGGAGGTTGCTCTCGTCCTAGAACCCCATCAGCCTCTCCCACACAGGCCCTGAGCTGGCCACCCCCAGGCCAGGAGGGCTGCAGGGCAAGGCCATCTAGGCTCAGGTCCTCCATGCAGTGGCTCTCAGAAACCCAACACTGCCCTCTGTTCTGTGTATTATCTCAAAGCTAAGTAACAGCTTCAGCTGAACCCCCAATGAACTAATGGCTTACTGCTATCCCTGGACATGTCTGCCCCAAGAAACCACTGAGTCATAATCTCCAAAAATTTCTTCTGGAAAACAGGAGGTACTTAAACCATAAAGAACTATCTTGTTTGATAGCACCTAAAACCAAAAAATGAGAACCACAAGCAAGCAATGAAGATAAAACAATCAGAGCTGGAAAGGAAGGACCGTGTCTTTGTGTCGCATGCAGCACCCATTGGTTGGCCAAGGGTAGATCTCTCTCCCTCTGAATCTCATCTCATCTGTATGAAGTGAGGGGAGTGGTGCCAATTCTTCCCAGTGTACTAAGGGCTGGAATGGAGTCTTGCAGGAGGCCATGAGAAACCTAGGTGGGGCCACAGAACTCAAGGAGGGTCAGATCTAAGACCTCAGGAATGAGAAGGTATGAGCCAGACAGCTAACAGACAGGAAGGATGGCACAGAAGTGGTGACTCTCCATAACATGTGGCTGTGTGAATGATGCATATGCAGAACTTATGAACCAGCCTCACCTTCCATAATCATAAGGTACCAAAGGTCCTCAGAAGTGACCAGGGCTCATGTGGGCTCCCAGCCAGCATTACAAAAACACGTGAGGTAGGGGAATTGGCACAGCAAGACTAAGGTATAAGGTGTCATGGTGTTTTAAAAAAAGGTGTATATGTATAGAGGGAAAGCAAGTATGACAAAATGCTAACAACTGGTATTCAGGTGTAATATTATTCTTTTCCATAGATTTGAAGTTTTAAAAATGTAATGCTGGGAGGGCCTCCCTGGTGGCGCAAGGGGTTAAGTCGCAGGACTGTGAAGCTGTCCACAGCAACTGCAGCATGAGTTTGATCCCCAGCCAGGGAGGTAACCCACATGGTACAGCAGACCTCTCCTGACTTTCCCGCTGCTCCCCTCAGCAGTGTATTTCAGTAGATCTGCCTGTTCTGCTCCCCACTCTGTCTCTGGTGAATCCTCTCACCCCCTATACTTCTGCCCTGTACCCCAGTTCGTGTATGCATAAATAAATCAATCTTTAAAAAAATGTAATTCTGGGAAAATGTTTCCTACTAAGACACTGTACTTAGAGCAAAAAATTCATTTTATAAAGTATGATATTAAAAATCCAGCATACCATCTTCAAAAATAAAAGAGAACATGCCCTAGACACAAGAAGGCTGAAAGAAAAACCAACTCTTAAGACCTTTTTTCACTCCCTGTTGAGTTATCACAAGGAGCCGGGGAGAAGCTCTGAGTGAGGTGAAGCTGGGAGCTTCTGACTGGCCCTTTTAGCCCCTCCAGTGGCTATCTGTACATCTACCCAGTGAAGCCAGCATTACATGTATTATTTCGCTTAGAGACCGGGGATAGGTCACTCACCTGAAGTAATCGCAGGACGCAGCTAGTAGGATGCGGTGGGCCTCAATGTGTCTCCCCTCCACCACCAGAACAACATCAAAGAGGATGCCGCTGTCCCGGAGAGCCAGCAATCCCCGGAGTAAAGCCTGGGAATGCTGCGTGCTCCGATAGGTGTTGTTGACACAGTGAGGATGTGAGGGCTGCACAGGCACCTTGCCCAGCTGGGTGAACTCCTGCTCCTCAGCCATCCTGACCACCACACCAGACCTCACCAGTGAGGCCGTCAGCTGGCAAGACAGAGAGGACAGCAAATGAGGAAGGGTGGCAGTACCACAAAGTGCCAGTCCTGATTCCAGGAGGACCTGCTGCTCACAGGTCCTGCTCCTCCCTCCAGTTCACCTGTGCTTTTCCTGTTGTCTCTAACCCTCTCCCCTCCCACTGCTCATCCAAAGTTGCCTTCTTCATGATGACCTGTGTGTCCTTTCATCGCTAAGATTCTTCACCCTCTATTAATTAACTCCTTCAGCTTTGCTGTGAAACAGAAGGGCCTTGAAGACAGACCAACCTTGGCTGGAGCACCTATCCCACCATGATTCCTGCATCACCAACCTGCATCTCAGGTTCCTCAACTGAAGAAAAAGGGAAACAAAAGCAGCCAATCCGATGGGGAAATTAAAATTGGTCAACAATGAACATAAAGTACCAGCACAAACCAGCTTCTCAAGAGCTCTCCTCTCTGAGGAAGAACCAGGTTCCCCACAGGAATGGATGCATAAAAATGATAAGGCCTGACTGAGCAGTGGTCAGGAGACAACACTGTAAGGCAGTGGGATGGGAATTCTAGGACCTGCCTTCCTTTACCCAGAACCTCAGAGTTAAGCATGGTAATTTTAGGACTTGATGCACTGGAGATCACCTGCATTGTGTTTTACATTCAAGGTAAAATAAATACATAAATACATAAATAAATACATATGGCATTACCTTCTAATAACTAAGTTCAAAAATGCACACTAAATTGAGTAGGCGCTTCAGAAACCCAAGCAGTAAACCAAATTTATGCAAACACTTTGACCACAAACCTGTATCCCACTGGAAGCAAACATGGACAGCAGGCTGCTGCTGCTGCTGCTGCTATGGGTCGGGGTGGCCAGGACGGCACTGCCAGCCAGTACATGGAGCTAGGCATCAAGAGCCTTCTCAACTACAGTTACTCCAGCATTTACTTCCCCAAGTTTGTGGCTTTTCCAATTTCCTACTGTATCTTTTAAAGAGAAAATGGAAAGTAGTCTACTACGAAACTGCCAAAAAGGACTCCCTTCTCACTACCACTTCCTATGCTTCCTCCTCTCCAGGGCCCTGCTTGCTCTGGACAATCCAAGGCTTCCTATCAGACATGTTCACTTCTCCTCTGTGTTGTAACTTCAGTCTGTCTCCTGGCCTTAGGACCTCCACCCACTCACCCACCTGTTATTCCTCAACCTGGACTGGCTCCTGCTTTCTTACTAAGCCTACAAGCTAAGGCACATCTCCTCACCCCTTGCCAGTAAACTCTGCCCCAAGGCAATGACCTCTTTTTTGACACACCTTGCCCCAGGTCACCCGTTTCCCAAGAGACTACCTTGCTATCCCAAGCGCACCTCCAGTTTGATGCCAAATCAAGCCAGCAACCCTCCCAATTAATATGATTTTGTTACGTATATAGGCACCATTTCCTTACCAGAAACCCATGGGCCCTCCCCGGTGGCACAGCGGTTGAGCGCTGGGTTGCGAAGCTGCCCGCAGCTTGTATAAATAAATAAATAAATAAATAAATAAATAAATCTTTAAAAAAAAAAAAAAAAGAGTCCTTCTCCTCTCCTGTCTCAGGTAGCCATCCCTTATTCCTCCAAGGCCACCACTCTGGGTCAGATCGCAGCAATGATGCTCTAATTGGTTTCCCATCTCTTAAAGAGATGGCTCTCCAGGATCTCCCAGGCTCTCCTGCCCAGGCTGTATGGAGTCCCTAAAGGCCCCTAGACTTGGCTCAGATACTCATTCCCTTATACTGTCACTAGTCCTTATACCAAAAAGTATATCTGTCCTCTCTAAACAACTGGGCCTTTTCATCTCTTATTAATCCCAGTGTTGGTTAAGATCTAGTTCAATCTCTTCTCTCCCCCATCACTTCACCAAGTACAAGACAGGCTTGCTCCACCACCGATGTTGTCCTATGTACCCAACACAGGAGACTGTGGCTCCTTGAGGGGTAGGGCTTACCTGACACACACACCTCAGCCCCACGGCCCTTTGCATAACTTGCTAATCACAGAACTCTGGGGGACTTAACTCCTATTGCCAAGTCACAGTACAAGTAGAGTACAACAGGAAGACCACCTCCTTGGATGGGCAGAGCAAATTTGTCCAACACAATTTAAGGAACTAAGCAAGGTGTGAAGAAAAATGAACTGATTTCCTGCTCTGAAGGAGCACAACTCATAGTGTAACACATTCAAGACCACATATCACAGGGCCTCCCTGGTGGCGCAGGGGTTAAAGTCTCAGTGCTCTCAAGCTATCGCCAGCCACTGTGGCAAGAGTTAGATCCCTGGTCAGGGAGCTGACCCACATGGCACAGCAGACCTCTCCTGTCTTGCCCGCTGCTCCCCTCAGCAGTATATTTCAGTAGATCCACCTGTTCTGCTACCCACTCTGTCTCTGGTGAATCCTCTCACCTCTCACACCTCTGACCTACATCCCAGTTCTTGTATGCACAAATAAATAAATCTTAAACACACACACACACACCACATCACGGCCTTATTCATAAAGCAAGCACTAGCTAGAGCTCTAATGCCTATCCTTGGGAAAGGTGTTGCAGCACTATGACTCAACAGAACACCAGACAACAGCTAAATGAAAAACTAGAATTTAACTAGTTATGAACTTGTAGAGATCTCAAAGCCACATGGAGAAAGAATAGCATATTGCATAATCCACACAGTAGAATTTCATTTACAAAATATATGTAAACACACAAAACAATATTGCTTAATATTGCTTACTCATAGTTGTTATGGTATAATAGACACATGTCATAGGAATTCAGTGTCATATTATCTTCTGGAAGGAAAATTAGGATGTTTATTTGTTAAAAAAAATCAAGCAAAAAAAAAAAAAGAAGACAGGGGCTTCCCTGGTGGCACCAAGGGGTTAAGACAGCACTATGAAGCTATCCACAGCCACTGCAGCATGAGTTTGATCCCCGGCCAGGAAGGTGACCCACATGGCGCAGCAGACCTCTCCTGTCTCACCCACTGCTCCCCTCAGCAGTGTCTTCTGTCCGTCTGCCTGTTCTGCTACCCCCTCTGTCTCTGGTGAATCCTCTCAACCCCCTCATCTCTGGCCTGCACCTCTGCTCTTGTATGCATAAATAAATACATCTAAAAAAAAAAAAAAAAGACAAAACATTAGGATCTCTAAGAGATAGTAAGTTATTATCTATATTTCTCTGTAAGTGTGGAATATGTAATAGATTCTCAAACTTACTTTTGAATAGGTAATAGTCACAGGATTCAATTCAAAAGGCACAGGAAGGTATATTATAAATTTAAATTTCCCTCTAATCTGTGTTCTGAACAGATCTTCTTTCAGAGGAAACTATCACCTGCCCCTTCCCCTTTACACCCTTATAGGTGGCATCTATGGATTCACAGGCAAATCTGTACATCTACAACATTTCTCTCCTTTTATTAGCTTTTGCAAGACAACTTAATATCCCTCCCACAGTTCACTGTTTGGTTAACCACATTTTTATTTAATCAGTACTTTTCAGAGAGACACCTGGGTTTCCTCCATGTTTCCCATTGCAAACAGTTTCGTACTGAAAATCATTTTGATGTGCCATACATGCAACAGTTATGAGAAAAATGTATTTGATACAGAATTGCTGGGTCATGTTAATTTTAATCTGCATTTTTCATTTTAGTTGATTTGCCAAATTGCTCTCCACAGAGGTTGTTCCAATTAATCTTCCACCAGAAAAGTATGTGAATGTAATTCCAACTACTGACTAGCTCACCAAGTGTTTTTTAATCGCTGCTGACTTAGATGAAAAACAGCATTTCACAGTGTAACCACATTTTTGTAATTGACAATAGTTCAAAAAATAGAAAATCAGGTGGAACGTAGGACATCCTTTGTGTTTTCCTTTCCATGGCTGTCTTTCTGAAAGAAATGTTCTCACTCAGCGGGCGCCCTCATCCACCGATTAATTTTACTGGTGCTACTCTATCCTGAAGTCACTTCCAGCATTAAGTTCCATCAGGTCTCATAATATTCCCCATTCTAATTATCAAAAGCAAGGCCACTCCATTCTGACTGATTAAAGCTTTCCATAGAGGAAAGCAGGACGGAAGCTTTATGTCTCAAGAAGGTACAAATTGAACGACATAAAATTAATTTTTGTAAATTTATGGATGATAGAGTCAAAAGCATTTTAGAATTTTCAATTCAACAACATTTACTGAGTAGATCCTCAGGTCGCCGTAGGACCCTAAAACAGAATCTGTCCCCAACGAACCCCAAATTCACGGCAGCACGAAGCAAAGTATGCAACAAAGGCTAAGTGGACTGCTAAGGAAGAGGAGAGGGTGCTCATTTCCAGAGAAGGGACACTGCACAGGGGTGCTGATTCGAATGAGCTCCGGGCCCACCGAGGCTAGGAGCAGAGCCGGGGCAGAAAGCGCAGGCTGCCCCGCCACTCCAGCCTGCCCAGAATTAGAAAAAGTCTGAATGGGCGGCCTTTGCGACCCAAAGGTTTTGCACTGACAGAGTGAAGTCTGGCTTTCCTCAGGAAACCGGGTAAGCTGGCGAGACTAGGATTCCTCGGCTGCAGTCCTCGGCCTTGGTGCGCGGCTCAGTAAACTGAGGCTCGGCTGACCGAAGTCCAAAGGTCGCACCAGGTGGCATCCGCCCGCCTGTTGCAGGACCGTCCCCTGCCCCCCGCCCCCCAACACACACACGCCGCGCAGAGCGGAGGGTCGCGTCCGGGAAGGCCGCGCTCGGTGACCCGCCTCAGGTGACAGAGCAGGGGGCCCCTCAAGCGCGCGGAAACCCCGGAACCCGAGAGCATCAGCTCCCGCCCAGCTGCACCCAGGGGTCCCGCCCGCCGCGCCCCAGCCACGTCAGGCCGCGAGCTCCGCTCAAGCCGCCGCCCCGGCAACTGCGGCCCGCTCCCGCGTCCCCCGCGCGGCTCGTCCCGACCGGCGGGCGCTCGCCTCCAGCCGCACGCCGCCCGCGCTCGCAGCCAACCTGCCCGCCCCGCCCGCGCCTCGCAGCTCACCTGGTGTCGCCGCAAGCCGAGGCCGCACTAGCTGGAGGCGGGGCGGGGCCTCGGGCACGTCACGTGGCCACACTGCGCAGGCGCGCGCGGGCGCGGACGGAGGCCCGGGAGCGCCGGCCTGGGGGCGCCACATTGGGGGCCGCCGGGGGAGGCGCCGCCTGCGGCCGCCCTGCTGTGGAATCGCTCTTGCGGATGTTTCTGCGGAGAAGGGCCCTGACAGTCGAGGGGCGGCGCCTCTCCGCACCTGGCGCACTCCTGGCGGAGCCGGACGGATGACGGAGTAAATAAACGAGGGACTACGTGTTGGAGAGGGCGGCACCCTGTGAATCCACTTACTCCCTCTGCGCCCTCTTCACTCCGGCGTTCCTCCCTCATCCACCCGTTCTCGCCTCCGCTCCCACCCGCCCACTCGCGTGTCCTTCCGTCCCTGCCGCCTTCATGCCCCTCCTCGGTCCCTCCGCCACTCACCCACTTCCGCCCGCCTCACTCCCCCTCTCAGGCGCCTGGGTGAGAAGCGACGGAAGGGGCGAGGCGACACTCTTCTGCGTCTGTTAGATTTCTGAGACCGTCCCGTCCACCCAGACTGCGGCGTCACTTCATTCCCTCTGTCACTCCTTTGTTCATCCCCTCCCTGTCTTCTTCCCTCATTGCCTCCCACCCTTTGGTCCAAATAGCCTGCTCTGCCTCTGCGGCTGCCTGCCCTCTGCTGGACTTTGGGGAACTTGGTAAACACAGTCAGTGTGAACAGGTGTCTGTTTTCCTGTTTACTGAGAGAAGGTCCGATTCCTAACCCAAAGGCCTGGCTTCAGCAATGCAGAAGGAGGCTCTTGGCATTCATTTTTCTCCACCCCACCTCCGAAAGGGTTCCACCCTCTGAGGCTCATCTCTAAAAGTGCATCCAGAGATTAGAGCCAGAGGAGCCTCCTAGTGATAGGAGCCAGGATGTTCTGTCATTCTGTTTTGAGAGGAAATACGAATAGCTCATTGTCTGAAAGCAAGATGGAAGGGAATGTAAAAGGGGAAGAAAAAAAAAAAAGGAAAGCACTCTATTGGCTGAGCCCAAAATGTTTTCTGAGTGTCCAGACAAGGGCCAGGAGAATAGTATCAAACTTTAGGAACAGAGTTTCCCAATGGGAGTAAGATTCCAGAAAGATTTTCTGGAGAAGGTGACCCCCCCAGCTGTGTAACAGATGAGGACTCTTGGGGAACACGAAAAGCATTCCAGGATAGAGACAGTGTCAGCAAATACATGGAAGCAAGATCTTACAAAGTGAGTGGTCAGGGGACTTCCAGGAGTTTTTAAGCCTAAAGGGAATGTTGGAGACCAGACCCTGTTCTCTGGAGGCTGAACATGGCCCTGAGGGCAGACTTCAGCTGGGCAGGCAGATGCCAATGTGCATTGCAGAGGCTGGACTGGAGAGCAGGAGAAGGAGGCTGAGCAAGGCAGCAGCCAGACTGTGGCCTAGGGGGGCAAAGAGTGAAAACAGAAGGTATTGTTGGCTGGAAATCTGAAAAGGAGGCAAGTATGAGTGAGTGGCTGGTGAGGAGGGGTGAGCCCAAGAAATGGTGGGGATAATGTGGCCACCTTAGTCACAAGGATGCTGGGGCAAGAACAGGTTTGAAGGAATACAAGACTTACCTTACCTCTAAGCAAGGTGAGGAAGCTGCAGATAAGGGTCTTCTTTATGAGATGAGGAAGTGATAAAATGAGCCAGGACAAGTATTGGGTAAAGAAGAGTGGGCTGAAGGCGAGCACCAGGCACATTGGTGTACCAAGGGCCACCCAGGGAGCAGGAACCCACTGAGGGCACAGGGAAGAGCAGTCTCAAAGGTCCAATGAGACCTGGTATGTGCGTGACCTCAAAGTGGAAAGGAGGCAAACCTGGGTATGCAACAGGGAGGCCTCTGGTGTGTTTCCAGAAGCCCTTTCCTTGGAGTGATGAAGCCATCCTATAGTGATTGACGTATAAAGGAGGTAAGGACAGAAAGACAGCAGGAATGTGTCTTGCCTCAGAGATGAAGACAAATGAAACACATCTGGAGAGCCTGAAGGAGAGCACCTTCAGGGAAGGAGGGAAGTGTTGATGTGGAAAGAATGAGTGAGAAGAGACATGTGGGACCATGTAGGAGGAGACCATGTGGGTGAAGACACTTTTCCATCTTCTTTGAGCTAGAGGAACCATCTCAAAATATACCCCAGATGAAGTCAGTGGTTCCCCCACTAGAAAGTTCTAGAGGAGTGGCAAGATAGAAGAAAGCCTGAGAAACTTTGGTATGCAGGATAATCTGGTGACCTATCATGCTTCCTAGGAGACTCTCCATTTCCCAAGGATTCAAACTACATATGCCCTTCATGGCTGTATCCTCAGCACTGAGATCAGGGCTAGCACTCAGTGGTATTAAGTAATACAAATTGATGGCATTGGAGTAGAGAGAAATGAGAAGCAGAGATATTGGGGTTCAGTGAGTGGTTTCTCTGACAATGACTTCATGACAATGACTTCATCAGTTCCTGTTCAGAAGCACACAGCAATATTATCATTAAGGAAACATAAAAGAAACATTTACACAGACACAAATGCAGGTGAAGGCTGCATTTAATTTTTTTTTAATTTTTTTTAAATTTAAATTTTATTTTTATATTCCCCATACAATTGCAACCCCAAGCCCTCCTTTCCCTGGCCCCCACACCCTGTAGAGTGTCTCTGGTTCATAGTTGTTTGTTGATTTTGATTATATAGTTATTCTTTTTCCTGGTCCCTTATTTAAGTTTTCTAGATTCCTGCTAGGAGTGAAACCGTCAGTATTTTTCTTTTTCTTTCTGGCTTATTTTGCTGAGCATGATTCCTTCCAGCTCCATCCATGTTGCTGCAAATTGCATGTGTTTATCTTTTTTGAATGCTGAGTAATATTCCATGGTGTATATGGACCACATCTTCTTGATCCAGTCATCTATTTTTGGGCATTTGGGTTGTTTCCAAAGCTTAGCTATTGTAAAGAGTGCTGCTATAAACATAGGGGTGCAGGTGCTCTTTGGAATTGATGTCCTTTGGGTAAATACCTAGGACTGGAATTGCTGGATCATATGGAAGCTCTATGTTTGGTAGGTCAAGACATCTCCACACAGCTCTCCATAGTGGTTGGACCAGTTTGCACTCCACCAATAGTGCAGGAGAGTTCCTTTTTCTCCACAACCTTGCCAACATTTGTTGTTGCTAGTTTTTTTAATATGTGGAAGGCTGCATTTTATAAGGGCAGGTTTATTAGGGAAAAGGGATGCCTGCATAGACAACGGTAGGCAGTCTTAGGGCAACAAGTATCCTTATATAGTGTTCTTTGGGAGGGGGTTCATTTATTTGTGGAATTTTATTTATTGTGGAATCTATCACTTCTAAGGTTGGCTTGGGTTAATCTATAAAAACTGGTGATCTTCTTTGTAATGATTGGCAATTCACCATATCCCCACCTCCAGTTTCTGTCCTTTAAGATCATCCACAGACATTTTAATAACAATAATTTCTATCCCACCTGTTTTTTGGCCTTGTGAAATCCACCTTAAATTTTGTACTCTAAACTTTTATCAGAGACCTGGTTAAAGAACTTGTGTCGATAATGGAAGACTTTTGAAGCCTCAACCCAATGGAAGATATCACAAAGGAACAAGAGTGTTTTGAGGTAACATCTCATCACCCAGACAAAAATAACCATGGGAGGGCCTCTCTGGTAGCCCAAGGGTAAAGCCTCTGCTACCACTGTGATGGCCCTTCGCAGTGGCATGAGTTTGATCCCCAGCCAGGGAGCTAACCTCCATGGCGCAGCAGACCTCTCCTGTTTCACCCACTCCTCCCCTTAGCAGTGTATTTCAGTAGATCTGCCTGTTCTGCTCCCCACTCTGACTCTGGTGAATTCTCTTCCCCCCCAACCCCCATACCTCTGGCCTATACCACACAAAAGTAAATAAATAAAATGCAAAACTAAATAAATAAAATCTTAAAAAACATACACACACATGGGAGGTGGAACTAAGATGCCCGATTCATGTTATGGGGATGGACAACATTCAAAAGTGAGGGATGCTCAGTTTATTGCACTCCTGGACCCACATTTGAGTTACACCAGACTCTACCAACTTGCTTTTATCTTATTTCTTTTTCATCCCCATAAATGCTTCCCAAAGCCCCATCCTTGGGGAAACTGATTTGAAAGCCTTGCCTCCAGTCTTCTACCAGGTGACCTTGCATTTTAACTGGTTCTTTTCTCAAAAGTTGGTGACATGGTTTTTGGCTTCCTTGCCATTGGGTAGTAGGCTCCCATTCAGCAACAGCATCTGAAGGGGAGCGCAGTCTTGTGAGGCTCTTTACTTGTGGAATTGAATGCTTAGAGAGTGTCAGAATTGAGTTTGAATTCTCAAGCACCCTGTTGGTGCTTGGAGAATTGATTATGGGTGTGGGGAAGTCTCCATACACATGTTGGAATTGGGTCCCAGAATCCTTTCAAACAGTGACTATATTTGCAATATATACCAGACAAAAGATTGTTATCTAGAAAATATAAAGAAATAAGGAACTTCTAAAAATCAATTATTAGTTAACTAGGTAGAAAAATTGTAAAGGAAACTCACGGAAGAGAAAGTCCTAGTAGATGTATATAAAGGAAGTAGAGTTCAATCTTATTAATAATCAGTAAATGCAAGTGATATGCTTACATTTTCATACACTGTTTAAATAAAGCCTTACACTGATACTTGTTTAAACAGTAGGATGACTTATTTTTTTATTTTTTTAAAGATTTGTTTTTGCATACAAGAGCTGGGGTGTAGGTAGGAGGTGCAAGGGGGTGAGATGGTTCACCAGAGAGAGTGGGGAGCAGAACAGGTGGATCTATTGAAATACACTGCTGAAGGGAGCAGCAGGATAGACAGGAGAGGTCTGCTGCGCCATGTGGGTTAGCTCCCTGGTGGAGGACCCAACTCAGGCTGCTGCGGTGAGCTGCTGTGGTGATAGCGCTGAGTCTTAACCCTTAAGGCCACCAGGGAGGTCCTGTGCATTATATTATAGATAATAGCAATGCAAAATAATTCTTGTCCACTGACATGTAAATTCTGTTGGGTGAAGAGTTGACTGATTTGCCTTCCCCACAGTGGGAGAGGCCAGTTTTGTACCATTTGCATTTTCATTTCAATGTTCCTGAATACTGAAAAACTAAGGAGGTAGTTTGGCATAAGATGTCATTAACTTTCTCATCAATGAGTAAAAATTTGTATGAGAGTTATGATTTTACCTATTTTTGAAAATTATTCTTTAATATATGAGTGTATATATATATATATATAATATGTGAAATTATAGAAAATGTAAGCACCTTTAGTGTTCTGAAACACTAACAGAGATCTGTGAACAGAGATATTTGCGATACCTTAAATATATAGGAATGAAACACTGATGAACTATATGTCCAAGAATAGGAGACAAAGTCACAGATTGGCATTTGATATTACTATTAAAATCATTACAGATAGATTTGTCCATGATGTATATCTATAATCTAAATTAAAGTTGTGGTTAATAAAAAGTTGTTAACATTTGTCAAAACGCTAATGCTATAATGTCAGGTTTATAAAACAGGATCCAAATGGTATCTATAGCATGACTTGTTATATTGTTTAAACAGAGAGAAAAGGGAAATTTGCCAAAATATATGAATAATGTCACCTCTGAATAATAGGATTTAAAATGTTTGGACCTTTCTGAAGTTTCTATTATGTATTGGCTTTAGAACCAACAACTACTCCCCACCTCAGCACACCTAAGTGACAGCAGGCTCCAGGCCGAACACAGGACAGACATTACATATGTAGGATACAAGGGGGGTGTTAGGATGGAAGGTGCTAGGATGACAGGAGGGGCAGGTCAGCCCTTTTCAGGGACTGAGCACCAAAGCCAAAGGGGGATTTGAAGGGGAGCACTGTAGTTTCAGAGCACAAAAATTTTTTTATGCTTGGGAATCTTCTATCTCCTACCTCCTGCAGAGTCCAGGATGGCATCCACTGTGAAAAACAAGACAACAGACCCCAAATACAGTCACTTGTACTAAATCCTATGCCACTAAACTGAGTCTTAATTAGTTTTGGGTCCCCCAGAAATGGAATCTTAAACTAGCCAATAATCCCCTGATCAGCACCCGTTAGGTATAATCTGCCCAACAAACCCTTACCATCCTCTGAAGGAAGGTAACCTTGCAATAACCAACCTCCTTTTTTATTTTTTTAAGATTTATGTTATTTATTTATTTATGTATACAAGAACTGGGTGCGGGGGTCCGGGGTGAGAGGATTCGCCAGAGACAGGGTGGGGTGCAGGACAGGCAGATCTGCTGAACCAGTGGGAGAGACAGGAGAGGTCTGCTGCACCATGTGGGTAAGCTCCCTGGCTGGGGATCAAAGTCAGGCTGCAGTGGCTGTTGATAGCTTGATGGAGCTGAGACTTTAACCCCTATGCCACCAGGAAGGCCCCCCCACCCCACCTCCTTTTTTGTCTAGTATAACATTCTTGTTCCTTCCTGCTCCCTTCTATCAAAATTAAAATTATACAACTTCTTGGATCTCCTTCCTATCTGTTAGATTTGAATTGATTTTGCTCAAACTTCTAAAAGTTTTAATATGTATTATTTTTTAACACCATGAAATGTGTGGCCAGTGTGTCTGCAGCACCTTGCAGGAACTAGCCAGTAGAGCACAGATGTGCCTGCCTCAAGTGGTGTGGGATACAGATCAGGCTTTGCAGGACTTCAGCTACAATCATTTCTCCCTCAGGGTCTAAACCACCTGCTTTCAAGCTCGGGTCTACAGGAAGGTCTGCAGGTGTTGAGGGAGTACAGGCTCATTTCAGGATCTGCCTTCCTAGGTAGGCCTCCCTCTTTCCCTGAGGCCAGGAAGTCTGTGGCTGTCACTACCCATTCTTCCCAGATCTACTGCCTCCAGTTACCCTGCCTACATTCAGCAACACGCCTCCAGCAAGGATCTAGGCTATGTTCTTTTATGAACAGGGCGTGACTGTTGGGCCAATCAGTAAAGCCCATGTCTAAAAATTAATAAAATGTGGCTTAGATTCCTTATTCCCAATGTGTGCAAGATACATCATAGCCTAACTGAAAGAAGCAACCATGAAAGTCTATCTGGTCACTTTCCAAATGTGGCCCTAAAAATCAGTTGCAGGAAACCAAGGCCTGCATTATGTTAGTACAGCACCTGGCACACTGTAGGGGGGCATATACATTTGACAAACAATCTCCACATAGCAGCCGCTGTAGATGGAGGGCAGTTTAGAGTAGGATCCTGGAGAGGTGCTGATCTCCAACACTTGGTTAAGACAGCACACAGTAGGGTTGCTGGAAATAACAGAGACTCGGCGCTTGCCTGCAGCAGGCAGCACCAAAAGTCCTTGGAGTCAGGATTCCTCCTCACTTTCTCTCCTCAGTGCCGGTCATCTGGTGTCCTAGGCTTGCGCGACAGAGGCCCTGTGAGAAGAAATTGTGGTTCTTGGGACCAAGGTGCGACCTCGAGCCAGAAAAATGCTGGGGAACTCAATTTCCCAGAGGTCCGCGCGCGCGCAACTTCATTTCCCACAATTCTCGCTCTGTTTCCGGCGCGGCCGAGGCGCCGCCGACGGCTTCCGGGTTTGGGCCTGGCGCTGCGGTTCAGTCGGCGGCGGTGGCGGCAGCGGCAGAGCGCGACGCGGTGGTGGGATCTGGGGAATTGGCATGGACGTTTCGGGGCAGGAGACCGACTGGCGGAGCGCCGCCTTCCGGCAGAAGCTGGTCAGTCAAATGTGAGTAGAGGCCCGGGCGGCGGTCGGAACCGCGGAATCTTCTTTCAGGCCCCCCCCTCGCGCGGTGGGCGAGGCCTGGGCCGGACCCGCGGAGACCTTAGGCGTTGGGACCCACCGGGCCCGAGGGTGCTAGGAGGCCGAAGGCGCCGGGGACGCGCGCGAGCCCCAGGGCACGGCCTTACCCCGGCTCTCCCCTTCATTCCCGGCCGACACGGGCAGTTCGTTAGCTTTCCTGAGGCAGAACTCTGCAAACCGACAAGCCCTGGTTATGAGTCATCGTCCCGAGCTTTCTCGCTCGTCGTTTGTGAGCTTTGGGTGCATACTTTCCTCCTCTTTGAATCGCACTGAATACGAAAAAGGAAAGGGACAGCCGACTAAGTGCTTTGTGATTCCTGTTCCAGAAAAGGAACAGGACTAAGTGCTTTGTGATTCCTGTTCCAGAAAAGCTGCTCAGGGTGGGAGAATGAGATTGAAGGGGGTGGGTGGAAGATGAGATTGGGAGGCTAGGGTTATGGGTGGTGGGGACCCTTCCCCACGAAATATGGACTTCACTCTCAGGAGAGAGGCAGAGAGGAGACCTCTGTCCTTCCGAGGAGGGAGTGAAGAACTGTGATTAGTGCTTTCTGCACAGCTTCAGCAGCTGAACCCTTCAGTGTTAGGATTGCCAGTGTTCCCTAGGCCTCAAATGCCAGCGGAACTCCAGCCCCTTACCACTGCTTGTTTCATTTAGCAGTCTTACTGAGTTTACTGGAGTGCTGCCCATTTGCTTGAGACCAGCCCTTGTCCCCAGGGAACCCACCACCAGAACAGAATCTTAAAGTGCAATTTTAGGAATAATAGACAGTTTTCTTGAGTAGGTCAGGAGCAGCCTTGTGGAATAGATTACAAGTAAGTTGAGTCCTAGAAGGACAAATAGGAGTGTGAAGGGTCAACTTTCCTCTTTGAGGCACAAGGAAGAATGCGCGCTCACTGCCTGGAGTTCATTACTGTAGGCTGATAGAGTTCTGGGGTGTGAGGAATAAGGAGGTTCAGGTGATGATAATGGAATGAGAGTGAGGAGGCGCTGGCACGTTAGTGGTGGGAGTACTGTGCTAAGGAGTTGAGCCTGTATTTGGCATGTGGCCTACTTTGAGGTAGTGGAATGCCAGAGTTGGGAAGATCCCCTGAGTTGCTGAAGATGGATTAGAGAGAGGCCAGGTAGGCCATTGTAAGTATTGAGCTCTTGGGGCTGGGGACCTGTCCTTCATCTCTTTATTCCTACTGCCAGATCACTGCCTGTCACATGCTACAGAAAATGACTGTAGAATGGCCCAGTAAGGCAAGAGAATATAAAGGTCTGTGTTAGACGGTGGCAGAAACTGAAAGAGGAAGATGATTCCAGAGAAAAGGGAGAGCTGGCATAGACAGTACTTGATGACTAACTGGATGGAGGGGGTGGGGTGTGGTGCAGCAGTGTAGATGGAAGGAAGTGGGCCTGAATGCTGGGAAACCTCTTAGTACAGGGTACGAGGTAGTATTGTAAAGTACTGACGAATTAGTGGCGCTGGGCACTGCCATGGAATAATCTGGGAACAATTCTGCAATCTTTCAGAATCAGTGAACATTGTTTTTTAATGCACTGGAGTTGCTTATAAGATGAAATCTTCAGGGGTGGCCCACTCCTACAAAAAAAAAAAAAAAAAAAAAAAAAAGTCCCCAGGTCAAAGAGTCCTCTTTGGGGAAGTCCAGAATTTAAGAACTGAAGGATGAATTGTCACCAGAGGAGATATGGAAGATAGGGGGGAGTGTCATTAAGCATCTTGGGTGTTGGGGGCTGACCAAATACTACATGATTTATCTCTCCCTTTTGCTTCCAGGGAAAGCAGGCTCACTCTTTCTTTGCTGAATTTCTGCTTGTGTTTCCATTATTGTTGTAACAAATTACCACAATACTGTATCTTCAAAAAGCACAAATTTATTACCTGATAGTTTCCATAGATCAGAGGATTAGGTAGAATCTGCTTAGGGATTTAACAAGGCTAAACTCAAACTGTTCATAGGATTGCATGTCTTTTTTTGGTATTTTTTGTTGTTGTTGTTTGTTTTTTTAAGATTTACTTGGGCCTCCCTGGTGGCGCAGGCGGTTGAGCGCTGCACTGTGAGGCTGTCCGCAGCCTCTGCAGCGCCAGTTCGATCCCCGGCCGCCGGCAAAGGTCCCACAAGGCGCGACAGACCTCTCCTCCCATGCCCGCTGCTCCCCTCAGCAGTGTATTTCATCAGTCTGCCTGTTCTGTTCCCCGCTCGGGCTCTGGTGAATTCTCTCACCCTCCCGAACTTCTGACTGTACCAGTACCTGTGTAAATAAATAAATAAATATTTATTTATGTATGCAAGAACTGGGGTATAGGCCAGAGGTGCAGGGGGTGAGAGGATTCACCAGAGACAGAGTGGGGAGCAGAACAGGCAGATCTACTGAAATGCACTGCTGAGGGAAACAGTGGGGAGACAGGAGAGGTCTGCTGTGCCATGTGGGTTAGCTCCCTGGCCTGCTAGGGATCAAACTCGTGCTGCAGTGACTGTGGATAGCTTGATAGCACTGTCTTTAACCCCTGCGCCACCAGGAAGGCCCGGGTTTGCATGTCTTCCTGGAAATTCTGGGGTAGAATTTGCTTCTACCCCCGGTTGTTTGCCAGATTCAGTTTCTCATGGTTGTAGGAATGATGTGTCTTCATTCCTTATTGAAAGTTTGTTAGTCTGGGATCAGTCTTTGTTCCTGTGGGCTGCCAGCATCCTTTCAAGCTTTCTATGATGGGTGACTCCAGCAGGGCTGAGTTCTTCTGCCACATCTCTGACTTCAGCTAGAGAAAATTCTCTGCTAAGGGCTCAGATTATATTGGGCCCACTCAGACTGTTTTAAAGTCTACAACTTTAATTACATGTGGAAAATCCCTCTTGCCATAAAATGTAGGATATTCACAGGTTCCTGGGATTAGGAGCCCTTCTGCCTACTGGTATGAAGAGTTTAAAAAATTGTCCTCCTAACATCATATGAGTTTTCTCAGTTCTCAGATTTGTCTATTTTCTCTCCAGGCTCCATTTTGAAAGTGGTGGTTTGATTTAAATTGGGATACTTGACATTGTTAACTTTAACTGGTATTTAAAATTGGCCATCCTGGAAAGTGGCTTGATCCTAGGTAATTTATAGTTGACTAGAAATGAAAAAAAGCGTATAACAAACTGGGAAGCTTCAGTGGGAAGGAAAGCATCTAATATCTGCTTTGTTTTTGTTTTTTTGTTTTTTTTTTTATAGAGGCATGTTTTATTTATTTGTTTGTTTGTTTTGTTTGTTTTGTTCACACATGCACTGGGCACAGTCAGAAGCACGGGAGGGTGAGAGAATTCACCAGAGCCAGAGCGGGGAGCAGAGCAGGCAGAAGGACCGAAGTACACTGCTGAGGGGAGCAGCGGGCAGCAGGAGAGGTCTGCGTGCCATGTGGGACCCTCCTCCAGTGGCCGGGGAGCAGCCGGGGATCGAACCGGCGCCGCAGAGGCCGCGGGCAGCTTCGCAACCCAGCGCTCAACCGCTGCGCCACCGGGGAGGCCCTATCTGCTTTGTTCTTTCCTCATGGCTTGCAACTATCTACCAAGAGCCTAGAGAACACTGCTTCAAAGCATGGGCTAGATAAACTACCTTCCCATCTCCCTGTGGAAAACATGATTTTGAATTGGTGCTGATTAGGACAGCCCTTGGGACTGTCTAGTCCAGCTTTCAGTTTATCTGGGCCTATCCTGGACTTCTGCCTCCCCTTGTTCGCCACTGTCCTGAAGATAACCTACCTGCCAGTGACTTTCCTTACCATTACATCAAAAGTCCAGATATCCTGCCCTCTAAGTCCCTCCCCAGAGGCCGAGCCACAGTTTCTGTTATCCTCCACCTTGTTTATCCGCTTTTGTGTCTCTTCACTTGAACAGTCCAGGTTCTTCTCTCTCTCTCTTTTTTTTTTTTAAACAGTTCACTTTTTTTTTTTTTTTTTAAGATTTATTTATTTATTTATTTATTTATACAAGCACTGGGTACAGTCAGAAGTGTGGGAGGGTGAGAGAATTCACCAGAGCCAGAGCGGGGAGCAGAGCAGGCAGAAGGACTGAAGTACACTGCTGAGGGGAGCAGCGGACGGCAGGAGAGGTCTGCGCGCCATGTGGGACCCTCCTCCGGTGGCCAGGGAGCAGCCAGGGATCAAACCAGCGCTGCAGAGGCTGCGGGCAGCTTCACAACCCAGCGCTCAACCGCTGCGCCACTGGGGAGGCCCAAGGTTCTTCTCTCTTTAAACAATTTATTATCAAGTAAGGTATTCAGCAATGGGAAGACTTCTTTCCACTATATTCATGACTAGTTCCTTCTCTTCATTTATGTATGTGCTTATATATCAAATACTCAGGATGCTTCTCTGCCTAAAGTGGGTGTTACCCCTTGATGTCTCTCAGTCCTTTTTAGTTCCCAGTAGGACTCTAGTCCTATGAAATGTGGCATGGTTGAAACACTCATTGCAAGAGTGCAAAAGTAAGTATTTTTTCCTGGGGGCTATGTGTGTCACTATCATACTACTGTGACCTTTTTTTCCCTCCTGTGCTAACATGCATTGTGAAGCTCTGGCACCCCCTTCCACTTGTTACCTGAGTGATCTTGGATACGTAATCTTTCTAGATCATTTCCCTCATCTACGAAATGCCATGATTCCAGCCTATCTCATAGGGAAGATAGGAGGGAAAAGTGGAGACCTCTGCTCAAAGCTTAACAAACAACTCTGACTCAGTGATGAATTCATTCCCTGATGCCTTTTCCCTGGGCCCTTGGAGAGTGAAGGTGAAAGCCCTGAGCCTGGTTAGGGAACTGATGACATGTAAAGGAGCCTGTAGGAAGGGTAGTTGTGAACTGCTGGTAGGTTCATATCTGTTCTTCATTGAACACCCATTTTCCCTGCAGGACCACAGAAATCACCATCAAGCCCCAGAGATGGCCTTTAGCCTTTCTCATGGGGTTATTGGCATTGAGCATGTGAATGGTCTATAGGCTCCCATGGTGCAGGCACCTACCTATAGTGGTCAGATCTGTGCCTGAACAAATGAAAGAACTCCAACAATCATTTCTTTCCAGTTCTTTTAACTTTTTTTGCAGTCTTATTCTTGAGACTTTATGCCTCCCACTCCTCAGTGCAGCTGATTGCACATACAGGTGTCTGTTGGGCTGAACAGATTGTACAGGGAAGAGACCCCAGCAGGAAGGACAGTCCTGTGTTGGTGTTGTAGTCAGATGCCAGGGAGGCATGCAGGGAGTGGTCAGGTCTTGGCAGACTCTTCAGCTTCTTCTTCTGGGGATGCCCTCAAAGGGAATTCTGTTCCAGGTCAGGACCTATGAGACACAGAGAGTTTGATCTAGACTGTTAGGAAAAAGTCAAGTGCTGTATAGCCAGAACAAAATAAAGCAAAGCAAAACCTAAAAGGAACAACAGAACAAATAACTGAGCAGCATCTTTCAAGGGTAAATGAGTGAATCAGGCATTTTTCTGCCCTCCTGCCTCTGATAGGGGCCGGGGTGGGGGAGGGGGCGCAAGGCGCACAGCCTTTGATTGTGGACACCTCAGCCTGGAGGTGCAGGGAGTGTCCTGAAACTTATTTGTCAGTATCCTGCTCGTGGGGTTGTAGGCAGAAGCAAGTAAGGCTTGGAAGAACCTTTTCTATGGCTGTAGTGTAAGCATATGCATGGCAGGTTCACCATTGATTCGGGCAGATGGAAAGGAGAGTCCTGGAGCCTTGGATAGATTTTACAGGCCTTTAATGCTCTCTCAGGGAACCAGGTACACAGGGGACAGACCAGCCTGCAGGGAGGCCAGGTGGGGCTGGGAGGCTGGGGAAGCAACCGTGCCTCCCAGCCCCCTACGCGCTTCCTTCAGTCTTCGGGTCTGGCTGGAGTGGTCCTCCTAGTGCACCCGCCTGCATTAGCCCTTGCCTCCGGGCCAGGTGTCCACAATCAAAGGCCGCATGCCCCCCTCCCCTTTGCCCGGGGCATCCACACCAGTGGACGGAAAAAAGCCTGATTCACCCATTACCCTACATTGACTTACCCCATTTCGGGCTCCCAACAGTCCTGTGCCCTCCTAAGTATACTTCTGGCTCTTGTTTTCCGGCGGGGAAGCTGCTGAGTCCTATTGCTTTCTCCATAGCCTGCTTCTTGTCCAAAAACCGGGCTGGCTTACAGGCTTTTGTGTCTTACCATCTGCTTGAGCATCTGCTCCCAGAGGCCAGAGACCCTGTTTGTCTGTTCATCTCCAAGCCACTGACTTCAGAGTCCTGACCCACCACCTTCCTGCTTAGACCAGAAGTGACAGTGAGGGACAGACTTTCTCAGCAGCAGCTGTCGTTCAGTGGTGTGCTGTGCCAATCACTGCCACAGGAGCTTGCTGTTGCAGCTCATATGTTAACTCCTCAACTCTTCACACTGGCCCATCAGTAGATGAACTGGTTAGTCCCATTTTTAAGATGAGGAAACTGAGGCATAAAGGCGAGGCCACTTAATGGTTAATATTCTGCATGTTACAAATGAATGCTTGCTGAACCTAGCAAAGGTAGCAAACCACTTTTTATTTTTTTTTTTTAAACTTTTTTTTTTTTTTTTAGAGGCATGTTTTTATTTATTATATTTGTTTGTTTGTTTTGTTTATACATGCACTGGGTACAGTCAGAAGCGCGGGAGGGTGAGAGAATTCACCAGAGCCAGAGTGGGGAGCAGAGCAGGCAGAAGGACTGAAGTACACTGCTGAGGGGAGCAGCGGGTGGCAGGAGAGGTCTGCGCACCATGTGGGATTCTCCTCCGGTGGCCGGGGAGCAGCCGGGGATCGAACCGGCGCCGCAGAGGCCGCGGGCAGCTTCGCAACCCAGCGCTCAACCGCTGCGCCACCGGGGAGGCCCAGCAAACCACCTTTTAATCTTTGAAAGAGAGATCATGGTTTTTTTTTTTTGGAATGAGGGGAAACAGTAGCTGGCAGTTAGCCCTTGCCAGGTGCATTGGGAGAGCCAGTTAGAGGAACCTGCTGCTGGGGAGAATCCTGTGGGCAATTTTAGGAACTCCCATGAGTTGTTGGGCCTCAAACAGTGGCAGAAGGGCCATCCAGCAAGCTCTTATTGATCTTTGGCCTCTATCACAGGCTGCAGTGTGCCCTTGTGCCCCCATCAGCTCCCTATTGAAACAACCCTCCCGTCAACCACAGCTGCAGCCCTTAGTCCGTTCCTGACCTGTAGTCTTACACCTGTTAACAGCTATTCCTGATGGGCTGGCTGTAGCTAGTCCCAGACCTGTGTTGGGCATTGTGTGGTGGGCAGAATCTTGACCACACAATTATCTGTCTGCCACTGATACAAAGTATAAAGGAAAGCATTTCTTGCTGCACTTAATGTTGGTCACATACCCAACTAGAGGGTACATTTTAAAAAGAATTCTGACAGGTTTTTAAAAATTCAAAATGGAAAGTTTAAATCATAACACCAAGTAGTGTATTTTATTTTTTTAAAGATTTATTTATGCATACAAGAACTAGAGTACAGGCCAGAAGTGCAGGGGGTGAGAGGATTCACCAGAGACAGAGTGGGAAACAGAACAGGCAGACTGACTGAAATACACTGCTGAGGGGAGCAGCAGGCAAGACAGGAGAGGTCTGCTGCACCATGTGGGTCACCTCCCTGGCCAAGATCAAACTTGTGTTGTAGAGGCTGGGATATCTTCACAGTGCTGTGCTTAACCCCTTGGCGCCACCAGGGAGGCCCCCAAGTAGTATATTTTAAATATCCCATCCTTATATATGCACTGCTCATCACTTCAAGTTATCAACTCTTGATCATGGACATCAGCCCTGCCGCCACCAATTTTTTTCTCCCAGCTCAAAAAATGTTTTCCAGTTTTATCGAGAAATAAACCATAACCCTTAATTATTTTGATACTCAGAATATGTGAGTGACTGCCCATTGCCTGTGAATTCAACCCTGAGCCTGAATTTCTTCTGCTGGGCTATGCTTAACGCGCCCAGCTCACCATATGTAGGGACGCAGCTCTATCTAGCCACGGCTGCTCTGCATCTTGTTTGCTATTGTCTGAAAGAACCATCCTGCTGAGGCTGAGCAACACAGCCCCATTCCACTGGGTTTCCATACCGGCCCACCGCCCTCACTTTTCACACACATTCCATGCAGAGTTTGCACTTGGATTGTTTGGAGGTTCTTCTAGTGTGAATCTCTCATGGGGGTGGATGCTCAGTTCTCCAGTCAGGAGTGCTGTGGGTGCGGGATTCCCAAGTGTCACTGTGGACCTGTACAGGTGCTTTTCTAGTGGGCAAGACAGCATCTGTACCAGCTGCTGCAATGGGCATATAAGTTAGACCATGTTTCTGGAGGGCCATTATGGCAATACTGTTTATTGCAGTAACCTTAAAATGTTTAATTCCTTGGGTATTTCCTCCAGGCCTATAAACAGGAGAGTGTTTGAATCCTGATGATGATAAAGAAATGCTCATCTCCACATCATGTTAGGAGTGGGACAGGCAAGACAAACCAGCAGTGGGAGCTGGGTGAGATTTGTGGTAGCTGCAAATTCTGGGTGCAGTGCTGCTGTTAAAAATGATATGGGAGGTGCTCCATAACACAGGGATATCAAGAAGGGCAGGAAAGCAGGCACAGTATGTAGTAAATATGTCTTTAGGCACAATACAGTAGTAAATATGTCTTTAGCTGTGATTTCAATATCCATTGTGATTTTTAGCACATATATACTTGCAATTTTTGTTAGCAATAACCATATATTCTTTTTATAATCAGAAATCTTTTGCAGAAGAGGTGGACTGTTTCTGCAGATGAGGAGGTAGTAACCTATGGTCACAGATAGCTACCATAAAGTGGAAAGTCCCTTCGTGCTCTGCCTTCACGGTGACTCTCTTCCCTCATCTGGGCCCCTGGTGCTAGCACAACCTTTCTAAGACAACTCTGATCTCTTTGCCCTTACTAAGAAACAGTCTTCTCTCAGTCTGAAATTGTCTTTCCTTTGTGCGTGATGCAGGAGCTCCAGACTGGGCCCTCTGATTGCCCTCATGGCTGGCTTTCCCCCTCTTTCTTGCAGCCATTTTTTCTCTTCCCTGCACAGTGCCTTGGCTTACACAAGAGGACCATAATGATGGCAGGTAAAGTTACAGAAAGCAGTGCTAGCTTCTCACTGCTTTCCAGGGTGTATGGGAGGCAGTGCTTGTCAAAGAAATGGCTCATCACTGACCCCACTGTCCTCTGTCCTCCCCCTTTCCAGTTTCTGTTCAGTCTTCCTCCTTTGAGGAAGTGATTCAGCTGCTGCATGTGGTGGGATGTCCCTGTTATAACGTAGAGAATACTGTATTTACCCAGAGGAGCTGTGGTGGGTCACCCTGGGCTCTTGAGACTCTGTCATCCTGCTTTGATTTGGGCTAAGGAGGATTCACAATGTGAAAGTGCTGCAAGATTCCCTACCAGGTGCTATTAGTGGGAATTCAGGTGTGAGGCTGTTCAAACTCAAATCCAAGGATTGGCAGGGCAGCCTCCTGAGGCCAGGGCTTAGGAGCTATTGCTTGCCTCATGCATTCTTTATATTGAAGTGACCCACATCTACTATAGCAGATAACACAAGGGTGCAAATCTCTAGTGTGATGCCAGATGAACATTCACACACATAAATGGTCCCATAGCCACTGCCCAGACTGACATCTTGAGCAGGCCCAGTACCCAGCAGGCTCCTTCTCAAGCAGATCCAGCCCCAATCTTCTGATATCTGTGGCTTTGGAGACATTTGTGCTTGAACTTCTTATCATTGGAATCACACTATGCAATCTTATGTTTACTTCTTTCATTCAGTATCATGTCTGTGAAATTCATTCTTAAGGGTATCAATTATTCTATTATTCTGTTGCAGGTTGCAGTTGTTTTCTGCCTTTAATGGGTGTTGGGTTTAGTTCCAGTTATTGGCCGTGTAAAGAGGGCACCAGTGGGGCTTGGGTCATGTTTTCTGGTGTGCACATGCACTTACTCTCTGGGTTGTGCACCCAGCGCTCAATTGAGAGGTGCAGCCTTGTTAGCCAAATAGTTTTCCCAGGTGGCACCAGTTTACAGTCCTACCAGCCACATGGAGGCAGAGCAGAGATGGACTGGAATGAGAGGGTATGGGCACAGGAAGCCAATCCCAGCAGCTTTGGCTTGTTTCTACCTCCTATTTGGTCATTGTTTTCAGGAGTTGTGGACACAATATTTCATTCCCTTCCAGATAACATTGTAGAAGAGTTCAAAACAGAGAGGTTTTTCTGTAATTTTCCTGCCCAAAGATGGTTACTGACATTTTGACTTATTTCCTCCAATTTTGTTTCTATGTGCATATAACTTTATATATCTGTTTTTTAAATATGTAAATATACACACTTGTATTTTTTAAGTGGAATTAGGCTTCAATTTGAGTTGTAGCTTGGGTTGTGTCCATCTCCTGGGACACTCTTGCCATGTACCCGTGACTCAGGTTCATGCAAGGAGTGGACTTGGCAGATCTGGCGATGGGACTCCTCTACATAGTTGGGCAAAGGGCTGGACCAACTTGTGGTGTGGTGATACGTTTTTTAAGACTTCTTTTGTTACCAGCTTCCAGATCCTAGTCTCCTTCAGGCTGAGGGGCCGTAGCAGGTGTAACTTGGAGTGCACATTCCCTCCCTCCCTGTGTGGGGGCCCAGACTGAGTCATTGTGGGGGCGCTCTTGGGAGGAAGTTTCCTGCAGGCTCCTTTGCACAGTCATCCCACATGCTTGACGTGAGAATTTTATTTACTGACATATTAGAAGTTCCATTATAGACTTTCTCAGACATTCACAGAAGTAGAGATAATAGAAAAATGGTCTCCAAGGTAATCAAGAGTTAGTGACGTATGACCAGTGGTTCATTATCTCTTCTTACCTTGCCTGGACTGTTTTAAATCACATCCATATACCATATGATTGCTTTTCTTTTTTCTTTTATTTGATATGAATTTTAAATTACGTAGGTGTAGTTTTTCTCATTGATCAAGTTCATTGGGAATTGAGAAATCTTGAGAGGAGATATCGGAGAACTTAATGAAACAAACCAGAGGAATGTAAAGAGAAAGTATTTAAGTCTTAAGTTTGTATGATTAGAACATTTCTTTTTGTAAGACAAAAATATATCCTTTGCTACATGTAGGTGGATGGTTAGATTCTGAAATGCGTATTTTTATCTTGTTAAAAAAACATTTCTATGTTTTTTCTAAGTAATCAGAGAGTCACAATGCAGAATTGTGGTAACAAATTAAAGGAAGAAGTCCTGGGTACAGTTTAGTAAACATGTTTCCAGCTACCTCAGGGTCAGGAATGCTCTCCCCTCAAGGCCAGGTGTTAACTTTCATTACTGTTAGTGACCAGTGTCTCATTTCCTGCCTCTGGGATGAAACCCCCTGGCAAGCTGGGACTGTAAACTCTGCTCTGAGAGCTGTGGAATGTGTGATAAACTTTTGGGACACTCCTGGGGGTCAAGATTGCTAATGAAGTAGAAGCTTCCTGTATCCTTGTTTACTGAAACAGGAAGGTTTGGCAAGTGAATGAGATCTTTCCTAATAGCTAGCGCTGAGCATTTCTCTTTAGACGAAACTATGACATACTTTTTATGTGCATGTTGTCATTAAACTTAATTCATTTTTATTTTATCAACATAATGTAGCACATAAATTTGAAAGTCAAGGACTAATAATAGACAAGAAACTATTATGGATCTCTGCTTACTGAACCCTCCCCTGTGACTCTTAACTCCTTGAAGATTCTGGCACATGCCTGAGATTCTAAGGAGTGTAAGAATGTTGCCCTGGAGGCATCGAGTTTATGAGTTTTATTAATTGCCTGTTGACTTTCTCTATAGCTCCCTTACACAATCTTATCTCTGCTTCTCCTTCTTCCCCCAGTATTTTACCTTCTGGGTATCAGTATAGAATTGCTTTTTTTTTTTTTTTTTAAATATTTATTTATCCATACAAGCACTGGGTACAGCCAGAAGCGTGGGTGGGTGAGAGAATTCACAAGAGCCAGAACGGGGGAACAGAACAGGCAGACTGATGAAATACACTACTGAGAGAGCAGCGGGCACGGCAGGAGAGGTGTGTGTACCATGTGGGACCCTTGCCGGCGACCGGGGATCAAACAGGCGCTGCAGAGGCTATGGCAGCTTCACAGAGGCAGCTGGCTGAGGCAGCTTCGCAGCCCAGCGCTCAACCACTGCGCCACCAGGGGAGGCCCAGAATTGCTTTTTTTTTTTTTTGTTTTGGTTTGTTTTTTATTTATTTATACAAGCACTGGGTACAGTCAGAAGTGCGGGAGGGTGAGAGAATTCACCAGAGCCAGAGCGGGGAGCGGAACAGGCAGAAGGACCGAAGTACACTGCTGAAGGGAGCAGCGGGTGGCAGGAGAGGTCTGCGTGCCATGTGGGACCCTCGCCCGGCAGCCGGGTATCGAACCAGTGCTGCAGAAGCTGCGGGCAGCTTCGCAACCCAGCGCTCAATCACTGTGTCACTGGGGAGGCCCCAGAATTGCTTATGTTTCAGTGTGATGGCATTCACAACTGAGCAATAGTGGCATACTGTGATCTTACTCCTCAGCCTCTCTACCCTGAAAAAAATTTGCCTTCTTAAAAACATGTCCCTTTTTTTGTGTGCATGCTGCCAATTCATCCCATATCTTCCAGTTACCTCTTGGTAAAATTATTCTGGTACTCAGTATTGTCAGGAAGTCTGTGAGTTCCAGCTTTTTCCCAGGACCTGCCTTTAGAACCTTCTTGGGCAGTGTCTAGAGGCATGGTAAAGACAGCCCTCTGCGTCCTTGTCTCTTGAGCTGCAGGGCTCTGGTGTTAGGCCATTTGTTTCCTGTTTTGCTCTTTTTGTGGGTCATTTCCCTCATTCATCTAACTTATAGAGAAAAGGCTCACTGGAGTTCAGTTTTTGGAGGGCATGCCAATTTGCAAGTGTTTGGACATGTAGGTTGGAAATCCTTCCTTGGGATTAAGGAGTTTGGGAAGCATGACTTCCTGTTTCCAGTACCATTGTAATGGTTGAGCCACCTGCCTGGCTCCCAGAATTCAAGTCTTGTGCTTCAGGGAAAGTGCTTCCCATGATCTCATTTCTCCTGTGGATCTCATTCCTCAACCCCCATGCTCACTCTGCCCTGAATGTTTGAATGTTGACCCTCTGACCCACCTCTGGTTTTCTTTTTCTGCTACCTGCCTCTTTATTGTTTTAGTGCTGCTTTCGGGGACATTTCCTCAATTTTATCTCTGACATTTTTATCATATTTTATTTCTTTGTTTATTTCTTTGTTTAAGGACTTTGTTCTTTAAGTTTTCCCTCTTTGTAGCATCCTGTTCTTGTTTATTATCTCTGGATAATAAAGATCATTTCTTAATATTTCCTTATTCCCGCAGAGTTTGTTTACTCCAGATGACTTCACCTGGAGCATTTCTTTGCCACATTGGACTGTCTGGGAGCTCATGGGCACTAGGAAAATGAGTGGTTTGTCCACTGGGAATTCACTGGCTCACATGGCTTTAGGTTCTCTTAGTCTTTCCTCCAGAGCGTGGTCTTCCAAACATTCCTGCAGGGTGAAGGCCTGGTGCCCCTGTGGAGGAAGCTGCACTAGGCAGGTAGGTGGATGGGCATGTGAGTGTCAGCAGTGAGTGTGCATCTAGTCACTTGGGTGGCCACACAGTCTGCTTCTTTTAATATCCTGCCCATTCCTTAACTGGGTGGGTTGTCTCCCTATTCCGATGACCCTCCATTTTATGCTTTTCTAGTGATTAAATCTCCAGTCATCTCCTGGCATGGGGGTGGTTACCCAGCATGTGAGCAGGGGAGGGGATGCAGGGGTAGATTTCACCCAGGAATCCTGCCCTTTATCTTCGGTCTCTGAGTACCTGGTACACCGGCTTGATCCTTGGGAAGATCTGAGGCAGCACCCAAGCTGGTGCTCCACTCTCCTCACTGTCACTTACTTGGGACACTGCTTTCTTAGTTGACTTGCTTGTCTGTTGCCACTTGACCCTGTAGCTTTCCACCTTCTGAAATGCTGCTGATGGGGACACCACTCTGGTTCTTCCCATCTTTGGGGGTTTGTGTTAGAGGAAAACAAAAACTCTTTTTCTGTGGTTTTAGTGAGGTTTGAGGATGGAATGAAATTAGATGTGCAGGTTGACGTCTCATTTAATTCTATTTTTAAAATGACGTCGTGTAAGGAATATATTTGGTTTGTAACTTAAGCTAGCTTGATTGAAGTCAGGTGCCTCCCTCATCACAGGGCTTTGTTTTGCAGATTGGGTTTCTTCTTTTTAGTGGGTCAGAACATGACATTTGGGACCTATATGTTTTTCATTATGACCAGTTCCTTACCCTTGTCCTCTCTAAATAAATTACTGATTTAAGAAAGTTTTCCAACTTCTAAGACAGTGGGGGAAACAAGCCTGAATTAATGAAAAACAGGTAATTTCTGAATGGGATGTATGAAAACCAGAGATGTGATATGAGTCAGAGTTGTGTTTCCCTGTCAGGGCCCCTGTGGGGATTTGCTTTCTGTCTGGGCTGTCTGCACTTTGTGGCTGTCTCACCAGTGTGTGACACATTGGCCTGAGCCGTGCCTTACCAAGCATGAAGCACTCCTGGGCTGTGCCACAAATGTGGGGAGCTAATCTGAAAACATGCAGGGCCATTGCACAGGCCCAGGGTGAGGGTGGGATGATCACTGTCATTGAACACCCAGATAGGGAAGCAGAGCTGTCAGCACTTTGCCCCTTGAATTGGGCTTGAGCTGCTGGAGGCCCAGAGTATGGGGCTTTCTTTTTCCTGGGTGATGACAGGTTAAAAATATGGTTGAAATATCATTTAAATTAAAAAACTTTTTTTCCCTGTCTGGTGCCTACATTTGGTGATATGCTTAGTTAGGAAAACCTTCCTCATCTTCATGTGGTATAATTTCTTCTGTTGTCCCCTGATACTTTTATGATTTGGGTTTTTGAACACATAGGGGAAAGAGTCATGTGTGCAGGCTGTTTGCTCCTGCCCTGTACTGGTAAACAGACTGCTTAAGCAGCTTAACAGGAGGCTTCCCTTTGGGGGCAGGGTGGGACGAGCAAAAACCCCTCCTGCCTCAGGAAAGGGCTATTGCTTGATGGGTGTTTGAGTTCTCAAATCAGGAGATATTTCCTTAGGGTAGAGCATAAATTGTCATACAGATGGATGGGAGGAAGACATCCTGTCTACCTGAGGTCAGGAGGGTGAGTCTGTGATTCAGGGAGGAAAGTCCCTTCCTGCTTTAGACACCAGCCGGAAACTGGAGCAACTTGCTCTCCTGGGATTTCAAGCACTCGTTTATCAATGGAAAAGACTTGGGGGGCGAGGAGTGTTGAAGAGGGTGGTGTCTGGGGAGGTGAGGGGGTCCTCAGTGTAAACTAGGACCTTTTGGAATGAGCTTGGATGGAAGGATCAGGCAACTGGAGGGGAAGCTGGTGAATGTTTCTCATTAACGTAGACCTGTGTGACATCACTGTATGGGAAATCTGTGGCCCTCTCTGGGGCTGTGGAGCTGGCACCATGGGGTACACTTCCAGGTGCCTGCAGTTAGTTGCAGCGGGAGAGCAGCTCTGCCTGAGGGAGCAGCACGCACTCACTGCTGTCATCTGTTTAGAAGGGGGGACATGAACGTCATCACACACGTTGGGAGGTATTTTGGAATGCAGTCTTAGTGTACAGTTAGGCAGACTGTTCTCTTGATTTTTCTAACACAGACTTCGTGCTTCCTATGTGCCAGGTGCCTGAAGTAAACTCTGGTTATCCTCTAAGCAACCCCTTGGGGTGGGCACCATCACTTTTTCTGCAGTGAGAACACATGCACTGCAGGTGGTGCCTTACCCGGGATCACTGGCTGGAGGCAAGGAGCACACATTTCTAGCTTATGTCCAAGGACACACAGTTAGCCTTTTTTTTCTCCCCTTTATCCTACATGGATTCAGATTATAAGGACTAGGAGTTTGCCAATTTGGGTACAAGTAAGAGGTAAAGAAGAGCAAGCTGTGCCAAGGCTGAACCTGTCTTCACAAATGCCCTTTTCTGTGCTCCTTTCATCTCCTGGCTGCAGCCCCTTTAGAGTCCTCCTTTATGAAGAAAATACACTTTGCGGGGAAAAGGGGCTTGGAGGAGCAGAGTGCATCTCCCGAGACTGGCAATTGTCCAGTTTGGAATTTGAGTCCTTGACACTGTGATTCTGGAGCCTAGGTCCTTCTCTGTCTACTTCCTGCAGGTCCAGCTGCCCAGCACTTCCAGCTGCCCCAGAGGCCTTCTCTGTCACCCTGGCCTCTACCTCCTGACCTGTTCATTCAAGGGTTGGTTTTCCTTGTGCCTGCCACACGATTTCAATTATGCACCTCATAGCCATCAAAATGCAGGGTGATACCACTCCTTTTGTTACAAATAGTTATTTTGTACAATGCTCATAGCTGTCTGCTGCATACAAAGCTGGCATTGTCTGCTCTCAGGGTGGTCATAAGGACTATGGAATTGACAGACAGAAAGCCAGTAATTCCCACAGGTATGGTAGAAATGACCACAGGGTTTCTGTGAGGCAGAGTGCTGGGTTGGGAGCAAAGTTGGAGGGCCCAGCAAACAAGGCCCTTGAGCTGGGGAGGGAGTGGGGGACAGGGTGGTTTGGGCCACTTCCCACTCTCACCAGCAGCCTTGTATCTTGGGGAGTTGGTGGAGGGGATGGGGCCAGGAGACAGGCTGTTTGGAGGGATTGCCATCTGTGCTGTGAGAGATGGGGTGTGGATGTGAACTTTAGGGGATAGGAAAGCAGAGAGGGGGTTTCCAAGTTCCTGATTTAGACAGTTGGTGGGCATAGCACTAAGGTTATATAATTTGCAAAGTCTGGGGAATGTCACGGTTCTTGGGCCCTCACCCATGTACTTACAATTGCAGGACACAACTCGGGTTCAGGGTGCAATGACAGGGTTTATTAATAGTAGGGAAATTGGGGGAAAGTAAAAAGTCTCTAAGGCCACAATGGCCAGCTCTCCTACTCCAGATAGTGTCTGCAGTGTCCAGTAGTCCAAATGAAAAGCTGCTCCTGCAAGATGGCATTGTCTCCTTGACAAGAGCCTGGAGCTGGTGGCACACTAATAAGTAGTAGACCAGGATCCAACTCAGTGCCACTTATATGGAGGCTAAAGTGGGCCATACCAGATGCTATACTGAACAACAGCACCAGGAGGCAGTGCTGAGGAGCAGGTGCAGTAGACCTCTCTTAGAGGTGCCAGGAATAAGCCAATGGCAGACAGCTTAAAAGAGCAGTGCCAGGGGACCAGGCACCAATATACCCCTCTTTTAAAGATGGGGCACAGACTGATAGTACCAGTCAGAAGTTGATGTCATAGACTAGACTAGTGACAGGAGCAGCAGTCAGGCTGCAAATTAGAGAGATAATATGCGGAGGTCTCTCAAACCCTCTAAAAGCTTGACTTATATTCCCTTCAGGGAATCAGCCTTTCAGGCCTGATTGGTCGGTCCATTTATGATTCCAGCTCTGTTTACAAGGCTTGATTGGTCTCAGTTGAGCTCAAATCTGATTGGTCCATTTACAGTTCCTGAATGGTCTGAAAATCTTGAATGGCATTTATGGGAACTCGAACCTGATTGGTCCATTGGGAGCTTGACCCTAATTGGTCCATTTCAAAACCAATGCACTGTTAAAAACTGAAGCCCCACCATTGTGTCCGAACCCAACCTATGCTGAGGCTAGGCAGTCTGGTGTCAGTGTTGGGCCCTGAAGTGAAGTGGGGCATAGGTCCAAGTGGCCACAGTGCAGGTTGCTGTGACCTTCAGAGCCTGCTAGGCTGACCTGTGGACTGAGCTGGGATGGGGGTGGGGCGGGAGTGTGCTGTGTGCCTCTCTCCCTACATGTCGGTAGCTCTGGTTACTTTGGTGGTTAAACCTGCTGCTGAGAGGTAGGCCTCAGCAAAGCCAATCATGTCCTGCCACACCAGAGCTATGGTGGCTCCTGTTACAGTTGCAGGGTGTTTTCTTGGTATGTCACTTCTGGTTGCTCAGGCAGGGTCTGGGCAGATAAGATCCTCCTCTGACTCCCTGATGAGAGGTCTCACAGGGCCTGTGTGATGGATCTGGGTCTCCTTGGGAGGCTCCCATCTCAGCCAGGTACCTGGTGACCTGGAGGAAGCTAGACCAAGGAAACTTTTGGAGTCCCGGTGACAGCAGGGACCATGTACTCAGAGATGGTACCAGTCCTCTATCCATCTGCTGGAGGATTGGTCACACTCAGGCAGCAGCCACTAGACAGACCTTTTCTGTTACAGTGCTCACATACCTCCCTGGCAGCCTTGGGTTTGGCAGCCTTGGTATTGCAGCTGTAGCAGGACACCTATGTAGAGTGTATTCTTTTTGAGCTGACACTGTTTTTTGCTCCTCTCCCAGTTGGGCAGACCCTTGTCTTCCTGGCACAGACCTGTGGGCCTACCTGTGTGAGGGCAGAGCTCACTGTTGGCTCTTCTCAGTTGTTTCTTTGAGATTGTAACCTCTGCTTGCGTTTGGGGCTATTTCCTTGTATCACAGTTTATCTTAATATAGTGACATTCCCTGGAAGGAGTGTTTTCTGGAGACCTAAGGCGAAGAGTGGCCATTCAGGTCCAACTGACCAGGCAGGTGTTCTGCAGATGGCAGCAAAGCCCAACTTGGAGAGTCATTAAAAGAGACTTTTTGCTGAGCAGCCTACTTATGTGTTCCAGTATGTGATTGGATCCCCCAGATAGTCTCATGTGGTGGATGTGTTGGTCCCTGAGAGTAAAAGGAGGGACACTCATACCTTAGATTGGGTATGAATGCAGCGTGATGTGAAATTAGTGCCCAGATAATAGATGGGTGCTTCTGACAAAATGCTAAGATGGCTGGAAAGGAAAGAGGGGAGACCCTCACCTTTGGAGAGGGGTTGGGGGGATGTTGGTTATTAGAGAGAACAGGTATACTTTATTTTTTGCTTTCTAATTTATGGAGCATGATCTTCAGAAGAGAAACAGGAGCAAAACCACTTTTTAAAATGTGGTTTGCAGAACTGAGAACAGTGCTCAAGGGTATCTGTTTATTTTTCAGCCAACAAACATGCAGGACCTGTCTGGTTAGGCGCCACTCTGGGCAGCAGAAGGGCTGTGTGAGTCACTTAGAAACAGTATTGCCTCACAGAATCCTGGCTCCTGGCCAAGGAGCAGTTTCCCTTCTGGATTCTGCCCTGTAGCCCCTTGCATCGTTCACAGGCCGGAGCTGGACATTTATTCCAGTTCTATTTCATTTCGTAAAGATGTGTGTTCTAGGTTGTCAAGATGTTCCTGTTTCTGACCTCTGTTGTTGATGCTCCTCAGGTTAAGTCACTAACAGCGCCCACACTGTCCATGTTGTCTGTGATGTCTCTGATTAGGATGGAGCAGATCTGGCATCTGCTGTCACATTGGCCTTGGTTCACCAGGGAGCCCAGTGAAATTCCACCATCTCAAAACTATTGCACAAAGCTGGGGTGCAACAGTGATTTGTCTGTAGGCATGTAACAGGCATCTTTGCCACAGTCGGGGTGTACAGTGTTTGCTGATGCTATTGGAAATGGCCAGCCTGGAACTCGGGAAGACTACTTTTAGCTGGTTAGGAGTCTGGCTTAACTACTGTTATTGCTTATCTTGGGCATAGAGCCCATCCCGCTCTCAGAACTCTATGCAACCCCCTCTGCCTCTTTGTGGTTCCTGGTTCCACCTTCTACCCTTTTCCTCTCCATGCGCCCAGCCTCCAGGCTGGGTGGCCAGTGCCCTCCACCCATGTCCACAACTCTGGGTCACCTTATTGGTTGCTCCAAGGCTCTGGGCAAGTCTCTGTGTCAGGGTTTACTTCACAATCACTGTTGAAAGGTAGAAAGAACAACGGGTATGGTCCTGGGAGGCACAGGGGACAAATTCTTCTGCTCAGTTACTTCTCTCATTGGAAATGCTCAGTGGCTTAGATCATGCCGGGTGATGTCTCTCCAACTCCAGCTGTGGAGTTTGCTTCACCACAGTTGGTGTCTCTTGTAGGCTGCCTCGTGCCTATCTCGACTCTCTCGAGGCTCTGGTCACATTTCCCCTGGGGTGTATGTGTGCTGCACCCAAGCTTCCTTGCCATCAAGAATCTGTTGCTGTCTCCTCACCTGATAAAGACTTCTCAATGGATGGGTATAGGGACTTAGAATGCATATGTAGAATGTGCAGTGTATTAATTTTTAATTTATGTTGTTTAATTTTTCTCTATGTTAATACAGATTTGTACATCTCTTAGCATGGGATTTTTCTGAGGAATTACAGAATTGATTCTGCAGCTCCATGTACACATAGTCTGTCAGTACCCTGAGGTTTATCTGTTTGTGTCTAGAGTGGCCAGAAAGCTCTCTCGCACTAGCTGGCGTGGACTTGTTTAATTTGCTCAGAGACCTGACCTGCTTTTTCTTTTTTTTTTATCAGGAGGCCCATCCTATGGGAAGAAGATAGGCCATGGGCCAGGCCACCGGCCCCAGCCTGATGTGCCCCTTTCTTTAAAATAAATGCACCTGTGTTCTTATTTGTGCGTGTGTGTGCGCGTGCGCACGCGTGGAGCCATTCAAGGGTAGCTCACTCTTGCCCAGGTGCAGAGCCTTTCTCAGCAGAGCTTTGGCTTAATGAAACCTGTGAAAGGATCCTATTTCTTACCAATCAGGCATGATTGGTCCAGTTATGATTCCAGCTCATATGTGGGCAATTGTGTTTGGAAGATGTTTTCCACGTTTGTATAGTCTCTCTTTTCCTGATGTCCCCAACTAGAAATTAGGTCTTGTCTCCTTGGTCTCACTTGGAGAACCTGCATGTCCCACATAGGGAACCTTTGCCTTGGGAGGGACTGAGAAGTAACTTGATTGGCCCCTTTTTGTAGCAGAAACAGGAGCCAGTTTCCTCTGCTGTTATTACCAGAGTTGAGTGGGGAGCCAGGCAACTCAGGGGCAGGTGGCCACTCAGCTATCTGATGTGCACCTGATTTTGTGCTGGTTGTGAATGATCCCTTGGCCTACTTCTCTGCCTCTTTGAACTGAGGTTGGCTGTTTTGCTTTATGGTGATACATTTCTGGTTCTTTCCTTCTTATGGCCCTGCCTTCTTGCTTTCTTGCTAGGCTGCTTTTTGTTGCTTTGCTGAGTGCCCCTCCATCATGCTCCTTGACCTTGCAGGTTGATGTGCCAGGGAGCATCACCCCGACCACCCAGGGGCAGTACTGTGCAGGGCCTGCTGACCAGGAACCCTGCAAGAATGGACTCTTTAATATGTCAACATTTCTTCTTTTGTGTTTTAGCGAGGATGCCATGAGAAAAGCTGGCGTGGCCCACAGTAAATCTAGCAAGGATATGGAGAGCCATGTGTTCCTGAAGGCCAAGACTCGGGTAAGGCTTTGATGGGCAGGCCCCTGACAGAGAGGCCAGGGAAGGGGAAGGGTGTCATGAAGACTCTGGAAATCCTCCTGGAGATTGGGGACAATGCTCATTGATTGTTCACTGTCAGCTTTGCCTGTAGCACTCTGTGGGTTTTCCTGTGTGTCCATGGGTCAGACATAAGGGGGGTACCCAGGATTAGGCCCAGCCTCCAGCCCTAGACCTCACTGCTGACACCCTCCATTCATTGTCTGCACCCACGAGTCCTGTAGAGTGTCCATTTAGGCGCCAACAGCTCCTATGGAAGGGACCAGTTCTGGATAAAAATGGACTCTGTCCTTACCCTAAACACTCCCAAGGAGTCCTCCACCTAAATCCCACAGAGCATGTGGGTCTAGAAAATTTTTTGTCCCTTTTTGTTTAGTGATGAAAGTGATGTTCCTGCAGGTTGAAGACCTAGAGCAAAGAATTGCCTAGGCATAGGAAACGTCACCGGTGAAGTGTGACCTCTTGTCCAGGGCCAGGTACCATGGGCTTCTTCTGACCATCTCTTTTCATCTGTTTACTTTCCCTGGGGCAGAGCTATTTCAGTGGAAATGAAGCAGACAAGAGGCATAAAGGAACCAAGTGACTTATCTAAGGTTATCTAGCTCATGCAGGGTGGGACTAATGCCCAGGACTTTGTTCTGTGGCATACTTGCCCTGTCCCCTTGTGCAGATCTGACCCTCATCATCATTGGTCTGCCTAAGCACTGTTGGAGCTCTCAAACACCCTTGTGTGTCATGAAATTAAAGCAGATTCTATTTATGCTCTCAGTTGGGTACTGGTTTGGATAAACCAACTGTCAAGGCATGTAGAGATCGATTGGGTGTTTAGATGAGGTATATGTTGTTTGAAATGGAAAGGTAGAGATCACTCACTGGACAGAGGCTCTGAAACAGAAACTCGGTATGGACTGGCTGTAGACGTCAGAGCACACTAGAGTGTGTTTCTGAGTGCATGTAAATGCAAGGAAGAACTCCAAGAGCATTCAGACTGAGGTAGAGCAGACACGGCTCTGTCCCATGGTATATATGATTACCCTCCTCTTTTAACAGTTTTATTGAGATCTAATTAATATACTATTTAAGCCACCCACTCATGTGGTAGAATTCAGTGGTTGTTAGAATGTTCACAGTTGAATAGTCACTACCACAGTCTAGTTTTAGGATAGAAATTCTGTACCCATTAGCCCTTTTTCCCTCAACCCTCAGCCCTGGGCAACCACACATCTGCTTTCTGTTGCTGTGGATTTGCCCTTTTTGAACTTTTCATATAAATGCAGGCTGGCTTCTTTCACTTCTCATAATATTTTCAAGGTTCTTTCATGAACTATGTCATAGCATATACTTTATTCTTTTTATTGCCCAATGGCATTCTTTTTATGGGTATACTGCATTTTGTTTATCCATTCATCAGTTCATGGACATTTGGATTGTTTTCACTTTTGCCTATTATGAATAACGCTGTTAGAAACACTTTGTTTTGTGAGCTTTCCTGTGGATATACATTTTCATAGCTCTTAGATATTACCTAGGAGTGGAATTGCTGGATCATATGGTAACTCTGTTTAACCTTTTGAGGAACCACCAGGCTGTTTTCCAAAGTACTACACCATTTTACATTCCCATCAAAAGGGTATGAGGTTTCAGTTTCTCCACTCCTCATTCACACTTGTTATTGTTTGTCTTTTTTATTACTGTGATCAGAATGTGTATGAAGTATTTATCTCAGTGTGGTTTTGATTTGCATTTCCTTGTTGATCATTGATATTGAGGGTAGGGTGTGTGCACGTACTGTCAGCCGCTTCTCTTCCTGCCTCCCATCTGTCAAAGCAAAAGAGGCCTAAACTCCTACTTTAATTCCTTAATACCCATTTCCTACACCTTAATTTCTTTATTCTCTGCTTTTTCTTTTGAGGAAGCAAAAATAACTGCCAGGGGGAGGTAGATCATGATAATGTCAACTCCAAACACTAGAACCAGCCTTTGGAAAGTTCATCAAGATTTGGCATCTATAGGATGGAGAACACATTCAAGGGTCATGGGACATTTGTGTTAGCACCTGTGGAAATGCGTGCATTGTTTACGTTACTTGGTCATTTGTAAATTAAGTTTGTATGTTAAACATGTAACTCTTTTGTACTTAAAGCCTTATGCAAAAGTAGCACATGTCTCATTGACAGTGTAAAAGTTACTAATGCAGAACTGAATTCTGACTGGGGAACCAAGGTGAAACTCAGGAACCAGGGAGATTGAGAGCATCAGAATGAAGAGCATGTCCTAGGAACTAGGGCCAGCAGGGGAAGAAGAGGATGCCTATGTGCCTCTGATGAAAGGAGACTTTCCTACCTTTAGGCTTTTTTTTTTTTTTTTAATAGAGGCATGTTTTATTTATTTATTTGTTTGTTTGTTTTGTTTATACATGCACTGGGTACAGTCAGAAGCGCGGCAGGGTGAGAGAATTCACCAGAGCCAGAGCGGGGAGCAGAGCAGGCCGAAGGACTGAGGTACACTGCTGAGGGGAGCAGCGGGCGGCAGGAGAGGTCTGCGTGCCATGTGGGACCCTCCTCCGGTGGCCGGGGAGCAGCTGGGGATGGAACCGGTGCCGTAGAGGCCGCGGGCAGCTTCGCAACCCAGCGCTCAACCGCTGCGCCACCTGCGAGGTCCTTTTTTTTTTCTTAAGATTTTATTTGTGTATAGAAGAACTGGGGTGCAGACCAGAGGTGCACCCCAGTGGGGTGAGTGGATTCACCAGAGACAGAGTGGGGAGCAGAACAGGCAGATTTACTGAAATGCACTGCTAAGGGGAGCAGCAGGCAAAACAGGAGAGGTCTGCTGCGCCATGTGGGTTAGCTCCCTGGCTGGGATTGAACTCAGGTCAGGGATCAAACTCAGGTCATCATGGTAATAGTGCTGAGACTTAACCCCTAGGTCACCAGGGAGGCACCCTACCTTTAGACTTTTTAAGGTACCTTGCAAGCCAAGGCCTTTGATTGAATCTGAGTATAGATTCTGCTATCCATTTCATTAAGGACAGTTATTTGAGTGCCCAAGAATTTAGTCATTAGAAGCACTCTAGCTGAGATCTACTAGGAAGGCCCAGATATAACTAGTTCATGACCAAAGTCTGGTAGGCAGTGCTCCTTTGCTCTGTTGTCTAGAGGCATGACAGTCAGGATCCCTGCTCCCTTAATAAATGTATTTGTTTGGAAGCCTAATTGTGAATTCTGATTGATTGATTGATTGATTGATTGGTTTTCATTAGCATGTATTGAGGCACTGAGAGAAGTACATTATACTTTGTTTAATCATTGTGACTATTTTCTCCAGTTTACCTGTGAAGAAACTGAGGTGTAGGGCAAGTCATTGGTAGCATGGATAGCTTGTTTGCTTGCTTTCTGTCTTATTATCTTTATTTATTTATGCATACAGGAATTAGGTTGGAGGCCAGAGGTGTGGGGGGGGGTGAGAGGATTCACCAGAGACAGAGTGGGGAGTAGAACAGGCGGATGTACTGAAATACGCTGCTGAGTGAGCAGTGGGCGAGATAGGAGAGGTTTGCTGTGCCATGTGGATTAGCTCCCTGACGGGGGATCAAACTTGTGCTGCAGTGGCTGGCGATAGCTTGATGGCATAGGGTTTACCCTGCACCACCAAGGAGGACCTATTATTATTTTTGTAAAGCTGCATAAGGGGGCCACTGGCATTTGTTTTTTAATTAATTTTTTGGTATGTCTAAAATATTTTATAATGTGTAAAGATAAAAATTTTTAAATATGTAAATCATAGTGTAATACTTATCAAAGGTCTCATGTTGCTGAGGACCCTGGCTCTAGAGCACCTGTTCTGGAATTTTTTGATATATTTGATTTTCAATATATTCTTCAATGTGTTAGGAAAATTTTCATGACTTTGTAAATAAACTGATTCTAAAGAAATTTGAAAGACCCAGAATAGCCAAAACAGTCTTGGAAAAGAACAAAGTGGAAGACTCACACTTCTAAATTTTAAAATGTACTACAAATCTATGCTAACCCAGGCCTTGCTGTAACACCATAAACATATAAGTCAGTGGGGTAGAATTGAGAGAATAGAAATTAACCCTCAAAATTACTATTAATTGTTTTTTGTGTTGTTGTTTTTTTTAAATATAGGTGCCAAAAGATTTCAATGGGGAAGAATAGTCTTTTCAACTAATTATGCTTGGACAACGGCATTTCTGTGTGTAAATAGTGAGGTTGGAGGCCATCTTTACATCATATACAAAAATTAACTCAACATACATAAAAGACCTGAATTTAAAAACTGAAACTGTAAAACTCTTAGAAGAAATAAGGTGTAAATCTCTGACCTTGGACTAGACACTGGTTTCTGATATGTGATTATCAAAAGGATAGGCAACAAAAGAAAACAGATTAATTTGACTTTGTAAGGATACCATCAAGAGAGTGGAAATACAACCCATGAGGGCCTCCCCGGTGGCGCATCGGGTTGAGCGCAGCACTTTGAAACTGTCTGCAGCCTCTGCAGCACAGGTTCAATTCCTGGCCAGCCAGGAAGCTACCCACATGGCGAGGCAGTCCTTTCCTGTTGCGCCCACTGCTCCCCTCAGCAGTGTTTTTGGTCGTCTGCCTGTTCTGCTCCCCACTCTATCTCTGGTGAATTCTCTCACCCTCCCATGCCTCTGGCCTATACCCCAGTTCTTGTATAAATAAAAATAAAATTAAAAAAAAAAAAAAAGAAAAGAAATATAGCCCATGAAATGGGAAGAATATATTTGCAAATCTTATGAGCGTTTAATATCCTCAATATGTAAAGAATTCCTACAACTCAATAATAGCAAGAAAAATTGGAAAATGGGCAAAGGACTTGAATAGACATTTCTCCAAAGAAGATATACAAATGACCAAAAAAATACATGAGAAGATGTTCAGCCTCACTAGTCATTAGAGAAATACAAGTGAAAACTGCAATGAGATACCATTTCATACTTTTGATGCCTATAATTAAAAAAAAATGTTGGTGAAAATGTGGAGAAGTTAGAACCTCTTTGTTGGAAGGAATGTAAAATGGTATAGCATATGAAATTTAACATAGAGTCACCATACAACCATGGGTCCACAGAAACTAGCACACAGATGTTCATAGCATCATTCATGGCATCATAGCCAACACAAATGTCTGTCAGCTGAATTACACTTAAAACAGAATGTAGTGTAACCATATGGTAGGATATTATTTGGCCATAAAAAGGAATAAAATTCAGGTACATGTTGCAATATAGATTAACCTTGAAAACATACTAAGTGAAAGAAAATAGTCACAAAGGGCCATATGTTGTATGATTGCATTTGTATAAAATGCCTAAAGTGGGCAGCTCTGGAGAAAGTTCTCTATTAATTTCCTGCAGTTGCTATAACTTAGTTAGAACTTCAAGGCTCCCCTTAGGGCCCAAGCCTCGGCCATCGTGGTCATCTTCCCTTTTCTTGAAGAGTAGAGCAGCACATGTATGCTGCTGAGTGGTTTTATTAATCTGGTTCCTACCTAAAGAATTTTGAGAATCCAGGGGCCCCCCCTGGTGGTGCAAGGTTGAGCGCTGGGCTGCCAAGCTGCCTGCAGCCTCTGCAGCGTAGGTTTGATCCCCAGCTGCTGGCAAGGGTCCCTCTCCTGCCGTGCCCGCTGCTCCCCTCAGCAGTGTATTTCGTCAGTCTACCTGTTCTGCTCCCTGCTCTGGCTCTGGTGAATCCTCTCACCCTCCTGCGCTTCTGACTGTACCCAATGCTTGTATAAATAAATAAAAATAAAAATCTTTTTTTTAAAAAATGAGTTTTTTAAAAAAAAAAAATACTTTGAGAGTCCAACACTCTTCTTTGATTTCATCTGGTTTCTATCCTTCTCAGTTCAAGCTGGCAAGAATACTGCCAGCTTGAACTGAGAAGGATAGAAACCAGATGAAATCAAAGAAGAGTGTTGGACTCTCAAAGTATTTTTTTGGATGGGTATGTGACAGGATTTTTACCATTAGATAAGAGATTTCTCCACAGATCTTTCCTGAATAATTTCATCGCCATTCATGGTATCTGTGAAATGATTGAGGGGGTTCATGAGTCACATGTCTAATCTGTATAGTGCTAGCAAAATTTTGTCTAGCCAGACCTTTGTCCATCTCGCCAGAGCATACTTTCCCAACAGTGTATTTCTTAGTTTTGGTAAGCTTGGTTTTTTGTTTTTATTTTTGTTTCTTAGTCTAATTAGCCTGAGAATCTCCTAAACTATCAAGTTTAGGTTCTTGTTTTGCTTATCAGTTTTTCACTCCATTTATCCTTTTTTTCTTATATTTTACTCTGAGCAGCAAGAAGAAACCAGGCTAGACCCCAGTACATTGTTTGGAAGCCAGCTCATCCAAATATCCAGTTTCAGTGCTTACAAGTTCTGTGGGATATAATTTCACACAACTGTAGGATACAACTCTGTTAAAGTTTCTGTCACTGTATAACAATGATCCTCTTTGCTCATTTCTAATTTTTCCTTATTTCCTCAGAACCTTTACTGGAAGCATCTTTGATGTCCATATTTCTGATATTGCTGAAACCAGTATTCTGATGGTGTGTGTGGGTGTGTATGTATGTGTGCTTTAAGATGATTCAAATTTTCTCTACTAGTTCAGTTCTTTTGAGTCCTTAGTGGCAGAATCTAACATTCATGTTTCTTTCAACATCATTCACCATTGTTTAACTCGCTCCTGCCTGTCCCTTATTTCTCATGAACTGGGCATTAGGCATATTTGGTCTGGAATTTGGAGAGTGACAGCCTGGCTCTTCTCTTGAAAAGCTCCCCATCTGGGCCTCCCATGGTGGCGCAGCAGTTGAGCACTGGGCTGCTAAGCTGCCCGCAGCCTCTGCAGTGCCGGTTTGATCCCCGGCCGCCGGCGAGGGTCCCACATGGCGCGCAGACCTCTTCTGCTGCGCCTGCTGCTCCCCTCAGCAGTGTATTTCATCAGTCTGCCTGTTCTGTTCCCCGCTCGGCTCTGGTGAATTCTCTCACCTTCCCGCGCTTCTGACTGTACCCAGTACTTGTATAAATAAATAAATAAATAAATAAAAAAAGCTCCCCATCTACTTCTCACCAATTGGTTCCATCATTTAACTGATTGCACAGTGATATATTTTTTTAAAGATTATTTATGCATGTAAGAACTGGGGTATAGGCCAGAGGTGTGGGAGGTGAGTGGATTCACCAGAGACAGTGGGGAACAGAACAGGCAGATTGACTGAAGTACACTGCTGAGAGGAGCAGCGGGTGAGTCAGGAGAGGTCTGCTGTGCCATGTGGGTAGCTCCCTGGCTGGCTGGGGATTGAACTTGTGCTGCTGAGGCTACGGATAGCTTCACAGCACTATGCTTAACTCTTTGCGCCACCAGGGAGGCCCCGCACAGTGGTAATTGTTCTTAATTCTGTCTTCCTTTTTGTTTGTTTGTTTGTTTATTTACTTATTTATACAAGCACTGGGCACAGTCAGAAGCGTGGAAGGGTGAGAGAATTCACCAGAGCCAGAGCTGGGAGCAGAGCAGGCAGAAGGACCGAAGTACACTGCTGAGGGGAGCAGCGGGCAGCAGGAGAGGTCTGCGCGCCATGTGGGACCTTCCTGCAGTGGCCGGGGAGCAGCCGGGGATCAAACCGGCGCTGCAGAGGCTGTGGGCAGCTTCACAACCCAGTGCTCAACCGCTGCGCCACCGGGGAGGCCCTGTCTTCCATTTTTATTAGAAGGGTTTTCTTTCAATAACCAGTGCTACTTGGTTACTTACAACAGCCTGTTCAGGACTACCAGGAATGCTCTCTTGTCCATCCTTCCTTTCCAGCTCAAGTTGCTGCTGCTCTTGGTATCCCCAGGGGTGACTGGGGCTTGGGGATGGGGTTGGGTTCCCCTCCAGTGATTACTCAGCACAGGACTCTGCTGGTGTGTTTCAGTGGTTCATTTTGATGCTTAGATGGTCCCATCCTTGTCTAGTGGTAGCCCCAAGTGTTCTGTTGCTTTTGAGAGAACCTCTGTAGAGTTTCTTTGTCAGAACCTCTGCAGTCTTGGTGGCTTGCTTGCATTTAGGCCCAGAATTCACCTTTTCTCTAAGGAGCCCTGTTCCTTTCTGAGAGTGAAGTGTTATTTAGAGCATGCAATGTGGACACCAGGCTTCTCATGGCTTCTTTGCCTTTTTTTTTTTTTTTTTTTTTTTTCAATTTTCTTTTTAAAGCTTATTTATGCATACACGAGCTAGGGTACAGGCCAGAGATGCGGAGGGTGAGAGAATCCACCAGAGACAGAGTGGAGAACAGAACAGGCAAACCAACCGAAATACACTGCTGAGGGGAGCAGCGGGCGAGTCAGGAGAGGTCCACTGCACCATGTGGGTTTCTCCCTGGCTGGCCGGGGAGTGAACTCGTGCTGCAGACGCTGTGGACTGCTTTGTAGTGCAGTGCTTAACCCCTTGCGCCACCAGGGAGACCCACTTCTTTGCCTTTTTTGTAAGCAGAGCTGAGAAATCATGTTTTTAAAACAACCATCTCAGACATGCCACAATTTTGCATTGATATTTCTAGTTCATATTTAACTCTATAAGATTTTTATTTTCATTTAAAATGTATCTTCTACACTACTATGATTATCTTAGTTTTTTTTTTTCAATAATAAATTTTATTGTTATATTCCCCATACAATTGCAGCCCCCCATTCTGACCCCAATCCCTCCCCTCCCGCCCCCGCCCCCCTAAAAGTGTCTCTGGTTCATAGTTTTTTGTTGATTTTGATTTTCACTTTCTTATAGTTATTCATTTTCCTGGTCCCTTATTTAAGTTTTCAAGATTCCTGCTATGAGTGAGACCATCCGGTATTTTTCTTTTTCTTTTTGGCTTATTTCGCTGAGCATGATCCCTTCCAGCGCCACCCATGTTGCTGCAAATTGCATGTGTTTATCTTTTTTGAATGCTGAGTAATATTCCATGGTATATATGTACCACATCTTCTTGATCCAGTCATCTATTTTTGGGCATTTGGGTTGTTTCCAAAGCTTAGCTATTGTAAACAGTGCTGCTATAAACATAGGGGTGCAGGTGTTCTTTGGAATTGATGTTTCTGTGTCCTTTGGGTAAATACCTAGGACTGGAATTGCTGGATCATATGGAAGCTCTATGTTTAGTAGGTCCAGAAATCTCCACACAGCTCTCCACAGTGGTTGGACCAGTTTGCACTCCCACCAACAGTGCAGAAGAGTTCCTTTTTCTCCACACCCTCGCCAACATTTGTTGTTGCTAGTTTTTTTAATATGTGCCATTCTCACTGGTGTAAGATGGTATCTCATGGTAGTTTTGATTTGCATTTCCCTGATGACAAGTGATGTTGAACATTTTTTCATATGTCTGTTGGCCATTTGCATTTCCTCTTCAGAGAAGTTTCTTTTTAGCTCTTCTGCCCATTTTTTGACTGGATTATTTTCTTTGTTGTTGCTGAGTCTCATCAGCTCTTTGCAGATTTTTGTGATCAGTCCTTTATCATTAGTGTTGGGTGCAAAAATGTTCTCCCAGTTGGTGGGGTTTCTCTTTGTTTTTGTTATTGTCTCTTTTGCTGTGCAGAAGCTCTTTAATTTGATGTAGTCCCAGCTGTTTATCTTTGCCTTCACTATCACTGCTTTGGGTGATGTGTCTGTAAAGATGTCTTTGATGTGCAAATCACGTAGTGTTTTGCCTGTATTTCCTTCTATATATTTTATGGTTTCAGGTCTTATGTCTAGTTCTTTAATCCATTTTGAGTTGATTTTTGTGTATGGTGTGAGGTAGTGGTCAAGCTTCATTCTTTTGCATGTAGCGACCCAGTTTTCCCAGCACCATTTATTGAACAAACTTTCTTTGCTCCAATGTATAGTCTTTGCTCCTTTGTCAAAGATTAGTTGACCATAAATCTGTGGGTTTATTTCTGGATTTTCTATTCGATTCCATTGGTCTGTATGTCTGTTCTTGTTCCGATACCATGCAGTTTTGATGATTATGGCTTTGTAGTATAGTTTGAAGTCTGGAAGTGTGATGCCTCCATTCCCTTCTTTTTTTTTCAGTAGAGCTTTGGCTATTCGGGGTTTTTTGTGATTCCATATGAATTTCATTAATAATTGTTCTATTTCTTTGAAGAATGACATTGAGATTTTGATTGGAATAGCATTGAATCTGTATATTGCTTTTGGAAGGATGGCCATTTTAATAATGTTTATTCTTCCAATCCATGAGCAGGGGATGTCTTTCCATTTCTTTGTGTCTTCTTCTATTTCTTTTAACAGTGTTTTATAGTTTTCTTTGTATAGGTCCTTTACCTCTTTTGTTAGATTTATTCCCAAATATTTGATTTTTTTTGTTTCAATAACAAAAGGGATGGTTTTTTTGATTTCTTCTTCTTCAGATTTATTGTTTGTGTATAGGAAGGCTACTGACTTTTGCGTGTTGATTTTGTATCCTGCCACTTTACTGAACTGATTGATGAGTTGAATTAGGTTTTCTGCGGAGTTTTTGGGGTTCTCTATGTATAATATCATATCATCTGCATATAGTGATAGTTTGACTTCTTCTTTTCCTATTTGGATTCCTTGGATGTCTTTCTCTTGTCTTATTGCTCTGGCTAGGACTTCCTGTATTATATTGAAAAGCAGTGGTGAGAGTGGACATCCTTGTCTTGTTCCAGATCTTAATGGAATTGCTTTCAGCTTTTCACCATTGAGAATGATACTGGCTGTTGGCTTGTCATAGATGGCCTTTATGATGTTGAGGTATGTTCCTTGTATCCCAAGAATTTCAAGGGCTTTTATCATGAATGGGTGTTGCACTTTGTCGAAAGCTTTCTCAGTATCTATTGATATTATCATATGGTTTTTATATTTCTTATTGTTGATGTGTTGGATAACGTTGATTGATTTTCGGATGTTAAACCATCCTTGTGTCCCTGGAATGAATCCTACTTGGTCGTGGTGAATTATCTTATGGATACATTGTTGGATTCTGATAGCTAAAATTTTATTGAGGATTTTTGCATCAGTGTTCATTAGGGAGATTGGCCTATAGTTTTCCTTTTTTGTGTTGTCCTTGTTCGGTTTTGGTATTAGTGTAATGTTGGCTTCATAGAACGTGTTAGGTATTATACCTTCCTTCTCAATTTTTTGGAAGAGTTTGTGAAGGATAGGCACTAATTCGTCTCTGAATGTTTGGTAGAATTCATTTGTAAATCCATCAGGTCCTGGGCTTTTGTTTTTGGGGAGGTTTTTGATTACCATTTCAATTTCGCTGCTTGTAATTGGTCTGTTTAGGTGTTCTATTTCTTCTTTATCTAGCTTTGGGTGATTGTAGAGTTGTAGGAATTTGTCCATCTCCTCTAGATTGTTAAACTTGTTTCCATATAACTGTTCATAGTAGTTACTGATTATTCTTTTGATTTCTGCTGTGTCCGTTGTGATTTCTCCTCTTTCATTGATGATCCTGTTTATTTGTGCTTTCTCCCTTTTTTCCTTTGTGAGCCTGGCTAGGGGTTTGTCTATTTTATTGATTTTTTCAAAGAACCAGCTCTTGGTTTCATTGATCTTTTGGATTGTTTTTTTAGTTTCAATTTCATTTATTTCTGCTTTGGTTTTTATTATTTCTTTTCTTCTACTGGTTTTGGGGTTTTTTTGTTGTTCTTTTTCTAGATCTTTGAGCTTCGAGATTAGGTTGTTTCTTTGAGTTCTTTCTTGTTTCTTGATGTGAGCTTCTATTGCTATATATTTTCCTCTTATTACTGCTTTTGCTGCATCCCATACATTTAGGATATTGGTGTCCTCCTTGTCATTCAATTCAAAAAAATTTTTAATTTCTTCTTTGATCTCCTCATTAGTTCAGTGGTCTTCCAGTAGTGTGGTTTTTAATCTCCATGAGGTAGGAAAGTTCCTTGCCTTCTTTTTATGGTTTATTTCTAGTTTGATGCCTTCATGGTCAGAAAAGATGGTTGATATGATTTCAGTCTTGGTGTATCTGTTGATGTTTGTCTTGTGCCCCAGTATGTGATCGATCCTGGAGAATGATCCGTGTGCGCTTGAGAAAAATGTGTACTCCGTTTTTTGGGGGTTTAGTGTTCTATAGATATCTGTTAAGCCCAATTGCTCTAGGTCCTTATTTAGAGCTTTGGTTTCTTTACTTATTTTTTGTCTTGTTGATCTATCCATTGTTGATAGTGGTGTGTTGAAGTCTCCCACTACGTATGTGTTTTCTCTGATGTCTGTTTTCAGAGAGGACAACAGTTGTCTGATATATTTTGGTGCTCCTTCGTTTGATGAGTATATGTTAATGAGTGTTATTTCTTCTTGAAGTATTGTCCCCTTGATCATAATGTAGTGACCATTGGGGTCTCTTTTTATCTTTTTAAGTTTGAAATCTGTTTTATCTGTTATAAGTATAGCTGTTCCTGCTTTCTTTTTTGGTCCATTTGCTTGTAGGATTGTTTTCCATCCTTTAACTTTGAGCCTATTTTTATCTTTTGTAGCTAAATGTGTTTCCTGGAGACAGCAAAAGGTTGGGTTTTGTTTCTTAATCCAGGCTGCAACTCTGTGTCTTTTTATTGAAGAGTTTAGTCCATTTACATTTAGAGTTAATATTGATATGTTAACATCTGTATTTGCCATTGTGTTTGTCTTTCCTTTGATTTTATTTATTTATTCTTTTAATAACTTTTTTTTTTTTTGGCCTTCTTTCATTGTTATTCGTCCCTTTGAGGTTCTGGCTTTAGGACTCCTTGTAGTATTTTTTGGAGTGGGGGTTTAGTTGTAATGAAATTCCGGAGTTTCTGTTTGTCTGGGAAGGTCCATATTCTTTCTTCAAAGAGGAAGGAGAGCTTTGCAGGATAGAGTATTCTTGGTTGGCATCTGTTTTCTTGGAGTCTGTTGACTATGTCCCTCCACTCTCTCCTTGCCCGTAGTGTTTCTTCGGAGAAGTCTGATGTCAGCCTGATTGGTTTTCCTTTGAATGTTATCTGTTTCTTCCCTCTTGCCAGCTTCATTATTTTTTCCTTGTCCTGGATTCTTGGGAGCTTTACTATTATGTGTCTTGCTGTATTTTTCCTTTTGTCGTGGAAGTTTGGTGTTCTTCTTGCTTCTTGTATATCAATTTTCAGCTCCTTCTTCACATTTGGGAAGTTCTCTTCAATTATCTCTTTGAATATTTTCTCTGTTCCTACTTCTCTCTCCTCTCCTTCTGGTATTCCTATAACTCTTATATTTCCTTTCCTCATGGAGTCAGATAGTTCCCGAAGTCTGTCTTCGTTCTTTTTCCTTTGTACTTCTCTTTCCTTTTCTGTTTTGGTTCTTTTTATTTCTGTGTCTTCAAGCGTACTTATTTGTTCTTCCATTTCATCTATTCTGCTTTCATTGCTTTTCCCAGAATTCTTTAGTTCTTCCATTAATTCTTTGATCTCCTGTATTTCTTTTACTTCCCTCTTTAGGGACTCAATTTCATTCTTCTGATCGTTGATTATTTTTCCCTTATCATTGTTTTCCTTTATGACTTCTGTCAGTTTTTTAATCACGGCAATTTTAAATTCTCTTTCTGGAAGGCTCAGAAGTTCTTCCAAGTTACTGTCGTTGCAATCTGGGGGCTGGTTTTCTTTTTGTGGTGTGCTTTTTCCCTGGGGAGTTGCTAGGTAGCGTGTGCTTCTTCTCCTTCCTACTGTCTGTTTTTTAATTTGCCGTATGCGTTGGGACACTGTGTTGCTGGGACTGGCCGGCATCTTGGGTGAGCTTCTCTGCTCCCCTCTGGTTCCTCCAGGAGTCATCTGTCAGTTTCAAGCAGTCTTTACTGGAGAAAGGTCCCTGTTCTAAAATGCCGATGTGGGGACACACTCCCCTGTGCGCCTGGTCTGCCCCGGCGGTGGGTTCCTGCTCCCCCTCTGGGCTTGGACTGCAGGCCAGAGGGGGTCTGGCGTGGGCGAACTTACCCCGCTCACCTCTGGCTCCTGAGGAAGCCTTCTGCAGGTAGTCTTTACTGAAGAAATGCCCCTGTTCTAAAATGGTGATGTGGGACACACTCCCTGTGCGTCCGGTCTCAGGCACACTCTTCTGCGCGCCTGGTCTGCCCCGGCTGTGGGTGCTTGCTCCCCCTACTGTGGGCTCAGACTACTGGTTGGAAGGGGCCCGGCGTGGGCTAACTCCCCAGCTGGCCACTGGCTCCTTCAGGAGCCTCTGCTGGTTTCAAGTCGCTAGGTGGCGCCAGAGATCTCTCCTAGAGCCCTTGGGGAGATGATTTTCCACCCCGTGGGACAGGGAACAGAGCGGGGATGGTAGGGTACACCCCAACGGCTTTGGGGTGCTGTGTCTGCCTTGTGCCCCACCGTCGTGGGGAACCCACGCCCCTAATTTCGTGCCCCGGGTCTCAGTTCCAAAGCCCTCAGTTCCAGGACGCGGGCTGTAGTCCAGTTCAGTGGCGCGGGAATGGTGCCTTTTGAATCCCGCTCCCGTGCCTGGGCGCCTGGTTCCTGCTCACACAGTGAGGGCCTCCGCGCGTCTCCCCGCAAGCCTAGGTCGCAGGCGCGGGGACCTGGGCAGCTGCGATCCGGATCCGGATCTGCGTTTGCTTTTCAACCGCACTGCTTTTTCAACCGCACTGCTTTTCCTTGCAAGCTTACCGGGCGGCCAGCGGCTGTGTGCTGGGCCTGGCCTCCTCCCCGGGGGCGGGGTCTCTCTTTAATGGCGCCTGGAGCTCACCTCCGCGGCGAATCCTGCAGGGTTCTCCACAGCTCCCGTTCACGGGGTGTGGTGGCTGCAATAGTTCCTTTCCACTCACAGTCCCGCTTGCTGCATAGTTTGTTCTTGTTGGTCGTTTTAGTTTGTTGTTTTCCTCCTCTCTGCGGGGTCGGAGAGTGCCGACTCTGTGGGTGGGGGAGGGGAGCAGGGTTCTGCGCTTTCCTCCCTTCTGGTCCTCTTTTATGGCCACTTTTTCTTCGGGTAGTTTGCTGGAGTCACCCGTTTATCTTCCGTGTCCCAGTTCTCACTGGGACCTGCCGCTTTTCCTCCCTATTAACTTTTTTTAATGGGAGATCTTACTCGCAGCGTCTCCTTGCCGCCATGTTGCTCCGCCCCTCTCCGATTATCTTAGTTTCTAATGCCATTAGTATAATCACTTGCTTTACTCTAAGATAATTTCTGAATAGACAAACTACTATTACCACAAATATAAATAACAATAACAATATGAAATAAAGTTTAAGATTTCTTTGCAGCTCTTATTTGACCTTATGATGTATCCCTTCCAATAGAGACATGCAGTGTTTTGTTGTTTTTCAAAGTGATCACTCAAAATAGTTCCTTTCCACATGTGCTTCTGCCACCAACTTGAAATCCAGCTCACGATTCAGTTTATCTTGAATTTTTAGGAAGTGCACCTTTTCTTTTAATTTGGTGTATTGTCTCAGTATAAAAATCAAAAGAAATTTACCTGTGTCCATTGTGACCAACTATGTTACAAGGAGAGATGTCTCATTTCCAGCCCAATTTCTAATGCCTCTGAGGGTGACTGTTGAATTCTAAACTTAGTTTAACCTTTCAGCATTTCTTTTTGCAAATATGTGTATTCATGTTCTCCATGTGTTACACAAAAGGTGATGTGGAGTATACAGTACACAGTGTGTAATATTACATGGAGTATATGCCTGGCCCTCCTCCTGCCTCTCTCCTCTTCGCTGCTCACTCTACATCTGTTTGGGGAGAGGTACTTCAACTTCGTCTTTGAGCCCTGGAGCAAGACTTGTATAGGTTAAGCAAGTGTTTTTATCGTACAAAGATTTTCACATTTCTGCCTTCTTATCTGTATGTTAGTAGTACTGCCTCATTAGATGTTGGGAGAATTAAATGCATTAATATATGTAAAGTCAGTTTAGCACTGTACCTGGTGCTGCATTGTTAGCTGTTATCGTTACAGCATTATTGTCTGTGGCCTGGTAATACCCAGCCTCGTGTGCAGCTTGAGGATGTTTAAATTTTTTTTTTTGAAGATTTATTTATTTATGCATACAAGAACTGGGGTATAGGCCAGAGGTGTGGGGGGTGAGAGGATTCACCAGAGACAGAGTAGGGAACAGAACAGGCAGATTGACTGATACACACTCCTGAGGGGAGCAGTGGGTGATTCAGGAAGGTCTGCTGCGCCATGTGGGTATCTCCCTGGCCAGCGATTGAACTCGTGCCACAGTGGCTGCCTATAGCTTCATAGGTTGTGCCTTAACCCCTTGCGCCACCAGGAAGGCCCATTTTTTTTAAGTCATTTAGGGGAGATGGTACAGACTGAATGAAGGTAAGGGAGGTCACATGCTCTTTTTCTGGAGCATGGGAATCCCAGGGAGTCCCAAATGCTTTTGAGCAGAAGTGGGTAGCATAACCTGATTGTCTGGATGGGGACTGAGTATTCTCACGCCTGGGATGTCAGTCAGGAAGCCAGTGCCTATAGAGGGAGTTAGGAGCCCCAGGGTAGGAGTAAAAGCCCCTCGTAGGGGAGACCTGGGTGCAGTTTTAGATCCCAGGGTCTCCTGTAGAAAGGAGCTCCTGTAGCACTCAGTCCCCATATGTTCCTGGTGACTCAGTCTTTGCAACAATGTCATGTCTTTTACCCTACAAGAAATCTCTTTAAGGGCAATGTGATTTTTTCCTGTGCCTGGTTGTCTTGGCATATGGTCATCACTTCCTCCCTTTCTCCCCACCATGTGACATCTGCCCATCCTGCTCTGAGTTCTCGGTCCTGAGTCTATGCAAAGGCCTTGAGGTACATGCTTTGAGCCTCACTGAATGTATCTTGTGTCTAAACAAAAGCATATGGTTTCTTTTAAACCTGCTTCCGAGAGGTCAGGCATCGACTTGGTTAGCTCCTAGATCCTTGTCCTCTCCTTCTGGTCCCCTACCTTTCTTGCTTCCCACTCACCACTGCCCTCATTCAAGGACCACTCTCAGCAGGTTACCCACACAACAGGAGCCCTAAATCTGGGGGACCTCCCTCACTTCCAGCACATTGTCTTTCCTACCAGAAACTGATGGGGGGCATTCAGAAGTCAGGAGTGTTGACAATACCCTTAAGTGTCCCTTTGCTCCACAGAGATTCACTGCTATCCCAGCATGGCCTTTCCCCCTCATGTTTTCCTCTGCTGATTCCCCTGGTTGCCAAAAAAAACCAAGAAACAAAACCAAACCACTAAAAAAGTGGTAGAGTGAGGTTTGGAGATAGATGAGGGGTAATAAAGATTTAGAAAGCGTCTTTATACATACTTCGCATTGTCTGACACCTCTTTCATTTCACTTCTCTTTTCCTGGAGGGATTTCATTTTGGTTTCACTCTTTGTTCCCGGGTACACAGCTGTGTATCACAGGGTAGTACCCACACCTGGACTGTGTATGTATTGTCAGTTCACTGTCCCTCTAGTTGACTCTCTGTTGTTGTAGTGACTAAGGACGGTCATGTGCGCTGGGGAGAAGGGAGGGACTGCTTTGCCGGAAAGATGGCCATTTTGAGGAGGGAATGGATGGTACAGCTTTTTTGAAGTTAGATTTTTAACTCAGACATGCCTCTGACTACAGAACAAACTCACAATAGTGATTTCCCCAGAATACTTGGACGTGAGTGTTATCCTTGGTTGTGAAGAGGACAGTTATTCTAGAACACAGCAGCCTGGACAAGGAGAACTCTGGGCAGTGGCCTTCACCTGCCAGCCTTGAGTGGCGCTGCCCTCTTCTTTGTCTGTGCAGTATAAATTCACATTAATATAGATCTCAGAAAACATAGCTGGTGGCACATGTCCAGTTTTGCATACAAATCTGACATCAACAGTGAAAAAAAAGCAACAGGCCAGGGCATTAAAAGTGAAAGTATAAATAGTGCAGACACAAAAGAGTCTCCCCTATGACAACTTCTGATTTGCCTTGTGATCTCAGGCTAGACCCAAGTTCCTTCTGGACCAGACTGTCCCCTCCGTGAAAAAAGAGGCCTAAGCTGGTCGGCAGCCCTCTTGGTTAAGTGTTTCCAACAAAGTAGAAGGAGCAGCATTTGATACCCATCAAAGTCTCTTTGATACCCTTCTTTATTTTTTTGTTTCTATGCACTTGGTGTAGCTGAGCTGCCAGCACTTCTGTTGACTGATAGATTCCAGAAGATGCCAGCTTAGGCAGAGCATTGCTGTCCATATGAGCAAACCTCAGCCTGGTAGCCTTTCAGGAAGTACCCTCAACTGGGTGATGGGGCAGCTGCTTTATCTGAGATTAAACTACTTCCTGTTTTTACTTTTAGGATGAATACCTTTCTCTCGTGGCCAGGCTCATTATCCATTTTCGAGATATTCGTAAGTAAAATTTTACATTTCTAGGTGGTTGTGATTGCGATGAGATACTGACCTAGTGGCATGGTATTAGAGGCTCTGTTGACTTCACAAAGGGCTTGGGTCAAAAATGTCTGTGTGAAGATGTCCACTTTCTGGAAAGTTCATTTGCTTTTCTTTTGCTTCCTTAGTTACCATCCTCCTAGAACCTGTCTCAGAAATGCTAAATTCAGCATAATGGAAATGTTAATCTCTAAACTGAACTGCTATTTTCAAAAGAACTGTAGCTTTTATATCTAGGTACTACTTAAATAAACAGAGTTTACCCAGGAACAGAAAATTCCTTCCCAAATAGTTGGTCTTACTGATCTAAGGAGGCCTGAACTAAATATGGGTTCCTGTCAGGTTGGAAGCTTCTGAGGCCACTTTAAACTCCTTGTCCCACTGAGGGTCATCTAGTTCTTACCCTGCCACGTTCTGGTTCCTCTGATCCTGAGGTTCCTGCTGTGGTCCTGTCAGCCAGGCCAAGTAGTAGCAGTGGCTCTTCAGAAGTGAGTATGTCCTTGCATCCCTTGGGGCAGGAGTCTTAGTGGTGTACATACTGAGGTCTGGGCCGTCTGCCTGGTGTCTAAAGAAAACCAAGGCTGGAGGAGTGCTTTATGGTTTCTGTCGACTACCTCCTGCCTGCCAGTAGTTATGTGAGCTCAGATGGTGGGCTCCTCCTGATGCAGGCTGTCCCTGGAGGAGGGACTTGGTGAGACCAGTTGCTGCTCTCCTGTGGTTGTGGAGGCAGCTGCAGCTTCAGTGTCATACTCTCCAGCAAAGGGTGACAATAGGAGATGGACTTTGGAAACATAGCACCCTCATGTGGCTGGTAGGTTTTGCTGCTTTTCACACTATTTTTTATTTTAACCAGAATGGCCAGCAGGATGAATTTCACTTGATAGCATTTTCTTCGTGGTGTTTGGGAAAGCCCTATAGGGTATAGGACTAGAGAAGCCTGGGAAGTGTGCAGCCTGATGACCTGTGTCAGTTCATTGTGGCAAGGGGCTTTATTGGGTTGTGCAGGTCTCTCCAGGACGTGGCCCTAGCATGGCAGCACAGACAGCCCTATGGATGGAGAGTGTTCACAGCCTTCTCAGTAGCTCCTTGGGAAAGGGTAGAATTGTTGCAGTTTCCTGCCTGGTGCTAGGGCAGTTAGATCTGGCTTCAAAACAGCCTTGACAGGACTTGGTTTCTTCATCTAAAAAATAGAGATCTGCCTCCCCAGACTGGGCTGAAAATGGAAATACTGTGAGTTCTAAGCACCATTCTGGGCCAGTCGCAGACCCCTGCTCCTCTCTTATGTGCTGTCTAGGACCTGAGCTGAGGCACTGGACCTGGGAAAGAAGGAAAGCAGAGTAGGCCAGAGTGAGCCTCTGCCTGGGGAATGGTTCTCCCAGGTCTCAGGTTGACCAGGGTGTGGTTCTGCTCCTTCTTCTCCCAGATCCCTTTACTTACCATTGTTGCCAGGAGTGGGACGCACACACGTGTGCACATGGACACACATACTTTGGAGCTTTGAGATGTGTTTTATCTAGTTTGTAGGCAGGAACAGCTCTGTTTTAACAAATGGCCACAGGACAAATGCCTACAAACTGACCTAGCATGAAAATAATGGTTATATAAAACTTTGTTGACTTTGTTTTTCTTTTTCAATAGATAACAAGAAATCTCAGGCTTCTGTCAGTGGTAAGAGTTTTTCCTTTTTGAATTAAAGTTTTTCCCAATTTTGGATTTGGGGTGGCAGGAATGAGATTGTGCATGCTGGGTTACTAGAAGAATAGTGTCACTGTTACTGGAGGAGGATGTTCACAGAAAGAAAAACTCTGTGAGAACTGTGAAGCCGCACCACCCTTTTCCTCTGCCTTCACCCACTTCCTCTCCCACATCTTTCCTCTTCCTGGCAGAGGCTACAGTCAGATATAGTCCATCCTATTTCACTCAAATGTTTTTGTCCAACAAAAAGTTTTTAAAGGCTCACAAAATTATTGAGGTGTTATCTTAAATTTGAGCTCTCTGGGAGAGAACTATTATGTTACACTCAGTATAATAATCTGTAATAGTATTTCTTAGAGAATAGTTGTGCATTCACTTTAAGTCACAAAGTTTCTTTGGAAGTTAAGAATTATCAGAATTTTTATTTTTAAATTGCAAGATTTTATCACCTAAGGGGAATTCTCTCTGAGATTCAGCCCTGGTCTCACTGACCAAACTGTCAGTGGAGGAGTTGAGCAGCTTCAGGTGGCCATTGACACTCCAGCCTCAGGAAGGCGCTTACGTGGCATGCGCATTGCCTTACCATAGGCAGCAGAGCTGTCAGTCCCATGCTTTTTACATGGCAACTGCCCATGCTTGCCTCAGCTGTGCCAGCTGCTTGTGGGCCCTTTCTTTCCACAGGGATCTCTCAGTGAATAGTGATTTCCAGCCAGCCAGCCAGGGCCAGGTGGGATCAAGAACCAGTGGCCAGGTGGATATCTGGGCTCCTGGCTTGGAAGCATAGGGTCCTTGGCCACTCAGCTCTGAGGTCTGGCTGGGCCGCATGTCTGCTGGTAATCTTTTACCATGAGCCCACATTGCTGTGATGAGAGCCTTGGCCCCTTTACCCAGGTATTACTCTCCGAGCTCAATCCATAGATCTGGCGGGCTCATGCATGTCCTTGTGACCCTTGGTGCTCTGGAGACCCCTCCCTCATGCCTTTGCTTATTCTAGTTTGTTTACCCTGGGCGCCGGGGTTTATCATGAGAATGCCTCGATAGGGAGTTCCTGCAGACTTAGCAGAGATGGGCTTCTGGTGTGCAAGGAAATTGTCACCTGCAGAAACTCCACCTGGCCCTTGTGCTCTTGCTTACTTAAAGAAGGGACTGTAGCACTTTGTTGTCTTTGGGCCTGTATACCAGGTGGGATATACAACTATGAGGCTAGGGGCCATCACCTCCCCTCAAGGGCATGTTTGTCCTCTCAGTATTAGGGATCTGGCACAGTCAGGCTAGAACTGGAATATACTCCTTGCCTACAGAGGGGCCTCACAGTTCAGGGGCAATAAGAGACACACAGTCTCCTGGCCCCTGGTATATGACCAGGTTTGGAAGGCTGCCAGGATTCTGGCCTCTCATCATGTGGAACTTAGTGGGAGTTGAGGCTCGAGGCGGGATTTGGAGCCTCGCTTGGTTCCGTGGGCATTCTTCTGAGATGCTGTGCCCTTGTGTTCCCACAGACCCGATGAATGCCCTGCAGAGCCTGACTGGTGGACCTGCTGCGGGAGCAGCTGGAATTGGCATGCCCTCTCGGGGCCCAGGACAGTCACTGGGTGGAATGGGAGGCCTTAATGCCATGGGACAGCCAATGCCCCTCTCAGGACAGCCACCCCCTGGTACCTCAGGGATGGCCCCCCATGGCATGACTGTTGTGTCTACAGCAGCTCCACAGAGTGAGTAACCGTGCTTCTCAGAGAACCTGCTGCTTTCTTTGCAGGTGACAGACAATTTAATTTTTTTTTTTTTGCTTAGGATGGTATGGAGAAAGCATGGAGCAGCTACAGGGAGCCGTCTTTTTGTGTTTATTGTGTGTGGAAAGAAGACTCCAGGCCGCCTTTGGCTACCCTGGGGAGTGGAGGCCTTGAAGGAGGTTGGGATGGCCTGATGCTCCATTCAAGGCGTGTTTTATAACTGAAATGGGAACAGTTGTCTCAGGATGTTTTGAGGCATGAAGCAGTGCTGCCAGCCTCCCGTGACCCTGGGCTGCCCCAATCTCAGCACCTCCCCTCTAGTGCTGCCCTTGCCCCTTGGTTGGCCTGGGTTATGACTCATGGTCATGTTTCTGTCAGATTTCCCCTCCTTTACCCTCTTTGTAGTTCCCTGAAGTACACAACCCCACTTGTTTTCTCTACACAGCTGATCCAGCCAGAAGCAGGTCTGTGGTATAGATGTTCCAATGGACAGGATGGAAGCAGAGGTCCTTCCTCCTCCTCCCTCTTCTTCCAGGACCTGTCTTTTTTTTTTTTTTTTTTTTTTTTTAATGGAAGCATCAAGTTCCCTGATTTTTTTTTTTTTAAGATTTATTTTTATTTATTTATGCATACAAAAACTGGGGTGGAGGCCAGAGGTGTGTGTGTGGGGGGGGGTGTGGTGGTGAGAGGATTCACCAGAGACAGAGTGGGCAGCAGAACAGGCTGACCTGCTGAAATACACTGCTGAGGGGAGAAGCGGGCAAGACAGGAGAGGTTTGCTGTGCCATGTGGGTTAGCTTTCTGACCGGGGATCGACCTCATGCTGCAGTGGCTGGTGATAGCTTGATAGTGCTGAGACTTTAACCCTTGTACCACTGGGGAGGCCCCTTTCTAAGATTTTTATTCTCCTTACTGTCTCTTATTCTATCTGACTCTTAGCATGTTCTAATTTCCTTGTCCTGAAATGATTTTTGGTCAGTCAGTTCTTCATTGCAGGCTTCTGTATCCCCTCTTTTCTTATCAGCTCACCTGACATGCACTGAAAGAGAAGTGCTGACTGGGCTCCTGTTCATGTTAAATTCTGGAATACTGATTGAATTTCTTTTTATCATAAACTTTTATTTTGAAATAAAAAGTATTTTTTTTAGTGTATCAGTTTAGAATGCTTACCTGATAGGCCTTGGAGACCCACTACTAAGATTTTTTCAGAAGTTCAGTAGTCTAGTTTTGATAGCATGCCCACAACCTCTCTAACCTGACGTTGGCCCACATCCTGTTTTTGCTTCTGAGGGACCTGGACTCCTGTATGGTTTCAGTGAGGGTTGAAGTGGGTTCTCTCCTTTCAGGTTCTACTGCTACCTTTGTTAAAGACCCTCCCTTCTTGCTATTCACCTCTTGCCCACATGGTCTACCTGAAACAGGTGGCCAAATGGGCAGTTGCTATGCCTTTCTGACACTTTGCAAAGGCCCCTGTGTGATTAAAGCCACTTCGGGTGTTAATCCAGTGTCCCCGGAGGCTAGGTCCTGGGTTGGGTTTTGGTCTATCTCTAAGTAACCCTTGTTATTCACAGGAAATGCTGAAACTGCTAACTGGATAAGGCTGGTGACTGGTGGCATTGGAAACAAGACTTAATTTTCGTTCTATATTTTTGTTTCTCAATGAATTTTATTCCAAGTGCATATATATTTACTTTTTAAAAATTCTTATTTTTGACTTTGACATTTTGGGCCACACTTACGAACGCTCTTCCTTCTGGATACTAGATCCTGGGTAGGGTACATTTTTTATTGCTAGGCTGGCAGAAGGTAGTGCCCTACTGTCCTCTGGCCTGCTGCAAGATGGAGGAAACAATCCTGGGATCTCTTTCTAACAGGATTTGTGCTGGGGCCATGGCATCCCTCACTTCCCCAGAAGCAAATGCAGGTTGGAGGAGAATGCCCCCACTTAAGGCTCTTGGGAAATTACAGATTAAGATCAAACAATGAGCACACAAATCCAAGATAAGCACACATGAAAGGTGGCAGAGACTCTGTGAGGAGAAACAATTAATAGATGTGGAGACCCTCAGGGACCACATATATAGAATTGTTAGATGTGGGCTTGATGTGTTTAAAGAAATAAAGATAGACTTCCAAATGAATAAGCACCATGATATTATCAGGAGTTACTGAGCAGAATTGAAAAGGAAACAAGTGGCTTTTATAGAAATGAGAAATAAAATTATTAAAAGAAGAAAGTCTGGGGAATAAACAGCAAATGAGATACAGTTGAAGAAATAACTTCAATAGCAAGCTACCTTTGAAGAAATGACCTAAAATGTAGTCCAGGGAAGAGGATTTGAAGATAGGAAAATAAGGGTGAGAAATGTGGGGGATAAAATCAGAACATCTAGCACTTGCTTCTGGGGGAGTGAGATGCCAGAGTCCCACCAAATGGAGAGAGTAGATGCAGAACGATAGATATTAGCTGAGAAAAGCTCAGTGGACCCAAAGCAATTTAACTTAATCTGTGGTTGTGAAAAATCAGAACACCAGAGGCCAAAAGGATGTCTTAGAAGATGTTTTAGAAGTAACCAGTTTGTATAAAGTAGCAATAAATAGATTGAGTGGACTCAATAATGGGGTTAGGAAGATAGTAGGAGGTTGTGAGGGTGTTGAGAACAGAACTGCCAACCTCAGTTGTGTGACAGTAAAACTTCCAAGGGTTAGGGAAGCAGAGTTATTTCTAGATAAAATAAAACCCAACAGGCCTTCACTAAAAACGTTTTTGTTTGTTTGTTTTTAAAGAACATTTTAAAAGGACAGGCTTATTAGGAAAAGAAAAAAGGAAGAGAGAGAGATACCGTCATAGTCATAGCTGGGCGGGGAAGAGAGCAGCACTAAAAACTTAAAGGATATGTTCTATTTGCTCAGTTTTCTGTTACCTTTCAGACCATCCTTCCCAAGATGCCGATTGTAAAATAGCAAAAGAAGTGATAAGCAACTATAGTGAGTACAGAGACAAGAGGTGGATGCTGCTAAACATCTCCCATGCACAGGGAGAGTTGTCTGACCCAAAATACCAGTAGGGACAAGGTTGAGAATAGTTGGTGTAAGCAAGAGTTAACCTCTGTAAAATAATGTTGCTCAGAGCCAACCACAACGAATACCTGCTGTATTCCAAGTGCTATTTTGAGTGCTTTCCCTATGACAGATGCTCTTTTAGCTCAGTGTGTGGGAAAGGTAATGTTATTGTCTCTCTTCTACAGCTGAGGAAACTGAGGCACAGAGCAGCAAAGAATTAGCATATGATTGAGGCATCTAGATCAGATGCTGTACCTCTAACCATTATTCTATCCTGCCTCTTAATATAAATCTGTGGCTAAGAAGATAAACAGGAACTGAAGTAAATGCACGTCAGAAGGGGATATATCAAGGATATCAGGTCTATTATGTACATGTAAAAACCTTTAAAAGATTTTTAGAGAGGGTTCTAAGATCCCTGTTGTTTAGAAGTTACGTACTGATAAACTTTGTTTCATTAAATTGAATATTCATAATGAAATTGAAAAAAGTCATTGCTCAAACAATAGAAATAGTTTATAAATTCCAAACCAGTAGGAAAAAATGGAATAAGACGACCAACAATCCTTTTATTTTTTATTATTTTTTTAAAGATTTATTTATACAAGAACAGGAGTACAGGTCAGAGGCACGGGGAGGGTGAGAGAATTCAGAGAGAGCGGAGGGTGAGAGAATTCAGGCAGACGGACCAAAGACACTGCTGAGGGGAGCAGTGGGCGAGGCAGGAGAGTTCTGCCATGCCATGTGGGTTTCTCCCTGGCCAGCTGGGAATCAAACCTGCGCTGCAGAGGCTGCTGCGGACAGCTTCACAGCGTAGCGCTCAAGCCGCTGTGCCACCAGGGAGGCCCCACCAACCATTTTAAACAACACACAAAATTCAGCCCAACCATTCACTAAAAATACTATTCAAAAAAGGGGAGGAAATTGTTGTCAATTTTACCTTATTACAGCTGATAAAAGGTGGTAATGAAGATTAGAAAAGGGAAGACAAATGCAAGCATGTTGAAAAATATAGGTAATTACTGTAAATGTGAATGAATTAAACTTCCATAAAAGATAGGAAATGTGAAATTATATGTATGTGAAAGGAAACAATACAGTTATATAACCCTGACTAGAAATACAGGATGCAAAAAGATTAAAAGATGCACAGGGGGAGGGGAGGATGCATTTAGAAATTATAATTCTCTGGTAATTGATAATAAAGCAGACAAAAAATGAGAAATTTAGAAATCCAGATTTAACATACAGTTAACTTGATCTAAACACTTGGATGGAACACATCCATTTAAAACATAAAGCAAGCCTCAACAATTTCAAGTATTACTGCCTTACATAAAATGTTTTCTGTGAAACAGAAGTTTATAACAAAAAGATAAATTTAAAAATTCTTACACCCTGTCAGAACAGTTAAAACAGTGACACACCAAGTGCTGGCAAGGATGTGGAGAAACTGGATGTTGCTGATAGGAATGTGAAATGGTTCAGCTTATTTAAAAACTAAACATACAACTTAGCAGTCTTACTCTTGGGCATTTATCTCAGACAAATGAAAATGTCACAAAAACCTGTTACACAAATGTTCATGGCAAATCTATTTGTAATATTCCAAATCCCGTCACCCCCAGAAGTACTTCATGGGGTGAATGCCTGACCAAACCATGAGATGTCTACACATGGGATGCTGAATGGCAACAAAAAGGAAGAAATTGTTGATACATTACAATTTGTATGGTCTTCACAGAATTTTGCTGTATGAAAAAAGTCATACTGTATGACCCCCACATACAGTATTTTTGAAATGAAGAACAACTGAGTGGTTGCTAAGGGATGGAAGGGTCAGGTTACAAGGGGGCAACACCATGAGGGATCCCCATGGTGTTGGAAGTTTTCTGTGTATTAGCTATGATAGTGAACCTACTTGAGAGGAAATTGTTTGGAACTTAATATACACACCCATGCAAATGAGCACACAGTTCTGATTGTGATATTGTGTCACCACTTAAAATAATGGTACCATTGGGGCAGAATGTCCAAAAAAAAAAAATCTGTTTTTTTTAAAAATACCAGCGTTATTGAAATATAATACATGCAGTTCACCCTATTAAAGTACAATGTTCATTGGTTTTTAGTATATTTAGACTCGTGCAGCCATCACCGTAATTACATTTAGAACATTTTTGTCACCCCAAGAGAAACAGCACCACAGAAAATCTTATAAATGCAACATTATTCATAATCACCACAAAATGAAAACAACCAAAGATCCACCAGCTGATGAGTAGATATACAGAATGTGGAAGTCTATGTCGTGGAGGAGTATTCAGCAGTAGAAAGAAATGAAGTACTGATACATGCTGTAACATGGGGGGACCTTGAAAACATTGTTAAAAATATGTTAAGCAAAAGAAGTCACAAAATACCACATATTTTGAGATTCCATTTCTATGAAAAGTCTAGAACATGCCAGTCTATTGATGCAGAAAAGTTAGTGGTTGCCAGAGCCTGGGCCCCTGGGCCATCCAAAGGACCTAGTCAGCTCTTTTCTATTAAAAATAATGATTTGTTCCATAATTACTTCCATAAATGTCATTCCCATTACATCTGCTTCTCCTGTAAAGGGAGTGTTCACTTCTAACAGCAGTGGGGCGACGGTCCCTCCAACCATCCTCTGCACAGCCATGATGGCAATGGGTCTTTGCTTGTGGCTTCCCTTGGCGCTGTGCAGAGGTCTGACTGTGGTCTCCTCTCTATCTCCAGCCCAGCTACAACTCCAGCAGGTGGCGCTGCAGCAGCAGCAACAGCAGCAGCAGTTTCAGCAGCAGCAGGTGGCGCTGCAGCAGCAGCAGCAGCAGCAGCAACAGCAACAGCAGCAACAGTTCCAGGCTCAACAGAATGCTATGCAGCAGCAGTTCCAGGCAGTGATGCAGCAGCAGCAGCTTCAGCAGCAGCAGCAGCAGCAACATCTGATCAAATTTCAGCAAAACCAGCAGCAGGTACTAAGTTGTTCCCATACTCAGCCTCCCTTCTGTGGCCTTTGAGCTCTAGATATATACCAACCACAGTGCTGGGCACAGGGGCTGGAACCAGCCATGCTCTGACCACTGGTGCCTGGGCTTCCTGCAGAGCCTGGGACAGGGAGGAGAAGCAGGTCCTGACTTGTTAGAACCGTACTGTTGCACAAGGAGGGCTTCTCCTTCAGGCTCAGGTGTCTTGGTCTGCTGGCAATTGGATCAGCAGAGGCTTCTGGGTACAGATAATTCTTGTAAGAGTTAACTGAAGAAAAAAAAGTGAGAAAAGCAGTCTGAGATGCAGGAATTCTTGAGCCATCTTGTAGGCCTTTCAGACATGCATGTCTCCTATTTTTGTCTCTGAGTGTTTTGGTGTCTAGTCGTAGTATTGCTGGACCCCCATCTAGTGTCCTGTGGCAGAATGGCCATGTCACATTAGAAGCCTTAAGGGAGGGAACACCTGTTGGAACTTTCTCTGCTTACCAACCCCTGTTGGCCTTAGTTGTTTCCTTTTCCCACTGGCCATCCTCCTACATCTCAGAGGCCGTTTCTCCTAGAGCTGACAGGGACTCTTCAATCCCACTTTTCTTCCTCATCCTGAGGCTTGTCCTGTTGACCACGATGGGAAGCAAAATCTCGTCCCTAGAGAGGCTCCAGACGTCTGCAGTCACCCAAGTGTTTACCCCAGTTTCTGTGACTCAGCACCTATGTGTCATCCCTTAATAAACTTCCAGATACTTCCCTGGAGCCTTCTGGCATCTTCTTTCAACCTAGGGTGGGCCAGCATCTGGTGGGCAGGGCACAGGCACACACTTCACGTGTACTCACTGTCCTTCTAACAGCCCAGGCAGACTACCTGGGGGCAAGACTGGCACAGGGCCCAGGGGCCAACAGGGTCACCACATGCTGCTTGTTCTACCTCTAGATACAGCAGCAGCAACAGCAACTGCAGCGGATAGCACAACTGCAACTGCAGCAGCAACAGCAGCAGCAGGCTTTGCAGGCTCAACCACCAATACAACCACCACCAATGCAGCAGCCACAGCCTCCCCCCTCCCAGACCCTGCCCCAGCAGCTGCAGCAGATGCACCACACGCAGCACCACCAGCCACCACCACAGTCCCAGCAGCCGCCAGTAGCTCAGAACCAACCTTCGCAGCTCCCGCCACAGTCACAGACCCAGCCTTTGGTATCACAGGCTCCAGCCCTCCCTGGACAGATGCTGTATGCCCAGCCACAACTGAAACTGGTGAGTACCCATGGCCCATCACGGTGGGTCACAGCTCTTCTCATGATGTCTTACGTGTCTGGCGGCCGTTAGTGGTTTCCTTCACAGTGAATGGAATGTCCTCTTTCTCGGGTACTGGAAATTGGGCGGCCCGTCTCCATGCCATCCTGTGCTGTGCCCAGCTAGGAAGTGTGCATTGCAGGAGCTGCTGCCCCTGGTCTTGGGACAGCAGTTTGTCTCCCTAGCAGCTTGGCTGATTGCCATAGTGGTCATGGGCATTTAAGATTATAGATGATTAGGATGGTGGCGGGCTTTCCTCACTATGGGGGAGGAGATACTGCCTCCATTGGGCATCCACTGTGGTTTGGTAACTGCTCAGTTATTTTCTAAGCAAAGAGACATTATCATATTTGGGGGTGGTATTAATTAATATAAAATACTGTTATTTCAATCTCATGTACAAGGCATTTCTACTTGGTCACATTAAAACAGTTAAAAATGCTATCACCAAGTCCCAGGTAGCTGCATCTAGGGGCCCTTTTAATGTTTTTCAGCTCACTTCCACCATTTCTATTTTTGATTCATTGAGCAGAGTGGGGATGAGGGCCAAACATGAACTGAATGGTGAGATAACTAGAAGGCCCCACCAGGGCAGGCTGGAAGCAGGAGCATTGTGGTTACACCTGTCACTTGGGAGCCAGCCATTTACTGACTGGCTGGCCACCTCTGATTTCCTTCAAGAAGCCGAGGCTCCAAGCAGGACTCCCACAGACATCATATCCTTAGCCCAGAGTGAGCAGGCTGTAGCTGTATAGTGATGTCCCGGGGAGAGCGCTGCACTTCCCTTAGAGTTAGGGGTGATGAGACTTGGTTGTACCAGTACAGAACAGGCTGGTGTAGAATATGTCCGATGAACTAGAGGATAAAGGACAAGCAAGGTGACATTAAAGGCAGTGAGGTCATGACAATCCCAGTCCCCTTCTCACAAAAACTTCAAGATTCAGAGCTCCCACAGAAGTAGTGGGTTCTTGCCCTCTACTGTGGGGGCCCCAAATTATTCTCTCTTCTTCCCTCAGGTCCGAACTCCAATGGTGGTACAGCAGCCCCAGGTGCAGCCCCAGGTGCAGCAGGTGCAGCCCCAGGTGCAGCAGCAGACAGCAGTGCCGACAGCTCAGGCCTCCCAGATAGTGGCTTCCGGAGTCCAGGTGAGGGCCTTCAGAGCTTAGTTTTGGCAGGTGCATGTTCTCCGTGCATGGAGCTGGATTTCAGGTGCTCTATGGCAAGGGTCCTCGTGGGATCAGGGGCTGAGTTAGTACAGCACAGCATTCCTCTCCCCAGCACTCTGCCAGACAAGGGCTGATCCCAAAGCCTGGGGACCCTGGAGTCCTCAGTGTCACCAACTCTGCCTTGTCATATCTGGTCCTTTGATGTACATAGTGCCTGTGTTGTTCTCCTCTGATGTCCTTCATCTTCCCTCTCTTCTCTGAAAACACAAGTTGGAGAGGAGAGCATCTCAGTTGCAGTGCTGAGTATGGGGCTGGCAGAAGGTCAACAGTAGCTCTCTAGAAACTAGAAGAACATAAGAATTGTGGCAGCTAGCTCCAGTGATGCCATAGTCTTCTGCCACAGCCCCTTGCCTGACTGACTACTGGTGCTACCCCTGTGCTGAAAGTTCAGGGAGGCCCACCCCACACATTCTGCGTGTTGGTTGTCAATGGAGCAGGTTGGATCTTGCCTGAGCATTCACAGTGGAGGCTAGATCATCACTGGTGTCTTGGGTCTACAGATGGAGACCTCATGGCTCCGCCAGTGTAGTTCCACCTCACCCTTGTGCTGGTGCTGAGTAGGGGAAGTCCCTGTCTGGTATCTCGGCACTTCTGTCTCCATCCAGAAGTGGGAACACTCAGGAGAGTGTTGTCAGTAGAAAGAGCTGTTATATTAGTTGATATAAGGTCACAGCTGGGTCCTAACCTGTCCTGGTGCGCTGCTGGGCTGCTGGGCTGAGTGGCACAGGCCATACTCATGACCCTGCTTATTACGTGAGTCTCGTCTGGTGGGCAGTGCTGCATATGTGACTCCTCTGGGACCCAGTGTATTCCCTTGGTGTCAGAGAGCACTTAGAACCTTGCAGGCCCCAGCACTGTTGCTTGAGTTCATGGGAAGCTGCCCAAGGAGAAGCATGCCAGTGGAGGAAACTGCAGGGACAGCTTCTGTTGTCTCTGCACCAAGTGACCTGGGCAGAGTACCCCACCTCAGCAGCTGTACCCAGAGAGGAGCTAGCTGTCCTGAGTGACTAGGCTGGAACCCATCTACGCTGCTGCCACTGTGTTCTGGGCATGTCCCTGGCCCCTGGCACTCCCTCCCTGGGTTCATGCAGAGAAGGAGGTGGTGTGTAGTCAGTTGGGGACAGTGGAAGCACATAGTGACCTCTCAGCCCTTGGAAGTCATTACCTTTAATGCTTCATGACACTCCCTGTCCTGTCCTAGGACCACACTTCATGGAAACTGCTGCATCTCAGTGAGGTCCAGTAGGAAAGTAAGAAACTTGGCATTCTTTATCCTGCAGTTTGGTGGTCTGAAGGAGAACTTCCCTCTTAATCCCATTTCTTGGTGTTTGGGAAGGAAACACCACAGAACATTGATCCCATCTTTTTGTGGGCTGGTTTATTACAGGCTTATAGCTCAAGGTGTCCTTCCTGTGACTGCCCTGGTGCCGTATCACCTTCTGAAAGTGGTCTGCAGCTTTGTGCACTCACTACCCCACACTGAGCCCATGCACAGCGCTGCTCTACATGCACTTACTCCACCCTGTTTGGGCTGGAGGTTCCAGTTCCACCAGTGTGGGAGCCTGGGCCAGGGACACAGTTGCCTCCAGATTTGTAGCCTTTCTCCCACAGAAAGCTGATGGCAAGCAGAGCTAAAGTGGAGCCCAGGACTTTTCAGGCAGGGATCCTGGAAAGATTGTGAGGCTCTCTGGTAGCTGGGGAGGAATAGTACTCACTACTTGAGTGCTTATGAGTGGGTTTGGTTTTTGAAGACGTGTCGACCTCACACTGCCCCATGGGGCTGTGTGATGGGACTCCTAGGAGCTGGGGACAGAGGGAGCTTTTTGAACCCTTGGAACACAGATAATATTCTGTGTTCCAGAGGCAGCACTTTGAGACCTCTGCCCTGGCTGTACTGGTTTGTCTCTGTGCCTGGTCCTGCCCTATCTGAAGGCAGTATAGTTCTGTGGTGGCAAGGCTGGTCTTGCCTCACCATTTTGTTCCGGCAACAGTGGGTCCATGGATTCCATGGGGTATGACAAGTCCTTATGGGGGGAGTCTCTGGATTCACAGTCCTCCTTTGCAGCCCCAGTGAACTAGACAAGACTACCGATGTTCTGATCCCAAAACTTCAAAAGATAATGTGGTAACTATAGAGACAAAGTTGAGAGTATAAATCAGGTAACATTGCAGAACAGGAGAGATTTGGCATTTTTTTTCCCCTATTTTCGTGTGTAGTCAAGGTCATACTGTACATTGGACTTTTTGTGTAACTGGTTTCTTGTTAGCATTACAACAGAAGGAAAATGTTCTCCTGTAACTAAAACCTTCAGTCACATTACTTCACGTGGCTGTGTAATATTCCTTTTTATGAATGTATCCTGTTGTCCGTAATTGCCATCTTGTTCTTGAATCCTGAGGTTATTTCTAGTTTTTGCAGTTATCAGTGATGCATGTCTTCATGGCTGGGGTCTGGATTGTTTCCTCACGTTTCCGGAAAGGAGTCATTCCAGGTCACTTTGAGACCCTCAGATCTTATCAGCCAGTCATCTATTAGGAGTTCAAAGACACAGACTAGAAGTCTTTTGTGCTCACACATTTAACATCAGGATACCTTGTCACTTCTTCAAGTATGGGAGTTGCTGTGTGCGGGCGCAGGTTCTGCTCTGCGAAACAAGTACGGAGATTGGAGCACCTGATCCAGCAGCCCACCGTGTCTTGTCTCCCAGTGTGCCCTCCAGAACAGAGCAGGAAAGAAGTGCCCTGTCAAATACTCTGGGGCTGTGGGTCCCCAGTGAGTGTTTGGGGCTCTCATCTGAGGATTGAGTTTTGGATAGTAGTATTCCAGTGGGCTCCCCACTTTTCCACTTTGCCATGTATGCTGACCTTCTTATCTGAAGCTACTTGTGGAGGTGAGAAAGACTGTGTCACTCTCACCCACAGTGGCCTTTACTGTAAGGCTCAGCAGGAGACTACTCTAACTCCTGTTTCCCCCCTAAACTTTAGCTAATACACATAAAACTACAACAGAACATGCCTCCAATTCCAACAATCCCTATCTTTTGTCTTTTAATCTTTTATTATGTGAGAACACAATTACATCACTACAAAAACTTAACTTGCTATCAAGTTATGAGTTGTTATCAAAGACACACTTCCCTAATGTACATGGATGTCATATGGCTGCTGTACTTCTGACAGAACCTTTCCACCCTGCCTAAACCCTTCTCCCTTCCACGCTCTCCTCAGGGTGGTGGTGGACAAGCAGGCCCATGACCTGAGGGGCTGTGCCTGATTTCCTTTCTGCGTGCATTTGTGTTGGGGGAGAGAGCAATGCAGTCAGTCTGGAGAATGGGAATGTGGGCTGCTGGTGATGTGCTGCTTAGCTCTTCTGATCCTGTAAACACTGCTGGTGTGTTTCCATTAGGATTTGTGGTTGGAAGAAAAGGAGCTCTCCCTCTCAGGGGTTTTCAGTTCCAAGGAAACCAGTCAGCAGCTACTTCGATTCCTTTTTACTTTTGTTTCTTCCTGGGTGAAAGTTTCTACCTCTGTCATACCGCCTGGCTGTCTTCCAGGCTTTCTCCCACTGGAAGGAGCAGTGTTGAGCTGCCCCTGGGCTTTCAGTTGGGCAAATCTTGAGTGCCATGCTGGTGATAAGTGTTATCCCGTCTTAATCAAACCCTCCCACCTTGACTTCTGCTTAGAGCTGAACCCAGAAGAGTTGCTTTCAGTCCCCACTCATTGTGGGCGGTGGACCCTCTGGGGAGGAGATGTGTTTTCCCAGGGCTTCCCATCCAGATCCACCCCCCCCCCCCGCCCCGCACATGGCACCAGTGTTCTGCTTTGTTTCTAATGAGGTGCTAGATATATTAGGCTCTGTAGGACCTGCTTTTGTTTTGGCAGACACTGAGGAATGGCTTTCTTGCCCCCATCCCTGGGGAGTTATTTTGTTGGTATGGCTGCAGAAATGTCTGCTCCTCGGCCCTGGAGAGAGTTGCCCGCCCCCCCCCCCCATACACACACAGCCATTGAAGAATTCAGGTTGGCATCTGTACTGCTTGTGTCACCCCCAGCTTGCAGTGCCTGCTGCATGGAATCCGTGGGTGTGAGTGTGAGACATGCATGTGATGCCAGAAAAATCTCCCAGTAGGTCTTTCCCCTGCTTCGGAGCACTGCCCCTGGCACACCTTGCTGCCTCAGTCTCACATATCACTTTGCAGCCTCCTGGGACAGACATTTTGTTTTTCCATGGATCAGTCCTGCTTTCTTCCTGACCCCTGGCTATGTTTTAGTGTGGTTCCATCTTAAAAATTGTGAGCAAATGCATGCCCCACTCTCCAAGGACCTAGGCCTAGGACTCCATTCCTGACTCAGAGCCCAAAGCGAGGGCAACCAGGCCAACTGCCAAGTTCCTACCAGTGCAAGCCAGACCCAGATTTAGACTTACAGCCTGCCTTGCTTTCTTTATGCTTCTAAAAATATAAGTTGAGAGGAGAGCAGTCCCAGTAAGTGCTGGAGATACAGTCTGTAGTCATCTTGTGTAATTAGGGACAGACTTGACCCAGACCTGAGTCTCTGTGGAAGATGTACTTCCTCACAGTGATGAGGCCTCAGCTGCGTCCCGGCCTCCTTTTCCCATCTTCCCCTGATTTTAGTTATAAAAGGAAAACCAGTTCTATGGCAGATTCTGACTTGGAAGAGAAGCGGAGGATTTGAGTTTGGACCTTCAAACATCTTTGACAGGCATTGTACTACTGGGAGGGAAAAGTGCCATGCAGCTTGTGAGCTGGCTGGCTCACCTGGGATTTTCTTTGCTTTAATAAAGTTACTTCTCCTAGTGAGCTCTGGTAGAAACACTCTTTTGAAGCCTGTTCAGGAGTCTGGTCTTCCACAAATACTACCCTGACCCTTGAGGTCTGGCCCTGAGGGTTCTGTGGGCCCACCAGCAGATCGGAAGTTTGTTGAAGGAGTGAGGCCAACAGTTAGAAAGACCTGAAGGCAGCATTCTTGTTGGCTCCTCTAGACTTTCTCTTTCTAGAGAAAGTCCTCTTTCTAGACTCCTGTGCCTAGAAAGTCCTCAGTGCTGTGAGCTTGAACTTGAAGTCCAGACTATCTTTCTTCCCAGGCTTCCTGAGCCCCCCACAGACCCCTCAGTGTGGGCTCTCCTTGTCACAGAGGCTGCACAACTCTTTCCACCTGCCCATGCATTGCATTTCTTTGTTGCGATCACCTTGTCTGTTGTCCCTCTGTCCTCAAGATGATCACCGCAGCCTTGGCCCAAGGTGGGATGCAAGTAAGAGCCCGGTTTCCGCCCACCACCGCTGTGTCTGCCGTCCCGTCAAGCACCATCCCTTTGGGCGGACAGCCCTCGGCACAGGTATTTACGGGGCAGCGCCCAGGACCACCGGGAAGCTCAGGGACCTCTGAGTGCTTTTGTGCGGCCCTGTCATCTCCAGTGACTTAAGAGGCAGTCAGAGTGCCTAACCAAACTACACGAGGGCAAATCCAGTTTCTGATTCTTGAGGGGATATGAGTAAATATCTGGGTGTATTTTTGTTTTAATATTTTGGACAGTTCCAATGTTTGATCTGCTGGAGAAGGTGGGAGTCATGTCTCTTTAAACGTTGCAGTCATTTAATAGTGTGGTGTGATGAAATAGAAGCTAAGTAAATAGTTTTGCTTTCTAGGACATGCTAATACTGTAACCATCAGCCATGTTGGCTTTTTACATTTAAGTTTAATTAAAATGAAAGCTAAAAATTTAGTTGCGCCAGTTGCATTTCAGGTGCTCATATCCCCTTTGGGAGGCTTGTGGCTGCAAGACTGGATGGCACAGATTGTATGAATCAAGCTGTTGTGTTGGAAGGTTTGGTCAGACCATGCGGTTCTAGATTTGCTATGTAGAGCATAGAATTTCCTACACATCCACACCTCCTTTCCCTTTCTAAGTAGAATAAGGACTTCTTTGTACATTACACCTTTTCAGGGGCATGAATCCCTGGTTTCTCCATTATGTGAAATTTGGAATTGTCCGTGGGACCTTCATCCTCTACATGCCTTATGCCAGGCACTCTTCTGAGATTCTGAGAATAAAATGGATGAGGTTCCCTAATCTTATGGGCCTTCCATTTAGCTTTGAAAACCTCAGTTGCTGAAACTTAAAAATTCAGTTTCTCTTGTAAGGAACTGCATCTGTAATCCTAGCAAATAGTAGTCCTTCCCTTCCTCGGTGGCACATGTGCTGGCACTGCCATCACCACCAAGTCACATTACCACACACCACTGTGACAGAAGTGACGAAGGCCTTCCTGAGGGTGAGGCATTGCCATTTGGGGGTGTGCTCGTTTTTACCCTCCCTGCATTCCTACCCCCAGGGTTACCCCAGATGTACCATTTACATGGTTTTTCACTGACTGGAACTTGAATTCTTGACATTGACCTCCTTGTGGTAGTTGAGTTTGGGAGGAAGAGGTAGCTGGGATCTGCTGTTAAAGAGGCCTTGTGACTGAACTCTGTAGAGGAGAAGTTGGTAGCAAGGGCTGTGGTTCCTGGGATCGAGGTAGTAAAGAGGGCAGAAGGGGATAGAGCACACAGTGCCTTGCTCAGGGTGGGGTTTTGAGGCCTTAGGCACCCTCTGCCCCCATCCTATTACCTACCTGCTGCATGTCTTAGTGAGTGTCTCCTTACCCTCGTTTCTTTGGAGTCTCAGCTTTGTGATCTCAAACTACTTCTTCTCTGCTTTAGCTGCTGATTCATTATCGGTTGGGTTGACAGTGTCAGGTTGGGTTGGTGGGTTAGAGGAGTAACGCATTCAGCACATAGGGCCGATTGTTATAAAAACAAGAAAGCCCCAACATTGTGAGTATTTGATAGGTGGCAGACTTTGAGTCAAGTCTTTGTGTGCAAACACTTTCTCACTGCAGGGGGGTCACAGCGCTGTTCTCCCAGCAGTCCTGAAGGCAGAAGGTGCCCCATCTACCATAAAAATAGACTGAGCTGCTCAGATTAGACTGTTGGTCCAGACTGTGAAGCATTCCCACCTCAGCTTTTCAGCAGGGTACCTGAGTTCAACGCGCTCCCCCCCCCCCCCCCCCCCGCCCCCGACCTGTGCCCCGAAAGTCCCCAGGCATACTGTGGGCATGGGCCTGACTATGAAGCTAATTTCAGAATTGATGTGCAACAGCTTTCGTATCAGTGTCATTCTAATCCAGCTTATTCCGGGAGCTTTCATGAAACCATCTGGGAGCTGCCCCTGATATCTGAATGGCATCCCACCGTCCCTCCCCCAAGCTTTCTGTGTTCAGCATCCTGGGCCTTAATGTATCCACCTCCAGCCACTTATACACAACCAGCCCCCAGTGAGATGTGTGTCCTTCAGCATCTACAGTGCCTGTCTGATTTGGTTCTTCGCTTATTGCAACAGATTGCATCTGAGGAAATGGGCAGAACAGAAAGTGGGAGTCTAAGAATTCCCCTGGCTCTTCTTAAGTTGGGGCTCTCTTGTCTCAGGCTTCCCTCACCCCTGCCCTCCAGTCATTGCAATATGTCCCATGGCGGTACTTCACAGACAAGGATAACTCTGACCAAGCAGAATTCTGTGTCAGAATGTGCTGTATATAGTGCCTAACCTGGGATCCAGGGGTGACAGTTCTCTGTCCCCCTGCTCCCTCAGTGAGTATAAGCAGGTAGCATCATGATAGGACCCATGCTCCTCTTTGCTCTAGACAGTGGCTTCTGGGGACATGTTGAGCAGGGGCCCAGAGCCCAGGGTAGTTGCAGGGATATCCAGCAGGGATGGGTGGTCTTGAGAAATTGGAGGACATGGTGCTTCTGCAGCCTACACTGAAGTTTCTTCACAGGTCAGAGTTCACCAGACTGGTTGTTCTGTCCTGCTACCTGGCATCCTAGCCCCTGTTGTCCCTTCTGTCCTCTGGCTGCTCCCCGTCTGCTTATTCTCTCTCTCCATCCTATCTCCCATTTCTGCTCCCTGTAGCTGTCTTGTACAGGATCATTTCCAGACACTTATCCTTGTCCCCGAGGAAAGCAGATGGTGCTGAGGTGCTGGGTGCCTGGACTCCCTCACTAGCCATGTGACCTGGAACAAGTCACTTCCCCTGAATGCCCACTTCCTGTCAGTGAGAGACAGGTGACGGGCAGGTGGAGGCCTGTGACAGGCTCTCAAAGCCTCCTTATCTGGAGGTTTAGCATTCCCGTCCTGTGGATTTTGCCAGCAGCTGTGGCAGACATGGCCTGTGCCTCGGGAAGAAAGTACTCAGACTGGTGAGAAGCTTAGGAACCAAGTAGTGGCTCTCCAGGACTCTCCCTTCAGCTGTTTGTTACATAACTGGAGGAGTAAGAGTAGGCGCTGCTAGACTTCAACCTGGGCTACCTGAGACTGGAGGTTTCTGTCTTGATCTTGTTAGCCATCTTGTTTTGCTGGTTCTTTCTTTGGGCCATTGCTCTCCATCCCAGATGTGTCTGTACAACTTGGGATTTAGGAGCCTAACTGATGCCCTGAGAGGGGCCCTAAAGGCCTGTGGAGAACCTATTTGCTGCCAGCTGGAATCGTGCTTTTTTCCAGAGTTGTCAGAGACATCTGGATTGATGCTGGAGACCAGTTTCCCTAGCAACCTTAAGAATGGTGCTACAGTGGTTAGAGGAATGGAGCCTGGGACCAGACCCCCAACCCAGGCTGGCCACTCTTCTAGAAGGGACCTTCTGGAAGGGACAGCTTGAGCAGAGGCTGAGGCACCTCCCTGAGGTCAGTTCTATGAATGAGACCAGATAAGGGAATTTGATCTGTGACAGGAAGAAGGTGGCTTTAGGGAGTATGGGCCAGACAACAGGTTGGGGGTTGTGGAAAGGGTGGTAATGGTAGGATTTCCCTGGGGCAGGTGAGGAAGCACGGCTTTTGAAGGAATCTGGCCACAAGGACACTTCCCACTGACAAACAGGGCCCAGAATGGGTCCCAGAGCCTTTGCTTACACCTCCTTGGCACTGCCTGTGGTTCTCTGTATAGGCTTTTCTGATGTAACTTTCTCGCTTTGCTAATCCTAGGAGCTTGTTGGCACCTGTGGGGATTCTAGAGTATATTTTCAGTGTGATGGCCATGCTACCCTCTCCAGGACTCAGGGTACCCTCCCATCATGGAGGAGAGTCCTGAATAGGATGAACTTGCTGTGCTTGGTTGACCACCATAAACTAAGTCACCCCAGGCCTGTTGGTGACATCAATGAAAATCACTTGGATTGTTTTTCACCTCTTAGTAGAGCCACTGGGCCCAGCTGCTGGGAGCTTATACGCTCCTGCTGCTCTACTGGGAACCTAGTTATAATTGGTGGGAGCAACCCATTCCATCTGCCAAGACCATCAGTTGGGTTTAGTGCCTGTCTGACCTGGCCATGTTAGAAGTGTTCTGGTGTGACCTCCGTGCTGTCTGTTACACCAGCACGCCATATAGCTGTTTTCTACACTCATGGGAGAGGGTAGAAAGCCAAAGACCAGGAGGGGGGAGAACATTTCAGTCTGGGAACTTGGTCCAGGTGGTCCTGGGAGAAAGAGCCAAGCCACTGCTTAGCCTGTGTTCTGGGGTGGATGCTGTTTTCCCAGTGGGATCTGGGCTGTCTCCAGATCCTTCCTGTTTCCTGATTGGAGGAACAAGAAAGCAGTAACCCCCTTAGAATAATCCTAACCCAGTACTCCCAGGGCCAGGGTGGAGGTGTGTGTGGGAGGGAGGCATGAAGCCTCAATGTTCAAAGTGGCCTGGGAGACAGACTTGAGTGGGTCTGTGCTCTGGGTCATCCAGGAACATGGCAGGTGGAGGGACTGAACTACAGAAGTAGGCTTAGAGGGGATGTACATCATGCAGGAGGTTGGATAGGGCGTGGAGAAGTCCCTCTCAGTCCTCCAGAGCCCAGAAACTGGTAGGGCCTTCAAGGTGATCTTGTTGTGGTAAGGGACAGGGCCTTTATGCCACTAGCCCAGGCACTGGGTGAGGCAGATCTCTTTGGGGCTGAATGCCCCACAGCTGTCCTTGCCATTGGGAGCTACGCTCACGTCCCTCTCAGGATTCTCCATGTGAAGAAGAATGGTGCTACAGTGGTTAGAGGAATGGAGCCTGGGACCAGACCCCCAACCCAGGCTAGCCCCTCTTCTAGAAGGGAAGGGTTAGGTCACATATCTTGTCCCTGTCCCCTGGGCACTCTAGCTTCAACCTGTATAGTTCACAGATTAGTGCAGTGGTGTCCCTGGTGATGACAGTGGTGCAGTTGACCCTGTGTATCCTTCCAGACAAGGACTTTGGGGAATAGGATGAGCCCCAGCTCTGCAGATAAGGGAATGGCCTCAGAATGACACCATGCTGCTCACCTCTCCCGATGGGTGCTGGTACAGTGGCTCAGCTGCCAGTTTGAGGAGCCCCAGGCCAGGTGTGTTGGAAAGGGCTGACACAGGGACCACCTTGCTCCCATTAGGCAGGTCCAGGTGGGATACAATGTAAGACACAGTCTCCCCTGTAGCCAGGGAGTTTGAGGGAGCTGAGGAAGCATGTGGAAAGAGCATGTAGAGCAGGGTCCTCACTGACCCACACAGGAGAGCACCATAAACCAGGTAGTACCTTTGGAGACCATCGGCTGTCTCTGGTCTCCCGCCTCCACAGGCCCTCAGACCCGTGAGGCAGGGACATGGGGCTGTTCTGTCCCAGCCCAGAAGCCTGTGCTCCTTATGGGTCTCCCCCACAGAGGAGCAAGGCCTTTCTGCCAACGTGTGTGTGTGTGTGTGTGTGTGTGTGTGTGTGTGTGTGTGTGGCACTCTGGCCTGTTTGTATTTGAAGGACAGGGTGTCTGCAACAAAGATATGAGTGTGTGGTGAGGCTGCCAGAGAGGGAAGGGACTGTGCTTGCAGGTTGGCCTGTGGGAGCAGGGAGCAGCAGAGTGAGAACATGTGGCAGGTGAGCAGGCTGAGCCCCCTCCACTTCCAGGTCAGCCAGAGCAGCCTCACCATGCTGTCCTCACCATCGCCGGGCCAGCAAGTACAGACCCCGCAATCGATGCCCCCTCCCCCACAGCCGTCCCCGCAACCTGGCCAGCCCAGCTCACAGCCCAACTCCAACGTCAGGTAGGCCTGACTGGGGTGCCCCTCCCTGCCTGGCTCCCTGGGCGGGCCCTGCCCAGAGCCCTGGCTCACTGATAGCTTCTTTTTGCTTTGCTGCAGCTCCGGCCCAGCCCCATCCCCCAGTAGCTTCCTGCCCAGTCCCTCACCACAACCCTCCCAGAGTCCAGTGACAGCGCGCACCCCACAGAACTTCAGCGTTCCCTCACCGGGACCTTTAAATACCCCTGGTAAGTCAAGCTTGGGGTGGTCATGCCCCAAGACCCAGGCCCCCATCATGAGCCACACTCAAATCCCAGCAAGTTGAGGTGCTGAGGGTCCCCCCTCACCTCTCAAGGCCTTGGCTCATAATGAGTGGATGGATTCTGGAACCCCCAGAGCCAGTTGTGGGATGAGAACACACTCACCAGATTGTGTCCTGCAGTGAACCCCAGCTCAGTCATGAGCCCAGCTGGCTCTAGCCAGGCCGAGGAACAGCAGTACCTGGACAAGTTAAAGCAGCTGTCCAAGTACATCGAGCCCCTGCGCCGCATGATCAACAAGATCGACAAGAATGAAGGTAGGGGCCAGAGCTGGGGTGGGGTGGGGCCCATAGACACTCCAGGCATGTATCTTAGTGTCCCTTCTTCTGTCCCAGATAGGAAAAAAGACCTGAGTAAGATGAAGAGCCTTCTGGACATTCTCACAGACCCTTCTAAGAGGTGAGCTTGTCCCCCAACTCCTTGGGTAATAGAAGGTGCTTCTCCCACAGCTCATGGAAAGTCCCCAGGTGATTGGTTGACCCAGTCATAGACAGGCACTTGGTGACAGTGTGGAGTTTAAAGAAGGGATCTTCTTTAAGGGGCTGTACTTTGGTGTGTCTACTGGGGTTATAACCCACCAGTTTTGTTTTGCTATTGCCAGCAGCCAGCCTCTGTCCTACTCTGGACCACTGCTGTGGCCCTCACACTTCTGCCCTATGGCTGTCACAGCCATGCCTCATTGGGCTGCTGGCCAGGCCCAGCTGCCTCTGATAGACCTCAGGCTGACCTTCAGCCCTGACCCTGACTTGACAGTGTCTTTGGGCAAGTTCTCAGTTACCACATCTGCCAAGGGGGCATCTATAACTTGCACACCTTGGCTGTGAAACTGACAGCAGACAGTGCCTTGGGAAGCACTTGGAAGCAGTGCAGTGCCAGGTTCTCAACACTACACGTAGGCCCTTCCCTGCCTGCTGACCCCAGACTGCTGTGAGCACCAGAACTTGATCAGCGCAACAAAATGTTCACGGGCACCAGCATTTGTGTTGCTTCCCTCCTCCCGCCTTGGCTCGGGCTGCTTCCATTGGAGAGCGGGCCTCTCCGAGCTGGCCGGTTCTCTGGGCCCTCTTGGATTGATTCCTTGTTGGCGTTAGCGGACAGGGAGGTGAGCAGAGGTCTGACCTTCATCCCTCCCCTTGACCCTTCTCATGTATACCTTGTTATGCTGACCAGAGTTCTTGGGTAAGGGGCCACCTTGCCTTGGACTCTGTATCTGGGAATAGCTGGTCAACTGACAGGGATTCCTGTGGAAGGACTGGCTTTGTCCACACTGGGGAGGCCAAGTGGAAATGGTTGGAATAACCTGAGTGCATCCAGTTCTCAGGCATGGAGGGTCAGCCATGTTTGCTTTCCCTACCAGGTGCCCCCTGAAAACACTGCAGAAGTGTGAGATTGCTCTGGAGAAACTCAAGAATGACATGGCGGTGGTGAGTGGGGTGCCATGGCCTGGTGATTGTCGAAGAGCTATAGACATCTCTGGGGAGCTCAGTGCTGGGAAGAGACCTCATAGTCAAGGCCAGGTAGAGGGGCCATGCTGCTTAGCCTGGGAACCATGCTGGGGCAGAAGGGACCCTGTGGGTGCTTCCTTCATCCCCTGGATCTGAGCTTTTATGCATCTGCCACTTTTGCCATCGCGTGTCCACCTGTCGTGAGATCAGACCTGGGGGAGGCGGCGGCAGGGAGGGCCAGCCTGCAGGGGGTGACAGAATATGTCCAGCACAGACCATCTTTGTCTCCAGGGGTGGAGGTTGTGGGGAGCTGACTGTGAGTGAAAGTGTTTTGGGATCTGAAACTCCTCTCAGAATCAGACTGCTGACTCTACCTGTTTTGTTCCCAGCCCACGCCCCCACCACCTCCAGTGCCACCAACCAAACAACAGTACCTGTGCCAGCCACTCCTGGATGCCGTCCTGGCCAACATCCGCTCACCCGTCTTCAACCATTCCCTGTACCGCACATTTGTGCCGGCTATGACAGCCATCCATGGCCCACCCATCACGTGCGTACAGCCCAGGTCTTGGCCTCTTAGTGGGTGGTGGGCTGTGGGCCACAGTCTGACCTCGTGTGGTCACCGTGTCCGCCTCCTCCAGGGCCCCAGTGGTGTGCGCCCGGAAGCGTAGGTTTGAAGAGGATGAGCAGCAGAACATCCCCAATGTGCTCCAGGGGGAGGTGGCCAGGTTAGACCCCAAGTTCCTGGTGAACTTGGATCCTTCTCACTGCAGTAACAACGGCACCGTCCACCTGATATGCAAGTTGGGTGAGTGCCCGGGAGAGTGAGCCCTGAATTACAGCCCCAGGGCCCTGCCGCTTTTCTCCACCCATGCTGGGCCACTGCTTCCAAGTTGTGTCCAGTCCAGGCTGCACACTCCATCATGACATGCACACACGCATGCATGCTCATGTCAGCCCAAGGCGTACACAGCTCCCGTCCCTACTCACTGTCCTCAATCCTCACACACAGCTGGCCCAAAGCATGTGCAGAGGGCCAATTTGTGAGCCCACAAACTCCCCTCTCCCCAGTGCTGGGGAAGATCCTCCCCAGTCCAGCTGGCCCTGTTGGCCTGAGAATCAGAGCAACCTCCAGGCGTCACAGCAAGCCTCATCAGAACGTTCCTTCCGGGGTGGGAAGAGCCCTGTTTGCATCAGATCTGTGAGATAGAACAGGCCAGGCCCTTGGGCCAAGTCACAGATGTAGCTTCATATGTTGCAGATGACAAGGACCTCCCGAGTGTGCCGCCTCTGGAGCTCAGCGTGCCTGCCGACTACCCTGCCCAGAGTCCGCTGTGGATCGACCGACAGTGGCAGTACGGTGGGTGAACCAAGAGGACCATGGTGGGGAGGCCTCATGGCTGCCATCTAAGGGCCCAGGGCAGGCGGGGGTCTACTCTGGGCAACCAGGGTGTTCTATGTATAATGCCCCCAAACCAGGTCCTCCTTACCCTCCCCTTCTTCCTTTGTGGACTGGAATGGGTTGCCCAGTAGCCACTTGGAGAGAAAAGGGTATCTGCCCCTACTCTGTTCCTTTGCCTGTCCCACTGCTCTGGGGCAGCCATGTTCACAGGATGAGGGGTAACCTGAGCTAGCAACCCCCGTGTTCCTCTGAAGTCTGACCTGGGGCCACAGACAGGGTTCATGGGGACCCATCTGAGTGACAGGACATCAAGCCAGAGGCCCAGAGAGAACGCTATTGATAGTGACAGTTCCTTTCTCTGCCACCCACCCTGGTTTAGTTCTGGTGCACCGCAGGATCAGGACTGGGACCCTGAGACTGCTGGGCTCCAGGTCCATTCACTCTTCAGTTTACTGACTCATGATGCATGGCTGGGACGAGGATCTCTGTGTGGGAGATGGCATCCTAGTCCCCTTGGCTAGGTGGAGTCTCCTCCACAACTGTCTTATGCCTGCCAGGGCAGTCCATTCCTGTGCTAATGTGGGCTGGGGCCCTAGGGTGACTGTCCTGGTAGAGGACTCAGCACTCATGCCTGCTGTTCTGTTGCAGATGCCAACCCCTTCCTGCAGTCGGTGCACCAGTGCATGACCTCCAGGCTGCTGCAACTTCCCGACAAGCACTCTGTCACCGCCCTGCTCAACACTTGGGCACAAAGTATCCACCAGGCCTGCCTCTCAGCTGCCTAGCCACCACTGCTGCTCCCTCTTGGGCCACCCCTCCCCCAGCTGCCAGGGACCTCGTCGGGCCACAAAAGACACACGCCTCACATTGGACGTTTCTAGGTGTTGGCTTCCTTAGAGAGCCTGGACTTAGGTTAGCTTTCTTGCTTTTATCTTCTGTCTTGGGGACCTGCCAAACATTTCCCACACTTGTACAGGACTAGGACAGGTGACCATGGCGCTGGCTCTATCCTCCAGGAAGTCAGACGTGCTCTACCCTGTGCCCTCCAGGGCCCTTGTCCATGCTCAGCTCCTGGCGGAGTGCTCAGGGTCTTGTTGGAGCATCTTGTGTGTGAGTCTGAAAACATGTCTACTGTTTCAATAGCAGACATAGAGAACATAGGAAATCTTTAAAACACACAGATTTCTCTGATAAGTTTTGGGTTCAGACCATGCCACTGTTGGCATGTGGAGTGCCACAGAAGCTCCCAGATACAGGGATGCTGGCTGTGTCGCAGAGGGAGGGCTGGCCTACAGGTGGCTGCAAGTCCCCTGCCACCAACTGGGCCTTATACCTCACGGCATTCTTCCTTCAAGCCCTGGGGGCCCTCACAGCACTTGTGGGGGCACAGAGGGAGCAGGGACATCTGGGGTATCCTGCCCCGGCACTGTACCCACTAGTTGGACACTTGGCCCGCTGTCGGGTTAGGCTGCCATCCTTGGGACCTGGTGTCCTCGGAGCCCCTTCAGAGAGTGAGAGCTTCGTGGTGGGGCACCAGCCGGCCCTCTGATGATCAGAGTTTCTTCCTTTTATATGTGCACTACCATGTCATCTGTGGTTCTTATAATAAATTTATTATTCCTGTGTTTGCCATGAATTTATCACTATTTCCCCACCCGCAATGAGCAGGGCACCTACATCCAGTGAAGGACAATGTCAGGGCTGAGTTAGTTCCCCCGGACTTGGAGATGGCCACAGATACCCAGACTTTGGTTTACCCTCATCTGATAGTTCCTTGTCCTGGTTCAGCCCCAGGTTTCTGGTGAAGTTCCTGTAGCCCAAAGTGGGAAAAGGCAAAGATGAGCACTGAGGGAACAGCTGATAGGGCCGGAAGGACTGTCCTGCCAGGTGAGGATTGCCACTGAACTGACCACAGCCACGGGAGGGGACCGAAACTGCTGTTAGTGATGATTGAGGGCATGTGTGAGGTCCTCACAGGGTGGGTTGGCCCCTCAAGAGGACCATTCTTCTGTGGCTGTGGCCTTCATGGAGGATGGCAGACGTGGCAGGTACCTCATTGGCTGTGTGTGTCAGTTAAGACAGGAGGACGGCATCTTTACCCACTGCCCCCCTCCCAGCCCACCTGGGGTGTCCTATTGGTCAGGATACCTGTGTGACCATGTGCCTAGAAGACAGTTCCCGACCTGGTCAGGGGCAAGAATGCCTCATTGGCTCCAAGAGGGCCACTGTGCTCTTCAGCACAGCCCTGGACCCTGAGATGCTGAGGTGTCTGCCAGGAGGATCCAACTACAGCAGGGAGCAGGGCTCGTGGCAGACCACCAGGCGGTGATGCCTGATAGCCAGTGAGTGGTGAGACTTGCAAATGGGAGTAACGAGCTTTATTTCCAGTCTCCAGCGGGTAGGATAATACTTAGTTCATAATGTATTTTTGTGTAAATGCAGAATAGCAAAATATTGAGTAAAAAAATAACTCCTAAATTCTGAGACCAAGTACTTTATGTATGCCGTGAGTTTTGTTTATCTGAAACTTGGCTTAAGTGTTTTAGAATTCTTTTTAATTACTATCTAGTGAGGGTTAGTGTCTCCAGCTGCGAGGATGAGGCCAGTGGCCCTCAGAGCATGGAGCGGTGCAGTCGCCGGCTCTGCACAACCTGTAGCCTTTTCTGTCGCTCTGCAAAGTTACTCTTTAGAGACTGCTTCAGCGCGGGCAGGATGGCACGCTCCACCATGGGTGTTGGGCTCAGAATCAGGCTGGTGGGAGCAGAGGAAGGGTCTGTGCCTGGGCTCTCAGAAGCAGAGATGTGACAGGGAGCGATCCCCAGAGCCCAAGAGCTGCTGGCACCTGACAGGGTGAGCACCCCACCCATCCCAGGCCAGCGAGACTCACCATTTCTTAGAGATGCCCTTGGTGGGGACCTTGGGGAACTGCGTGGTCCCTGGGTGAAGGGCCTCCTGGTCCCTGAGTGAAGGAAGAGCCTGTGAGCCCCAGAAAACCGGGCCCCTCTCTTTTGGGGAGGGGCCCAAGCACGGGGCGCTTACTTGGGAGAACTCAGCCCAGCCTCCTCAGGGGCAGCCTTGAGCCGCTGGTTCCCTTCCAGAAGGGACTTTAGGTGCTGCAGCTGAAAGGCAGGGAGAAGGGCATGGAGGGTGGGTCCTGCTGACTCATCAGGGACAAGCCACCCCGCCTCCCCCAGTCCTGAGCCTCACCTCTTGGGCCTGCAAAAGGTTGGCATTCCATAGCTGGCGGATGACTACCTCACACTGTTGAAGTGTGGCGGGCTTGCGCAGGGCTGGGGGCAAGTTCATCAAGGGTGATGCCCCCATTGCCTGCTTGCCCTTGTGCTGGCTGCCTGCCACCGAGGTCGCCGCTGGATTGGAGATCTCCACTTGGTCATCTCTGAAACAGTCATTGCAGCAGCCCCCAGGCGGCCTGCTCAGATTGCCCTGACTGCCACCACCTCAACACAGGGCAGCACTGCCAGCATGGGGTGTGGAGGGTGGGTGCCCATGCAGCCTCCTTGGCCTGGTGGTTCTGTTCTGACCTGGGTGCTCTAGGCACCAGATGGAAACCTAGTTGTAACTCACCAGGGCTCGTCCCTTCCTCCCCTCTAATTTGAAGGCCAAATTACTTATAGTTACTTTGAGAAAATAGTTTAGGGGCTGCTATTGGCCCCTCTTGTGGGCTCACGTCAGTACAGGGACCCTGTGGAACCCCCAGAGGACAGAAAGGCAGTGTCCACCCAATGGATGAATCCATCCGCTTTCAGGAGCTTGGTTTGTGCTCAAGACAGACCATCTGGAAGGGCAAAGTGGTTTGCTGTTTCTAGGGTGTGAACCTAGCAAATGTAATCCCAGGATCGCTGGGTGCAGGTGAACCTTACTTGGGTGGGTTCATAATGTATTTACTTTTCTGTCCCCTGTGACCCGGGGACTTTGTCCAGTTTGTGAAGCAGGGCAGCAACCAGGGGCTCCTCATCTTGGTCCGTCTTCTGGGAAACAGTGGCTTTCAAATCTTGCTTCTTGGAGAAGCTTGGCTGGGACCTGGCCTTGCCTTGAGAGTTGGCTGTAGGTCAGACCCGGAGCTAGTCACTTAACCTTACCCTAGCGCTCCAAGATCAGCTCTGGGACCCAAGGAGCCTCCCCCAACCTCAGGTATCTCTTCTGTTAAAAAAAAAATCAAAATCAACAAACAACTATGAACCAGAGACACTCTATGGGGTGTGGGGGGCGGGGAAAGGAGGCATTGGGATCAAAATAAGGGGGGTGTAATTGTATGGGGAATATAAAAATAAAATTTAAATTAAAAAAAAATTAAAAAGAGGTGGTAATGGGCCTCCCCTGGTGGTGCAGCGGTTGAGCGCTGGGCTGCGAAGCTGCCCGCAGCCTCTGCAGCACTGGTTTGATACCAGGCCGCTGGTGAGGGTCCCACATGGCGCGCAGACCTCTCCTGCCGCCCGCTGCTCCCCTCAGCAGTGTATTTCGTCAGTCTGCCTGTTCTGCTCCCCGCTCTGGCTCTGGTGAATCCTCTCACCCTCCCTCGCTTCTGACTGTACCCAGTGCTTGTATAAATAAATAAATAAATCTTAAAAAAAAAAAAAAAGAAGAGGGGGTAACAGTCTGTCTTGTGGCTGAGGGACACAAATGTGGGTCTGAGGCTTCTTCAGCCTGTGAGTGGTGCCTCTTGAATGTTCTAAAGTGATGGCAATATGGAAGCTTGGCTCTCTGAAGCAAATGGCACAGGGAAAGCCCCAGACCTGCTAAATCAGTCTCCTCCCAGGCCTCTAATGGCTGGGGTGGGGTGGCCCAGAAAGCTGTTCCCTATGAACCCCATTTTGGGCAAAATGAAACTAAATGAGGTCTTAAATTTGGCCTGCACAGGTTAACTTTGAGGACAAGGTCTGCTGTTCACCAGAGTAGGGGCCACTCCTGGTGAGGATGCCTGGCCTCCCAGTGGCGGTAGCGTGAGAAGAGGCGCTCAGCATCTCTTGCTCTGCAAAGCCCAGGTCTCCAAAGATGGGCCATCCTGCTTGTGTCCTGCCTGCTTGAGGGGACACTGAGAGCAGGCTTCTGCAAGGCGGCCAGTGCACTGCCTCTCCTGGAAGACCACTCGGAAGCTCAGTGGGCACTCAGGACCCTCTGTCAAGAAGCTTGACTGTCCCTACCCCCACCCCACCCCCTTGGAATGGCCTTGCCGTGGGATCCAGCGCCCATGCTGTTTGCAGCCAGGCCTGCCCAGCTTTTTTTTTTTTTTTTTTTTTTTAATAGAGGCACGTTTTATTTATTTATTTATTTGTTTGTCCGTTTTGTTTATACAAGCACTGGGTACAGTCAGAAGCGCGGGAGGGTGAGAGAATTCACCAGAGCCAGAGCGGGGAGCAGAGCAGGCAGAAGGACCGAAGTACACTGCTGAGGGGAGCAGCGGGCGGCAGGAGAGGTCTGCGCGCCATGTGGGACCCTCCTCCGGTGGCCGGGGAGCAGCCGGGGATCGAACCGGCGCCGCAGAGGCTGCGGGCACAGGCCTGCCCAGCTTTTATAGCATCACCTCAAGGCCTCCCTTTGGCCAGCCTGTGGTCCTGTCCCACCCCATCTAAGTCTCCTTCCTGGTGGTTTCAGCTCACTGGGCACTTGGGGCTACCCTCCATGGCTCCCTTCAGCTGCTCCTTAACTCACTAGCCCATGAGACTCAACAAATGTGCTCCCCCAAGGTCCACCTAACAGAATTTTTAGAATTTTCAGCGCTGGTCAGTGCCCAGTGCCAGCCACCTAGGGCCCCAGCGAGGCACTTGTCCCCAGTACACAGAGGATGCTGGCACGCTCACCTGCCACTGATGAATTCGAGATGGACTTGATGGACTGAAAGCTGGAATTGGAGATGCTGCCTGTGGAGGACATGCAGGGGTCAGTCCAAAATGGCAGCAGTGACACTTCTGTCCCAGCTTCCCCAGCCCATAGTGGGTGAGGGGCTGCGCCCACCTGTGCCCACTTCCTGGCCTTGCAGACCCAGGCCCCACATTCATGTGGAGCCCCCCACCCACCCCCCAACACACACTCTGGTGAGTAGAGGCCTTGGGAAAGGTGGTTTTCTGAAGGATAATCCAGAAACGGGGCTTGGGAATGGAGAGGCAGAAGAATTGAATGGGGGGGTCCCCAGTGGGGCAGGCACTGTAGGGCAGGCACTAGTAAAGGGCCCTGCTGCTCATCCAGATAAACTCGCTGAAGCTGCTCTGCCCCACAGGAGAAGGGTGCCTACCACCCCACTCCGTTATGTCTCCCAGGAAAAGGAGAGCCTTGGGTACTCCCTAGACGGGGCATTCCAGGCTGCAACCACTCACTACTAAAACCTTCTGATGTCAGACCTGGCCCCAAAGTTGAAGTGGAAAGGGAACCCAAAACTCAAGCTGGGTGTCCCTGGACTGGGCTGGGGGAGAGGCGAGGAGAGTGGGCCACTATGAGGATGAGGAAAGGCCTCAGATGAATGGTAAGTTCTCTGCATTTCCTTCCCCCTGCCCCCATGGTCACTGTAGGGTTGGCAGGGAGGATCCCTGGAAGGCGTGTGCCCAGAGCCACCTGTCCCAGGGCACGATGGACCAGAGGCAGAGGGCTGAGGGTGGCCACAGAAGCAGTCTAGGTGCCCACTGTGCCTACCTCACAGACCTCAGGTCTTGGGCTCCTGAGAGCAACACCTGCTGTGCCGGGTGCATAGTCACCCAGGCCATGGCTGGAGGCACTGGCATCTGTCCTGCCAGGACACTCCTGGGGATAGCTTGTGTGTAGTAGGGTGGGCACAAGCTATCTAGGGCTGCTCTCCTTGGCAGTAACTTCCCACCAGGCCCCTGGGGCCTCGGTCTTACCTTTCTTCTGTGGCTTCTGATTCATTATTAGCTTGTATTGGAGATCTGAAAGCAAGCACATCTCTCCTGGTCACTTTTGAATCACAACCACTTTGATAGAAGATTGGCCTGCCCTACCCACTCCTTCCCTGCTGAGCCCTTGAGTCTCACCCATCACTTTGTCTACCACGACCACACCTTTGCTTTGGGTGCACTCGGGTTAGGAATGACTGGCTGTTCCCTGAGTCAGAGCTCCTCTGAGAATATCATCCAAAGTCTGTCACTCCATCTAGGCACCTGCAGGGTACTCTATCCTGCAGGGTCTGGGCACAGGGGTGGGTTGGGATGACTCAGCCTTTCTGAAGCATATGTGGTCAGTGCAACAATCAAGTGATGCCTGGGATGTGGGGAGGGGTGTCCTGAATATGAGTGGATAGTCAGTGGTAGGATATTTACCACTCAGGTGAAGGCAGTAGGAGAAAGGGGAGTGGGAAACTGAGGAAGGCCTAGATGTGTGGAGCCCTAGCTAAAGCTGAGGCCAGAGAGTGAAGCAGGGCTGCATTCTGCCTCAGACCTGGCCCTTGAGGGTGAGGAGTCCCTAGGGGTGGGAAGCCCGCCCTGAGGAATGAGGTGGGCGCAACACCCAGAGAGCGGGGCTTAGGGGCGAGCGGGACTGAATGGGGCCTGCATGTCTGCCCTCGATCAGGGTGTTTGTGAAAAATCATCTATATTCGAGTAATTTTTATTTCTATAGTAAGATTTTTCTTGGGTTATGGTAGGAAATAACTCAGCCAGCCTCCCCTACACCACCCCACCCACTACGAGTCAGATGGGTGGAACACATGGAGTGCATGATCCACAGTGACCTGGGAGCGGAAGCCCCCGCTGGCTGGACGCCAAACCCTAAAGTAGTCGAGAGTCCATGTGCTGTTTCTGTCTCGAACCCCAGCCGGACAGGATCCCGGCCCACGGCTCTGCCGCTGGCGCTCACCCTTGTTTTCCCGTTTGAGGTGCTCGATCTCCTCGTGGAGCTTGGCCAGCGTCTCCGAGTGCTGTTGCTGCAGGAACTGCAGACTCTTCTCCAGGTCCAGTACCCGCTTCTGCGCATCGCTGGGTCCGAGCTGCGTACTCTGCGGCCCGGAGTACTGGAGGGTCGTGGAGTAGCGCTGGCGCGGACGCGACGTGCCCCGGGAGCCTGGGGTGGTGGAGCTGGGGGACCGCTGCCCGGTCGCCACGCTCGCCAAGCTCATGTCTACCGCCAGCTGCCGCCTCCACTACAACCCCCTACTCGCTGGCCCGGCTACCCTGGCCTGGAGCCTCGTCGCCATGGAAACGGGCGCGGCCGTCCCGGTGCGGCTTGCGATGTGGGCGTGGCCGTGGATCAAGGGGCGTGGTTTGAGCTCGGGGGCGGGGCAGAGCGGTGCTGGGCTTGGGTGAACGCTCCCTGACTTAAAAAGACGTCTTCTGACTTAAAGGTCAGAGAATCATCTGCCTTTACACCAGCTCTTAATATTTAATTTTGTTTGCTTGCTCTGCTGAATAATCGATTACTGGTTCAAACATCAAAAGGTAGAGTCTCCACCTCCATTAATTGCAGAACCCTCATGCTTTATGACCTGTGGACAAATATGAACAGCTAGCTGCCCTAAGGCATTGGAGAAAGGCAAAAAAGCAGGTGGGAATGGGTGGAAGGCAACTTTTTTTTTTTTTTTACATCGTTCTTCCTTTTTGTGCAATGCATGCTTTCTCCTCTCAGGTGAAGTCCCTGCAAAATTCCCATTATCAAATCCACTCGAGCACCATCACCATAGTTCCCTGTGCAAGAACACAATCCTGCCCCTGTTTTGATCCCTCTCCCTCCCCGGCCTCTGCAGAGTGTCTCTGATTAACAGCTACCTGTTTATTTTGTTTCTTAATTTATCATAATTTTTTTTCTGGTCCCTTATTTGGCTCCCCTACATTCCTCCTGTAAGTGAAACCATCTGATATTTTCCTTTTTCCTTCTGGCTTATTTCACTGAGCATAATCCTGGAAGGCAACTCTTAAGAGAATTGCTTTTTCCTTTAAGGATTCTGTCTAGTCATTCAGACCTCAAGCAGGAAGTTTCAGGCTTATCTGCTATGGAAGGCAGAGCCTGGAGTTTAGGATGGCCACTACAAATGAAAATTGAGGGGTAGGAGCAGCCTGCGGGTCCTGGGAAGTTTGGCATCTCAGCAGTTGAGGACCCAGAATCTATAAGCTCCTTTCAAATACACATATGGTCCGAATTGTACATGAGATTCCAAAGAGCACAGGCTGGAATAACCCAAAATAGATTCATCTGCTACCAACCCAGGAGAGAGAGAGCTTGGAGTTTGACAGAGGAGCTCCCTAAATGGTTCAGTTTTTCATTAAGCCCCCCAAGAAGCCACAGTCTTGGAATAAAGATATATTCTAGAAATAAGGGTTTTGCATTAGGTACTTAAGGCAAAATCAAAATATAGCCACCTTAATAAAACTAAAATCCCAGCTTCCACAAGCTCATGTTCATCTTCTAGTAATTTAATTGTTCAGAGAACAAAAATCACTTTTCAGAGAATAACAGAACCATGGTCTATGAGAACCAGGGTATCTGATCTACTAGCATAAATACCAGAGATGCAGAGAGAAGCAGACAAATGTGACTAAGTCAAAGGGGGAAAATCCAAATTCAAGCCAACAGAACAGATCCACGAATACTTCCAGACAATAGAAGTAACATAGAGGTCCTTTATAATATACATGTTAAAAATCCATAGAGACTAGCCCACAAGATGGGAGTGGATGGAGGCAGGGGTGTCTGAGGAGGGCGGCTTCTTTCAGCTCTGCTGCTCGGGAGCCACCGCCTGCCAGCCAGGGAACTATCAGCTGCGGCCTGGCTCTGACACAAGAAGATGGTTGATCATTATGAAAATCCTAGAAACGTGGGATCACTTGACAGGACATCTAAAAATGTTGGAGCTGGCTTGGTAGAGGCTCCGGCATGAGGTGATGGGATAAAATTACAGATTCAAGTGGATGAAAATATTTGGCCGTGATTCTGCAATTGCCACCAGCTCATTAGCCACCGAATGGATGTAAGGGAAGACGAAGTGACTTTGCTGGCCTTGTTTACCCCACCAAACACACAGGAGTGTATCCTTCATACTGATAATATCAGCTGCAGCCTGGATAGGTGGAGGAAGCCTTGACCATCTAAAACACAGATATCGCCAAAGAAAACTCTACCTTCCTCTGGTAAAAGTGCACTGCTCCATGCAGGCTGAAGGTGCAATCAAGGCTACCCTGGCTGATGAAAAACTGAAACAAGAACCCAAAAAAGAAAGGGAGAAGAAGAAATGAGTCTTTGGCAAAGCCCTTGGCAGTTTGCCCACTAGAGGTGCAAGCAAACATGGTCAGAAGCCCCGCACACTAAAAAAATAAATAATCTATAGAAAAAGATGACTATAGTGATTGAAACTATGCAGATTTTTTAAAACAATTGGGAAAGTGTTTTTTAAAAAAGGAAATCCTAGAACTGCAAGTATGTCTGGACTTCGGTCTGGCTAGTAAGGAACGTGGAAGTCATCACTTCTTCACATAAAAAACTGAGCACCTTAAAAATCAGAGAATTGAGATAGCAGGGTGAGCAGACCCCAAAATTGGACATGCAGACATACACAGAGAATCACACATTACTGGAGCAGAATACCTGCAAGCAGAAACCTCTGCAGGAACCAGTACCAAGGTAGGAAAATCTAAAGTATTGATCTAATTGATAATTTACTGATGTGACGCATTTGAGAGTGGAAAAATTTTGAGGGTTAAAAATTAGAGGTCCAACCTTAAGAGGCCCACACACTCTTGTGCACTTACCTGTCAATTCTCACAGGGGAGAATGGAAAAAGCCCGCTTGTGCTTCCTGCAGGAGGAGGAACAATGTTGTTCACATTGCCTGTGAAAGCAGCTGGAGTCCCATGAATAGGAATCCTGCCTGAGAACAGCCTTGTGACCCTCTTACTAGCACTTCACAGCAGAGGCAGAAAGGAGATCCTAGGTTTGCATGGCGAAACTATCGGTAATCTTCCTAGAGTTGATAAAACTTTTTTTGTGTTTAGATTTACTTTTATTTATTTTTATGCATACAAGAACTGGGATGTAGGCCAGCGGTGTGGGGTGGGGGGTGAGAGAAGAGGGTGAGTGAGGAGCAGAACAGGCAAATCTACTGAAATACACCGCTGAGGGGAGCAGCGGATGAAACAGGAGAGGTCTGCTGGGCCACGTGGGTAGCTCCCTGGCCGGGAATAGAACTCTTGCTGCAGTGGCTGGCGGTCGCTTGATGTGCTGAGACTTTAACCCCTCTGCCACCAGGGAGGCCCAAGTTGACAAAATTTAACTGTCACTGTCTCCTTCAGGAGCTGTCAAGGACTGGGTGATATTAGAAGTTTGGACCAAATTTTAGACCTGAGCTGGACTGAGAGGGGAGATGGTGATCCTCAAGGAAGCGTCTGCGAACATCACCTTGGAGGAGGGATAGAATCATGCTCAGAGGACCCTATACTGGACACCTATAGTAGTCTGGGGTCACTGGGGCACTGCATTAACAAACTTGAGGTGGTCATCAGGTTGAAGGAAAGAGCAGAGTCATGGCCTGTGGAAAAAAAAAACAAACCAGAGCCTTTCAGATATCTGGTCTATGGATGACCTGATAGAAACCAATCAGGAAAATTAAGGTGGGCATTTCTTGAAAGTTGTAATCACCAAGAGAAAAATAACTAATGAGGCAACAGATTTAGGGAAAACATTTAATTTGAACTCAATCCATATTTTAAAACTGATTATAAATAATGGAAATTATTCAGGAGCAAAACAAAGTAAAAAAGGCAAACTGACTGGCATTTTATCAGAGTCTAAATTGACCTCAAATAACCTACTCTAGTCCCATTCCCTTTTCCTTAATAACATATTAATAGGGTTCCTTTACAAAAACAGGGACATACAGAGTCAGGCCATAGGTAGGAGCTGGGTGCCCCCATGCAGCCTGGGTCCTGGGCAGGGGGATCCAGCCCATCCCCACATGGCCTGAGCTGAAGGCCGGGGGTGGGGGTTGGGAGCAGGTCAAGTCAGGGTGTTCCCCTCTGGGCTGACCCCCACTTCATTCAGATCAGTGCAAGTCATCCATTATTCAGGTGCCCCCACTGCTGACCTCCAGGAGATGAGCGAGACAAATCACATCTCTGGACACAGTCATGGTCTTAGGCCCACCCAAATAGCATGGTCAGAGCCACAAGAGGTAAGACCGTGGGATGAGCTGGTGTGGTGACCTCTCACATGAACTCGGTCTGTAATATCTCTGGGGGCTGTGGCCCAAACCCCTGTGCCAGAGATGCATGTAATGTGAGTGAGGCCTCCTTTCCAACTCAGGGAGGAAAACATCAGAGCTGTGACTGGGGACCCAGGGCAGGACTGGAAACCATGAAAAGAGACAAGAGGAGCTGGACTGACCACCTGCTGGTGTCTGTCCCCTCCGGAGAACTTCCCCACCCACATTGACTGGGAGTTGGGCTCCCAGCGCCGGAATTGTAAGACTCAGAAGCAGCATGTGACAGTCATCGGAATGGATGGGACAATCAGTGTGAAGGAGGAGGCACAGAACCCAGAGACCACACCTGTCTGGAGAACAGGACAGTCTCCTATACCATAGGGATTCCCAAAATCAAGGAGTCTGGAGAACCACTCCACACCTGCCCTGCAAGAGGTTCCTGAAGTGCTCGGCCTCGCTACCTGCCTCCCAGTTGCCCCTGGGGACTTGAGCTGTCTGGTCTGCTGTGGCCCAGGAGCGCAGGTCCTCGCCCAGGAAAAGGAATAGGCTGCAGGAAAAGGATAAAGCTCCTGGACCAAACATTAATCTAAAGCATACAGCACGGGAGGAGTAGGAATGATCGGAACAGGGGAGGGAGATGCAGGGGAGAAGGGTGGTGGATTTGGGGGTGGAATATGGGTGAGAGAGCCGCATGTAAGGGGAACAATAACTATACAAAGTGACCAACAATGTAAGACAATAGAAAAATTCTAAAATTAAACAAACAAACAAACAGGGAAATACAAGTGAAGAACTGCCCATCTCAGACCTTGTTTACAAAGTTTCTGGGAAAGATCAAAAATAGTAGGAATCACAAAGATGAGGACAACAGGAAATTTTTGCTTCGGACACCTATGGCTATAGCAAACAACATGGACTAAACCCTTGTAAACATAAAACTTCATACTGAAGATCTATTTACCTCAGTTTCTCCAATAATAATGCCCAATAACAATAGTGTGTCCAACTTTTAACAAAATATTGTAAGAAAAAGAGAGACCAAAAAATACAATTTGAAGAGAGAGAGAAAACATCAGAGTCAGACACAGATGTGGTAGATATGTTGAAATTCTCAGGCTGGGATGTTAAAACAATTATGATAATAGGCTAAGGTCTCTAATGGACATGGAAAAACATATGGGTATTGTGAACAGAGTGATGGAAACTCTAAGAATGAAAAAAGAAATTCTAGGAATTAAAAACATCATAATAGAAGAAAAAAATTCAATAGAAACTTCAGTTTTGGGGACATCCTGGTGGTGCAAGGGATTAAGTCACAGCACTATGAAGCTATCCGCAGCCACTGCAGTTTGATCCCCGGCCAGGGAGGTGACCCACATGGTACAACAAACCTCTCCTGTTTTGCCCACTGCTCCCCTCAGCAGTGTATTTCAGTACATCTGCCTGTTCTGCTCCCCAGTCTGTCTCTGGTGAATCCTCTCTGCCCCGCATCTCTGGCCTGCACCCCAGCTCTTGTATGCATAAATGAATAAATCTTTTTTTAAAAAGGTGTAATATATGCATAATGAGATTGCAAAAGGAGAATAATTTGAGAATGGAACAGAAGAAATATTTGAATTTATAATAACTGATCATTTGACACAATGGCAGGCAACAAGGCATAGATCTAGGAAGCTCAGTGAACACCAAGCAGGATAAATACCAAAAAAACCTACCCCTATTCAAACTGCAGAAAATTAAATACAAAGTGAACATCTTGATAGAAGCCAGATGAAAAATCTGCTTACCAATATATGTTCAAGAACAGAATTACACTGACTTTTAAAAAACCATGTAGGCAATAAGAACAGTGGAGGGAAATATTTAAGACACTCACTGAAAGAAAAAGATCACCACCCTAGAATGCTGTATCAAACTAAATTTTCCTTCAAAAGCGAAGGAGAAAAAAAGACTTTCTCAGACAAACAAAAATTGTGGGACTGTGGCACCTGCTTTGCAAAAAGTGTTAAAAAGAAATTCTTCAGTAAGAAGAAAAGTGGGGCCTCCTTGGCGGTGCAGCGGGTTGAGCGCAACGCTGTGAAGCTGTCCGCAGCCTCTGCAGCTCGGGTTCCATCCCGGGCCAGCCAGGGAGATTCCCATGGGAGATTCCCACATGGGTGGCAGACCCTTCCTGTCTCACCCACTGCTACCCTCAGCAGTGTATTTCGGTCATCTGTTCTGCTCTGTCTCTGGTGAATTCTCTCACCCTCCTGTGCCTCTAGCCTGTACTCCAGCTCTTGTATAAAAATAAATAAATCTTAAAAAAAAAAAAAAGAAAAGTGATATTGATCAGAAATTTGGATTAATTTAGATAAAAACATTAGAAAAGAAATAAATGAAGGTAAAAATACTTTGTTGTACTTTTTCTTAATTAATATGGCAGATAACAGCTTATTTAAAATGAAAACAGGGGACCTCCCTGGTGAAAGCGCTATCAAGCTATCATCAGCCATTGCTGCCTGAGTTAGATCCCTGGCCAGGCAGCTGATCCACATGATGCAGCAGACCTCTCCTGTCTCGCCCACTACTCCCCTCTGCAGTGTATTTCAGTAGATCAGCCTGTTCTGCTCCCCACTCTGTCTCTGGTGAACCCTCTCACCACCACCCCCACTTCCGGCCTAGAACCCAGTTCTTGTATGCATAAATAAATAAAAAAATCTTTAAATAAAATAAAATAAAATGGCCAACAATGTATTTGGTAATTATAGATTATCAGTAGGTGAAATTGTTAGGGGAAAAAGATGTCCTGAGCAAACTCCATACAGGCTTTGTGGATGCCACCCCCACTCTCATCAAGACACTGGGAACTACAAATTCCATGATCCCCAAAGGGATGTTGTGAGGACCTAAGGGCAGAGTCAAGCAGCCATTTTCTCATGTTTGTGAATATAACCAGCCATGTTAGTGGGGTCTCACTTCTCTTGGCTCTTGCTGTTGGCCAGGCAGCGTTTGGTTTCGGCAGGTCATTTGGGATTCCAGGTCGGCAGAATGGGTAGGACACATTTAAGAATTTATTTCCCTCTTTCCCTGAGTTGTACATTTCCTCATTTCCCCTTCCCTTATAAACCTTTTGTTAACCTTTTGTGTGTGTCTGCAGTTTAAGTCCCCTTTAAGCACGCGGGTGAGGACCCACAGTCAGGCAACTGGTTTTACATTGGGGTTGCCCTGTAACAAAATGAAGGACAGAAATGTTATGAGGTATGGGAGGGAGGAATGGGAAATGTTCTGTTATAAGTTACTTGCAATACCATGAAATGGTATTATAAATATTTACTGCAAATTAAGGGACAATCACTAAACATAGTAAAAACAAGAACAAAAAGCCACAAAAAAGTATAGTTGATATGCTAAGAGAGAAGAGAAATGGAAAATACAAGATGTTCAAATAAAACCTGAGAAGGTGTAGAAGACCAAAAAAGAAACAAAGGGCACTGAATAAAAAAACAGTAAAAAAATAAAATAAAAAGTAGATATTAATACACCTATACAACAATCATATTAAATGGCAGTGCCCTAAATACATCAATTAAAAGACACAGACTCTCCTAGTGGCTAAAAATACAAAACCTTTACATTGCCTACCAAGAAACCCACTTTAAATATGAGACACAGATTAAAAGTAGAGGGATGGAGTCCAGCAAGATGGTGGGAAACTGAAGTCTCCTGGCTTGCCTCCTCCACATACTTACAATCAAATTACACATAAACAAATATAATGATCCCTGGCTGACAAACAGATGGCTTATTTTGTGCATTAAAACCTACAGCACCAGCTGAGTGGAAAGGGGTAGGAAAAACTAATGAAAGTGTGCCGTTCAACGCATGACATTCTGCCGCTGTTAACTCAAGAGCACATGCCCACATTGGGGGACTTTACTGCAGAAGGGGATGTACAGCATCAGTGTGTAAGGCAGAGGGTGCAACACTAGAATACTATAGGAATAAAGGCACAGAGTGGTGATTATCAACTCAAACCCATGGTGAATGAAAAAAGTTGTAGCCCAAACCAGCAGGGACACCCAGATGTGATCACCTGTGTCTCATTACAGAAGAGGCTATTACTTGCAGTCTCTTTTCTAGTTACACATTGTAGTGCCAGGAAGGCACAGAGCTGGTCCGCTATGATCAGAGCAGATGGGTAAAGGAGAGTCCTGGAGCCCTCAGCGGCTTTTTCAGGCTTTTACATGTAGTGCAGCAACCAGGTACACTGCAGGCAGGGGTCTTCACTAGTCACTCTTTTCTGGGCTCCCTGGAGTTCTCTCGTGCCTCTGCACCTCTTGGCGAATATAAAGGCAGAAGCCATGGCCCCAAAAGTAAACAATACAACTGAATATAACAATGTAACAAAATCCAGGTGCCCGCCATCAGGCATGCATTCAGGACAGCAGGGATCCATCATCAATCCTAATGGTGGGAAGGCAGAAAAGCCTGACAATCTTTTACCTTACACACATAATCGAAATTTGACAGCCTGGTGCAGGAAAACCACCTTTTGTTAAGAGAGCTGTGGATGTACTTTTCCCTCGTGAGTCTCCGAATGATTTCCCAGTGGCTCTGCAGGTATGAATATGCAGCTGTCTAAGTGGGGCTGAATGACTCAGATTTTGGATAGAGAGGGAGAATAGATAGCGACCTCTTATGTCTCAGAAAATGCCAGAGCAGATACTAGAACACTTAGAAGGTGACATCAATGCTCATCTTCTAGCTTATACTGCCTTAACTCTCTCAGATGGGGAGCGCACTTTTCTATGCACTGGAATTTTTCCAACTCACATATCAAATTCCAAGCTTTTTTTGTAAGATGAGCAAGATTGTAGCCATTTTGAGAAATAACTGCCATCTCAGAAGGGCACAGCTAGTTTCGGTTCCGGGCAAAAACCACAAGTCAAGGGTAAACAAAACCTAGCTGGCACCATGAGAGCTATCCAATCAGGGTGGACCCTGCCCCGGGTGTGAAAAGTCCCCGCATGCTGTCAACAAAGTACAAAAACAGCTGGTTGCTCTGGGAGGGGGTCCTTCTCTTAACCTGATGAGACTGCTGTGTCAGTACTCCAGGCAGAGTTGGGCCCTAGCGTAAGCTAGCAATAAAGCCTTTTTACTTTTGCATCTCTGGCTCTGTGTGGTCTTTGGGAACCCTGGACGGAGTTGAGGCGCCAACTCCTAACATTTTCCCTTTTATTGTAAGGGATTCTATAGGGTAAGGAAAAAGTATCAGGCTTTTTTGCCCTCCCACCATTAGGCTAGATGAGGGAACCCTGTGGTCCTGAATGCATGCCTGATGGCGGGCACTTGAAGTGGGTACACCTGGGCTGAGAGACTGAGTTTATGCGGGCGGCATCATGGGGATGCCAGCAGAAGCCAAGAACGAACAGAAGCCGAAAGAGAGAGAGAGACAGACAGAGAGAGAGAGAGAGAGAGAGAGAGAGAGAGAGAGAGAAGGCCGGAGAGCCCAGATAGAATGATTTGCTGGGGGCTGGGAGGACTGCCAGCCTCCCAGCCCCCCAGCACCCCTGCCTGCCATGTGCCTGGTAAATCTAAATAAAAGACCTGCAAAACTCACTGAGGACTCTGACACCTCCTTTACCCGGTCTGCTGGATCAGAAAACCTGCTCTGTGTCCTGTCCTGCCCCTACAGATTCATTGTCAAGTGTTGAACAAGATGGCAGGAGAGAGAAGACAATGCCAAGACTCAATGCCACATATTTACAAGCAAATCACACTAATTTCTGGCTGGAATCCTATCTCAACTATAATCCCTATCCCGCATCCCATATATTGCTCAACCACAACTCAAAAGTTGAAGCTAAAATGAGATTGCTTGAGAGGTTTGGCTGAGGATTGGCCCAGGGGAGGGAGTCACTGTGGAGCCCACTAAGGCACTATAGGATCTTGAACTCTGCAGGGTAAATGATTTTCAGGCTTTTCTGCCCTCCTGCCATTAGGATTGCCCCTGCATTATGGGGCTCCTGCATTTGTTATATTGTTGTAAGTTGTGTTGTTTACTTCTGTGGGCCATGGGAGGAGTATTGAGATAGTCACTAAGAGAAACAGAAGCAGGAGTGAGAGAAGGGGAGAAAGAACGCTGGAGAAGTCCAGAGTGAAGACTTGCAGGGGGTGGGGGTAGGGGGGCGCTTGGAGGCCTCCTAGCCCCCCAGCACCCCTGCCTGCCATGTACCTGGTAGCTGCACTACATGTAAAAGCTCAATAAAAGCCTGAGAGAGCCACCGAGGGCTCCAGGACTCCTCCTTTACCCGGCCTGGTCTGCTTGGATCATAGAAAATCTGCTCAGTGGCCTTCCTGCTGTTACAAACTCAATGCTCACTGAAGTGACCTTTTGGTGCCCTGCTGCCCAACTCCTACCTACTACCCTTTATCAGCACTAGTGCCCCAGTCATAATAACAGATGAAGAGGCATCGATCTATGAAGTAATAGACACCTAGAGGTCTTGGGTATAAAACCTAGGATTATAACCAACTTTTTGTAGACAAGGTATCATCCACTTTATCAAGAAAAGGAAAAAACGCTCCCTATTGCAACTACCCCCCCACCCCACCCCCACAAAAACTAAAAATAAGTAGAAGAGCACAAAACAAATGCTGGAGAAAAAAATAACAAAATCTTGAGAGAACTCAGTCCAACAAATCTGCAGAATATGTCTGTCTCATGAGGAATTTAAGGTAACAATTAAAACCATGCTTGCTGAATTAGAAAAAATGGATAATCAAAAACGAGAACACAATAAAGACCCAGAAAATATGAAAATGCTACAGATAGAAGTAATGAATCTAAAAAATACTGTAACTGAGTTAAAAAATACCACAGAGGGCCTCAGCAGTAGACAAATGCAAGTAACAAGGAGAATGAGTGTACTTGAGGCACAGTAGTAAAGTGCATACAAATAGTACAATAAAGAGAAAACAGAATTTTACAAATCAAAGCCATGTAAGAGTTTCTTGGGAATAACCTAAAGAGAAATAATTTACATATCATGGGGATCCCAGTAGAAAGGAAATAAAAAGGGCATAGAAAATTTAAAGAAATTGGGGCCTCCCTAGTATGCAAGGGGTTAAGACGCAACCTATGAAGCTCACCACAGCCACTACAACACAAGTACGATCCCTGGCCAGGGAGGTGACCCACATGGCGCAGCAGACCTCTCCTGACTTGCTCGCTGCTCCCCTCAGCAGTGTATTTCAGTCCATCTGCCTGTTCTGTTCCCCACTCTGTCTCTGGTGAATCCTCTCACATCCCAAAACTCTGGCCTGTACCCTAGTTCTTGTATGTATAAATAAATAAATCTTTAAAAAAAAAAAAAAGAAAATTTAGGGCCTCCCTGGTGGTACAGCGGATTGAGCGCAGCGCTGTGAAGCTGTCCGCAGCCTCTGCAGCGCGAGTTCAATTCCTGGCTGGCCAGGGAGAGTCCCACATGGCACAGCAGACCTCTCCTTTCGCTCCTGCTGCTCCCCTCGGCAGTGTCTTCCATCCATCTGCCTGTTCTGCCTCCCTGCTCTGTCTCTGGAGAATCCTCTCGCCCTCCCTGCACCTCTGGCCTGTACCCCAGCTATTATATAAGTAAAAAATAAATCTAAAAAAAACTTCAAAGAAATAATTGCTGACAACTACCTCAATCTAGGAAACAAACCAGACATCTTGATTCTGAAGGGCCAAAGAGTTCCAAACAAAATAATACCATAACAATCTTTAGTATGCATATACCTAACAACAGAGCAGGAAAATACATGAGGCAAAAAACTAATAAAACTTAAAGACTAGATTAACGCACTCTTTTGGTTGGATTTTCAACAACCATTTTGTCAGTAATGGAGAGGAGCAATAGGCAAACAAATCGGCAAAGACATTTGAACTCAATAGTCCCATAAATCAATTAATTGATCGTGAAAGAATATTTCATCTGACAACAGCAGAATAGCAGAATACACATTTTTCTCAAGGTCAGAACACAATGGATTAAACTAGAGATACATAACAGAAATATAGCTGGAAAACACCAAAATACTTGGAGATTAAACAACACACTTCTAAACGGGTCAAATACAATTTACCAAAATTTGGGGGTGTGTGATGGAAGCCGTGCACAAAGGGAAACTTATAGCACAGAATGCATGTATTAGAAAGAAAAAAGGCCTAAAATCACTAAACTCAGCTTCTACCTTAGGAAACTAGAAAAAGAAGAGCAAGATAAATGTGAAGTAAGCAGGAGAACAAAACAATTGTAAACTAGGGCAGAAGTCAATGAAATTGAAAACAGAACATCAACAAAAAGTGGTTCATTGAAAAGACTAATAAAATTGATAAACATTTAGCCAAGCTAACTTAGACACAAATTGCTAGCATCAAAATGAAAGAGGGGCCTCCCTGCTGGCACAAGGGGATACGCACAGCACTATGAAGCTATCCGCAGCCTCTGCAGCACAAGAGTTTGATCCCCAGCCAGGGAGCTACCCACATGGTGCAGCAGACCTCTCCTGCCTCACCTGCTAATCCCCTCAGCAGTGTATTTCAGTCAATCTGCCTATTCTGTTCCCCACTGTGTCGCTGGTGAATCCTCTCACCCCCTGCACCTCTGGCCTGTACCCCAGTTCTTATATGAATAAATAAATCTAAAAAAAAAAAAAGGAAATGAAAGAGGAGCCACTCCTACTGATACCATGGATATTAAAGGGATAATAAAAGAATATTATGAACAATTTCATGTCCACAATGTTGGTAACTGGTCAAAACTACAGGAGTGTCCCAAGTGTAACCTAACCGGCCCCCATACATGGAGGGCAAGGAGAGGCCAAAGGAAAAGCAGACCACTTCATATTAGTAGGTGGCAATTTTAGTAACCAAGGGAACTTACAAGGTATTTCATGTAAGGCATTTGCCCCCCCCAATCTTTTTTTTTAAAGATTTGTTTATTTTATTTATACAAGAACCGGGGTACAGGCCTGATTCGTGGGAGGGTGAGAGGATTCACCAGAGACAGAATGGGGAACAGAACAGGTAGACTGACGAAACACATTGCTGAGGGGAGCAGTGGGTGCCCCCCCCATCTTAAACAGTTTATACAGAGGCTTTTAATGGTCTCATCACATGTACTATACATTTGGTCTTAATAATGCATCTCAGCTCAAGGATATATCCTTGGGGGAACTTCTGGGAGTGAAGAAGGCAAGCATATCATGCATTCTGAGAACTGGATGGTATACACATTTTATTGGATTTATGCTTATTGCTACTCCAATGTCCACTAACTGTTCTCTAGAGAACATGGCAACTTCTTTCCTTGCCTTCCTGGGTAAAAATCTACTCTTCTCTGGATCCTTTGTCTTTTTCTTTTCTTGCACTATACCCTGATGTTTACAGAGAACATTCTCAATTAAGTTCTCAAGAAAGAATGTGTGAGCAAGTTAATCTTCTGAGCTCTTGTGTCTGAAAGTGTCTATTCTGCCCTCAAACACTGCCATTAATTTTGTATATGGAATTCTGGATTGTGTTTGAAAGTCTAGATTGTAAATATTTTCTCCTCAGAATGCAAAGACTGTTCAGTAGTTAGCAACCAGTCACACACTCTGGTCTGATGCCAGTCACGTGCTTGTTGCTTTGCAGGTGAGTTGGTGTTTCCTCTCTGGAAGGTGCTCTGATTTTTTTTTTTTTTTTTTTTTTTTGTCTTTGGGGTCTGAGACTGTAGTGTTATGCACAACTGCATGTCTTTTCTGTTCCTTAGCATCATTTGATTTGGAGATTTAAGTATTTCAGCTCTTATTTCCAACATCTTTTTGAAACTTTCTTTCTTTCTAGTAGGGATCCCACTTAAAAAGTCATTGTCTCAGACTGAGCACAATGCATCTTCTTCTATTTATATTTTCCATCTCTTTGTCCTTCTGTTTTTCTTCCTGGGACACTTACTCAACTTTTCTTCTAACTTTATTACTTACTTTTACATTGATGGTTTGTTTTTCTCTATCATTTTCACCAGTTTTTTTGTGATATTAAAGTCTGATGTTTTCAGTATTAGTTAGATTTCTTCCAGAATTATTTTTTCTAACTATAGTGTCTCTTTTTTTCTTATTACAGATATTCCTCACCCTAGTGATCCCTGGGTGTCAATTCACAATTAAGTAGGTGGTTGGAAGCCAAAGTCCGGTTACTCAAAACTATATCTGGGGCTTCCCCGGTGGTGCAGAGGGTTGAGCACCATGCTGTGAAGCTGTCCGCAGCCTCTGCAGACAGACAGAATAGAATACGTGGGTTTGATTCCCGGCCGGCCGGGGAGCAACCCACATGGCGCAGCAGACCTTTCCTGCCTCGCCCGCTGCTCCCCTGTCGCACAACCAACCCATCCTGGGTAGGTCCATTACTGGTTCTAGCAGGCCTGTTGGTGTCTTCACGCTCTCTGCTTTTAGTCGTTGTCGTCGTACTCTATAGCGCTCCGCCACTCCACTCCTCTGTCCTCGGCACTGCACCACACTGCACTACACTCTAAGGTGAAACTCTCTGGCTGTGGTCTCTAGCCATAAGCCACGTAGTACATCCACCCCCAGGATGTACTCCGGAGTGGGCGAAACATATGCTTTATACTCCTTCCGGGGTAATCACCCAATCCCCAGAGATAGTCTCACCGCTGTCACATTGACACTCTAGCCTCCATAGCCATCAATGTAACAAGCAGACCCTTGAAATTTTTCTGGATTTCTATAGAGCAGAGCACATTCTGCTCCTGTGTCTACTAGCGCTAAAACTCTTTGCACGTTAGTTGGGGACCAGTGGATGGCAAGCTCCACATGTGGCCTCCGGTCCCCGCCCGCCTCCTGTGGACGAGTTCCTAGGCCCTCACCCTATTCGAAAGTGATCAGGCCATCACTCAAGGACGGGGTTGGCAGCAAGTGGTCTTCCAGGCGCAGGGCGCTTGCCTGAGGCCTGAAGCTTCCAGGCTTGTCCTGAGCAGAAGTCCTTCTCATGGGCGTGAACCTCTGGTCTTCTTGCAGCTGCTTCCACAATGCTAACAAATACGCATTGGGCTTTGCATGTATTTTAGTGCGATCTACACCTGCTCTCACTAAGTCTGTCCACATTTGGTTACCGGTAACTTTAATAGGTTTTGTAATGCCAAGAGCCTTCCTTGCCTTCCTTGGCATTCCTTTTGACTGTTCAACAACTACCCGTATTCCTTTCTGAGTTTGAGAGCACCGGCTCTCGACTTTACCCACGCTAACTATCATGGTTGTGATGTTGCGTATTTGACGTCCCACATAGGGGGCTAGAACTGCCGTGAGGGATCCAAATGAGGATGAGGGGCATTCTTTAATACCAAATCCCTCATCCCTGCTATGAAACGCTCGTCGTCAGGACCATGAGTGTTCACACGAACATGGCTTGCCGCGTCCCCAATTCCCGAAGTACCTGTACCAGCTCTGCCTACGTCTGCCATCTGCTCAGTCTCCGGCATGTCGCCTGCATCAGCCCATACTGTCCATATAGCAGCCATTATCCATTCAACAGGGTGTGGTCGCCCTGGCCATACTGCCGGCTGTTCTGCAGCCTCTGCCTCAAGGATGGATGTGAAGTCACTGAGGCCAGTCTCTCCATCTCCTCTGCCAGGTCCCATAAACGCAACAGCCAGGCTGCCAAGGGTTCCCCTGGTTTCTGGCAGAACTGTTTGCCCAAGTCCACCAGTTCCGCCTGGGTGTATGGTCGGTAGGTAGTAAATTTTGTCATTTTTGGTGGTCCAGCAGCCTGACCCCCTGGGACCATGGGTCGCTGCTGCTTCATCTTCTGAGTCACCACTGGGCAGGCCTGGAATGTGGGACCAGCCTTCTCCCCCTCTCCAGAGGAGCCCGCAACTCCAGAGTGGCATGCTGGTTTGCCACCACTGGCTGAGACTCAGGCAAAGGGCCACCCTCCCTCTCCTCCTGTTCTGAGAAGGAGTCTGGCATCTCCGGAATGGTGAGTTGGTTTCTCTGAACTTCTTCCTCCAGAATCCTCAAACGGTGTTGTAGTATCCACATCTCTTCCCACATCTCATCACATACTTGCTGGATTCTGGATCGCTCTTTCTGCCTGGACTCTCACAGAGCTGTGAGAAACACCCACCCCACGGCCCCTGCCGCCTGGCGGGCACTGTAACTCTCCAGGGTCTCTTCTATTTCATACAGGGCCTGCAGCAACTGCACCGGGGATCCATCTGCCTCCGGCCATTCCTGGGGAGGTGCCCACTGGGTGAGGAGGTCAGCCACCAGGTACCATCTGCTCGTGGCCGGCCACCCAGGAATCCCTCTCCAGGTTTCAAAGGGTTCCATACCCGTCTGCGTCTAGCCGTCCTGCTTTGACCCGTCCTGCCTTCTATGCCAGATGTCACGCAACCAGCCCATCCTGGGTAGGTCCATTATTGGTTCTAGCAGGCCTGTTGGTGTCTTCATGCTCTCTGCTTTTAGTCATTGTGGTACTCCTTAGCGCTCTGCCACTCCACTCCACTCCTCCATCCTAGGCACCGCACCACACCGCACTGCACTGCGCCACGCTTCGCCACCCACACACGCTTGCCACGCGCGCCGCACCACACGGCGCCCCGCAGGTTGGCTGAGTGCGCATGCGCAGTGGGAGGGCGGAAAAGCCTGTCGCTTTTACTCGCTACTTACCCCACATCCCCTCAGCGGTGTCTTCAATCCTTCTGCCTGTTCTGCTCGCTGCTCTCTCTCTCTCTCTGGTGAATCCTCACCCTCCCGCGTCTCTGGCTTGCGCCCCAGCTCTTGTACAAAAATAAATATTTTTTTAAAAAATTAAAAAAAAAACATATATACACTCACATCCATCTGAAAATGATGTCTGGTTGATGTAAAACTACCGAGTGTCGTCTGAAGAACCTGAAGCAGTGGCAAAGAAGCCTGATTTTTCCCAATAGAATCTTCCATTTTCTCACAGAAAACATGGACATAAACCCGATTGCTAGCCATGGCATTACTCTTAACAACTACCTCCCTAGCCTTGCTTCTGACCATGCCCCCCGCCCTGCTCCAAGAGGGACTCTGCAGGGAATCCAGAAAGGCATGAGCTCTTTTCCCAGATTCTACCCAATCCTACATGGCCTTTCCTCCTCCTCTGCAGATGCGATATTGGGCGCTAATGTCACTGAGATATAAACTAAACCTTTATCATTCCAAGCTACTGAGATCTGGGGTTGTTAACTACAACATTGCCTAATTTATCCTGAGTGCTGTTTAAAAAAGGATGACAGGCCCAAAATAGAGTCACTTGTGCTAAGCCCCACATCACCAAACTGGGACTTAATAGTTAAACTTAATTTGTTTGCACCTTTCCCAGACATGTAACCTTTTACCAAGCAATCTGCAATTACCTTGTCAACACCAGTGAGTCAGCCCACCTGATAGACCCCTTCAACCCAATGGGAAGTTGACTTTACCTGAAATGGTATCTTCTTTTCCTGTCTTACTATTTTCTGCCTACATAACCTTCCATTTCTGTAAGAGCTCTTTGGAACTCCTTCCTGTTTGCTAGGTGGGATACTGCCTGATTCACAAATCATTTAGATCTTCAAATTTACTCAAGTTTTAACACTAGTAAGTAGCCCAAATCCTCCTCAGTGGAGATAACTAAACAAAACCTCTTTCAATAAATTTTAAATAAAATAAAAAAGTAGTGCCTCATTTTTTTCTTTATTGAAATAATATTGGTTGATACCATTATATAGGTTTCAGATAGACAGCCTCATAAGTCAACATTTGAATTACTATTGTATATTTGCCATATATTATTATTTTATATTTGCCAACATATTATTTTATATTTGCCACCAGAATTCTAGTATCCATCCATCACCATAAATTTGACTTCTTTTACCACCCCTCCCCTATTTCCTTCTGATAACCACTATTTAGATTTTAGGTTTTTTTTTTTATTTAGAAATAATCCAGATTTTTAATTTGCTGACAAAAGAATGGTAATTATAGGGGAAACATTGAAAACAGGACCATGGGCACCCTGGTGGTGGCATGGTGTGGGGGTATACACCTGAGGAGGGATGATCTATGCCTCTGAGTCACATACAGTGTTCTAAACCAATGTTACCTTAATAAAAGAAAAACAGAAATAAAGAAAAAAAATTTTTAAAAATAGGAGATTATTCGTATAGTCTTGTCAAATTTCAAAAAATTCGTGGATAGTTTTTTTAAATGCCATACATTCATTCATAAAATTACATAGAAATAAAGGATCTTAAGCTATGTATTAAAATAGAAATGATGCGATATATAAAAGGTGAAGCATCAGTTTGACAATTAGTCTGAATTTTTTTCCCCAGGGGTTAGAATCTTGAAATTTTATTTTTTATGTAAATTTATGTATTTATTTATTTAATATATTTTACAATATTTTTTCATTTTTGTAAAATGTATGCATTTTCATCTTGGTTATAGTCCCCATAAAAATCCCACCACCATTCACTCGTGAGTTATCACCATGGTACCCTGTGCTCTATTTAGTTCTTTTTTTTTTTTTTATAGTTTTCTTTTTTTTTTTAATTAATAAATTTTATTTTTATATTCCCCATACAATTGCAATCCCCCCATTCTGACCCCAATCCCTCCCCTCCCGCCCCCACCCCCAAAAAGTGTCTCTGGTTCATAGTTTTTGTTGATTTTGATTTTCACTTTCTTATAGTTATTCATTTTCCTGGTCCCTTATTTAAGTTTTCTAGATCCCTGCTATGAGTGAGACCATCCGGTATTTTTCTTTTTCTTTTTGGCTTATTTCACTGAGCATGATCCCTTCCAGCGTCATCCATGTTGCTGCAAATTGCATGTGTTTATCTTTTTTGAATGCTGAGTAATATTCCATGGTATATATGTACCACATCTTCTTGATCCAGTCATCTATTTTTGGGCATTTGGGCTGTTTCCAAAGCTTAGCTATTGTAAACAGTGCTGCTATAAACATAGGGGTGCAGGTGCTCTTTGGAATTGATGTTTCTGTGTCCTTTGGGTAAATACCTAGGAGTGGAATTGCTGGATCCTGTGGAAGCTCTATGTTTAGTAGGTCCAGAAATCTCCACACAGCTCTCCATAGTGGTTGGACCAGTTTGCACTCCCACCAACAGTGCAGAAGAGTTCCTTTTTCTCCACACCCTCGCCAACATTTGTTGTTGCTAGTTTTTTTCTCACTGGTGTAAGATGGTATCTCATGGTAGTTTTGATTTGCATTTCCCTGATTGCAAGTGATGTTGAACATTTTTTCATATGCCTGTTGGCCATTCGCATTTCCTCTTCAGAGAAGTTTCTTTTTAGTTCCTCTGTCCATTTTTTTTTTTCTGCGTACATATTATTTTATTTTATTTATTTATTTATTTTTTAATAACTTTTATTGTTATATTCCCCATACAATTGCAGCCCCCCCATTCTGACCCCAATCCCTCCCCTCCCGCCCCCGCCCCCCTAAAAGTGTCTCTGGTTCATAGTTTTTGTTGATTTTGATTTTCACTTTCTTATAGTTATTCATTTTCCTGGTCCCTTATTTAAGTTTTCTAGATTCCTGCTATGAGTGAGACCATCCGGTATTTTTCTTTTTCTTTTTGGCTTATTTCGCTGAGCATGATCCCTTCCAGCGCCATCCATGTTGCTGCAAATTGCATGTGTTTATCTTTTTTGAATGCTGAGTAATATTCCATGGTATATATGTACCACATCTTCTTGATCCAGTCATCTATTTTTGGGCATTTGGGTTGTTTCCAAAGCTTAGCTATTGTAAACAGTGCTGCTATAAACATAGGGTGCAGGTGTTCTTTGGAATTGATGTTTCTGTGTCCTTTGGGTAAATACCTAGGAGTGGAATTGCTGGATCATATGGAAGCTCTATGTTTAGTAGGTCCAGAAATCTCCATACAGCTTTCCACAGTGGTTGGACCAGTTTGCACTCCTCCTCTGTCCATTTTTTGACTGGATTATTTTCTTTGTTGTTGTTGAGTCTCATCAGCTCTTTGCAGATTTTTTTGATCAGTCCTTTATCATTAGTGTTGGGTGCAAAAATTTTCTCCCAGTTGGTGGGGTTTCTCTTTGTTTTTGTTATTGTCTCTTGCTGTGCAGAAGCTCTTTAATTTGATGTAGTCCCAGCTGTTGATCTTTGCCTTCACTATCACTGCTTTGGGTGATGTGTCTGTAAAGATGTCTTTGATATGCAAATCACGTAGTGTTTCGCCTATATTTCCTTCTATGTATTTTATGGTTTCAGGTCTTATGTCTAGTTCTTTAATCTATTTTGAGTTGATTTTTGTATATGGTGTGAGGTAGTGGTCAAGCTTCATTCTTTTGCATGTAGCGACCCAGTTTTCCCAGCACCATTTATTGAACAAACTTTCTTTGCTCCAATGCATAGTCTTTGCTCCTTTGTCAAAGATTAGTTGACCATAAATCTGTGGGTTTATTTCTGGATTTTTTCTATTCGATTCCATTGGTCTGTATGTCTGTTCTTGTTCCAATACCATGCAGTTTTGATGATTATGGCTTTGTAGTAGAGTTTGAAGTCTGGGAGTGTGATGCCTCCATTCCCTTCTTTTTTTTTCAGGAGAGCTTTGGCTATTCGGGGTTTTTTGTGATTCCATATGAATTTCATCAATAATTGTTCTATTTCTTTGAAGAATGACATTGAAATTTTGATTGGAATAGCATTGAATCTGTATATTGCTTTTGGTAGGATGGCCATTTTAATAATGTTTATTCTCCAATCCATGAGCAGGGGATGTCTTTCCATTCTTTGTGTCTTCTTCTATTTCTTTTAACAGTGTTTTATAGTTTTCTTTGTATAGGTCCTTTACCTCTTTTGTTAGATTTATTCCCAAATACTTGATTTTTTTGTTTCAATAATAAAAGGGATGGTTTTTTTGATTTCTTCTTCTTCAGATTTATTGTTTGTATATAGGAAGGCTACTGACTTTTGCGTGTTGATTTTGTATCCTGCCACTTTACTGAACTGATTGATGAGTTGAATTAGTTTTTCTGTGGAGTTTTTGGGGTTCTCTATGTATATTATCATATCATCTGCAAAGAGTGATAGTTTGACTTCTTCTTTTCCTATTTGGATTCCTTGGATGTCTTTCTCTTGTCTTATTGCTCTGGCTAGGACTTCCAGTATTATATTGAAAAGCAGTGGTGAAAGTGGACATCCTTGTCTTGTTCCAGATCTTAATGGAATTGCTTTCAGCTTTTCACCATTGAGAATGATACTGGCTGTTGGCTTGTCATATACGGCCTTTATGATGTTGAGGTACGTTCCTTGTATCCCAAGAATTTCAAGGGCTTTTATCATGAATGGGTGTTGCACTTTGTCGAAAGCTTTCTCAGCATCTATTGATATTATCATATGGTTTTTATATTTCTTTTTGTTGATGTGTTGGATAACGTTGATTGATTTTCGGATGTTAAACCATCCTTGTGTCCCTGGAATGAATCCTACTTGGTCGTGGTGAATTACCTTATGGATACACTGTTGGATTCTGATAGCTAAAATTTTATTGAGGATTTTTGCATCAGTGTTCATTAGGGAGATTGGCCTATAGTTTTCTTTTTTTGTGTTGTCCTTGTTCGGTTTTGGTATTAGTGTAATGTTGGCTTCATAGAACGTGTTAGGTATTATACCTTCCTTCTCAATTTTTTGGAAGAGTTTGTGAAGGATAGGTACCAATTCGTCTCTGAATGTTTGGTAGAATTCATTTGTAAATCCATCAGGTCCTGGGCTTTTGTTTTTGGGGAGGTTTTTGATTACCATTTCAATTTCGCTGCTTGTAATTGGTCTGTTTAGGTGTTCTATTTCTTCTTTATCTAGCTTTGGGTGATTGTAGAGTTGTAGGAATTTGTCCATCTCCTCTAGATTGTTAAACTTGTTTCCATATAACTGTTCATAGTAGTTATTAATAATTCTTTTGATTTCTGCTGTGTCTGTTGTGATTTCTCCTCTTTCATTTATTATCCCATTTATTTGTGCTTTCTCCCTTTTTGCCCTTGTGAGCCTGGCAAGGGGTTTATCTATTTTATTTATTTTTTCGAAGAACCAGCTCTTGGTTTCATTGATCTTTTGGATTGTTTTTTTAGTTTCGATTTCATTTATTTCTGCTTTGGTTTTTATTATTTTTCTTCTACTGGTTTTGGGGCTTTTTTGTTGTTCTTTTTCTAGATATTTGAGTTTCGAGATTAGGTTGTTTCTTTGAGTTCTTTCTTGTTTCTTGATGTGAGCATCTATTGCTATATATTTTCCTCTTATTACTGCTTTTGCTGCATCCCATACATTTAGGAAATTGGTGTCCTCCTTGTCATTCAATTCAAAGAATTTTTAATTTCTTCTTTTATCTCCTCGTTAGTCCAGTGGACTTCCAGTAGTGTGGGTTTCAATCTCCACGAGGTAGGAGAATACCTTGCCTTCTCTTTATGGTTTATTTCTAGTTTGATGCCTTCATGGTCAGAAAAGATGGTTGGTATGATTTCAATCTTGGTGTATCTGTTGATGTTTGTCTTGTGCCCCAGTATATGATCGATCCTAGAGAATGATCCGTGTGCGCTTGAGAAAAATGTATACTCAGATTTTTTTGGGTTTAGTGTTCTATATATGTCTGTTAAGCCTAAGCACTCTAGATCCTTATTTAGAGCTTTAGTGTCTTTACTTATTTTTTGTCTTGTTGATCTATCCATTGTTGATAGTGGTGTGTTGAAGTCTCCCACTACGTATGTGTTTTCTCTGATGTCTGTTTTCAGAGATGCCAATAGTTGTCTGATATATTTTGGTGCTCCTTCGTTTGGTGAATATATGTTAATGAGTGTTATTTCTTCTTGAAGTATTATCCCCTTGATCATAATGTAATGACCACTGGGGTCTCTTTTTATCTTTTTAAGTTTGAAATCTGTTTTATCTGATATGAGTATAGCTGTTCCTGCCTTCTTTTTTGGTCCATTTGCTTGTAGAATTGTTTTCCATCCTTTAACTTTGAGTCTATTTTTATCTTTTGCAGCTAAATGTGTTTCCTGGAGACAGCAAAAGGTTGGGTTTTGTTTCTTAATCCAGCCTGCAACTCTGTGTCTTTTTATTGGAGAGTTTAGTCCATTTACATTTAGAGTTAGTATTGATATGTTAGCATCTGTATTTGCCATTGTGTTTGTCTTTCCTTTCATTTTATTTATTTATTCTTTTAATAACTTTCTTTGGCCTTCTTTTGTTGTTATTCGTCCCTCTGAGGTTCTGGCTTTAGGACTCCTTGTAGTATTTTTTGGAGTGGGGGTTTAGTCGCAATGAAATTCCGGAGTTTCTGTTTGTCTGGGAAGGTCCATATTCTTTCTTCAAAGAGGAAGGAGAGCTTTGCGGGATAGAGTATTCTTGGTTGGCATCTGTTTTCTTGGAGTCTGTTGACTATGTCCCTCCACTCTCTCCTTGCCCGTAGTGTTTCTTCAGAGAAGTCTGATGTCAGTCTGATTGGTTTCCCTTTGAATGTTATCTGTTTCTTCCCTCTTGTTAGTTTCATTATTTTTTCTTTGTCTTGGATTCTTGGGAGCTTTACTATTATGTGTCTTGCTGTATTTTTCCTTTCGTCATGGAAGTTTGGTGTTCTTCTTGCTTCTTGTATATCAATTTTCAGATCCTTCTTAGCGTTTGGGAAGTTCTCTTCAATTATATCCATGAATATTTTCTCTGTTCCTACATCTCTCTCCTCTCCTTCTGGGATTCCTATAACTCTTATATTTCCTTTCCTCATGGAGTCAGATAGTTCCCGAAGTCTTTCTTCGGTCTTTTTCCTTCGTACTTCTCCTTCCTTTTCTGTTTTAGTTCTTTTTATTTCTGTGTCTTCAAGAGTACTTATTCGTTCTTCCATTTCATCTATTCTGCTTTCACTGCTTTTCCCAGAGTTCTTTAGCGTCTCCATTAATTCTTTGATCTCCTGCATTTCTTTTACTTCCCTCTTTAGGGACTCAATTTCATTCTTCTGGTCATTAATTATTTTCCCCTTATCATTGTTTTCCTTTATGACTTCTGTCAGTTTTTTAATCACAGCAATTTTAAATTCTCTATCTGGAAGGCTCAGAAGTTCTTCCAAGTTACTGTCGTTGCAATCTGGTAGATGGTTTTCTTTTTGTGGTGTGCTATTTTGCTGAGGAGTTGCTGGGTTGCATGTTGTTTTTCTACTCCCTACTGCCTGTTTTCTAATTTGCCGTATTCCTTGTGACACTGTGTTGCTGGTACTGGCCGGCATCTTGGGCGACCTTCCCAGCTCACCACTGGCTCCTCTGGGGAACTTCTGCTGGGTTCACAAGTCTCCAGCAAAGACAGGTCCCTGCTCTGTCTCCTCGGTGAGCCTTCTGCTGGGTTCACACAGTCTCCAGCAAGAAGGGTCCCTGCTGCAAAATGCCAGAGCCGGGGACGCGCTCCCCTGCACGCCCGGTCTGCCCCAGCGGTGGGTGCTGCTCCCCTCTGGGCTGGAACTGCAGGCTAGAAGGCGCCCGGTGTGGGCAAGCCTCCCAGCTTAACCTCTGTCTCCTCGGTGAGCCTTCTGCTGGGTTCACACAGTCTCCAGCAAGAAGGGTCCCTGCTGCAAAATGCCGGTGCCGGCGACGCGCTCCCCTGCACGCCCCGTCTGCCCCAGCAGTGGGTGCTGCTCCCCTCTGGGCTGGAACTGCAGGCTAGAAGGCGCCCAGCATGGGCAAGCCTCCCAGCTTACCTCTGTCTCCTTGGTGAGCCTTCTGCTGGGTTCACACAGTCTCCAGCAAGAAGAGTCCCTGCTGCAAAATGCTGGTGCCGGCGACGCGCTCCCCTGCACGCCCGGTCTGCCCCAGCGGTGGGTGCTGCTCCCCTCTGGGCTGAAACTGCAGGCTAGAAGGTGCCCGGTGTGGGCAAGCCTCCCAGCTTAACCTCTGTCTCCTCGGTGAGCCTTCTGCTGGGTTCACACAGTCTCCAGCAAGAAAGGTCCCTGCTGCAAAATGCCGGTGCAGGGGACGCGCTCCCCTGCACGCCCGGTCTTCTATTTAGTTCTTAAAGCCCAAAAGTTAGTGGGACTTTTTTTGTTGTTCATTTGTTTTCTTTATCTGCCACACTAGAGGAAAATCATACAGTGTTTTTCTTTCTCCATTTGACATATTTCACTAAATAAAATTCCTTCAACTTCCAGGTGCCACACTTTCATTTTTATTTTTTTATTATTTTTTAATTTAAATTTTATTTTTATATTCCCTTTACAATTACAATTATTTTCTTTGTTTTTGTTGAGTCTCATCAACTCTTTGTAGATTTTTGTGATCAGTCCTTTATCATTAGTGTTGTGTGCAAAAATGTTCTCCCAGTTGGTGGGGTTTCTCTTTGTTTTGGTTATTGTCTCTTTTGCTGTGCAGAAGCTATTTAGTTTGATGTAGTCCCAGCTGTTTATCTTTGCCTTCACTATCACTGCTTTGGGTGATGTGTCTGTAAAGATGTCTTTGATGTGCATATCATGTAGTGTTTCGCCTATATTTACTTCTATGTGTTTTATGGTTTCAGGTCTTATGTCTAGTTCTTTAATCCATTTTGAGTTGGTTTTTGTGCATGGTGTTAGGTAGTAGTCAAGATTCATTCTTTTGCATGTAGCGACCCAGTTTTCCCAGCACCATTTATTGAACAAACTTTCTTTGCTCCAATGCATAATCTTTGCTCCTTTGTCAAAGATTAGTTGACCATAAATCTATGGGTTTATTTCTGGATTTTCTATTCGATTCCATTGGTCTGTGTGTCTGTTCTTGTTCCAATACCATTCAGTTTTGATGATTATGGCTTTGTAGTATAGTTCGAAGTCAGGGAGTGTGATGCCTCCATTCCCTTCTTTTTTTTTCAGGAGAGCTTTGGCTATTTAGGGTTTTTGGTGATTCCATATGAATTTCATCAATGATTGTTCTATTTCTTTGAAGAATGACATTGAAATTTTGATTGGAATAGCATTGAATCTGTATATTGCTTTTGGTAGGATGGCCATTTTAATAATGTTTATTCTTCCAATCCATGAGCAGGGGATGTCTTTCCATTTCTTTGTGTCTTCTTCTATTTCTTTTAACAGTGTTTTATAGTTTTCTTTGTATAGGCCCTTTACCTCTTTTGTAAGATTTATTCCCAAGTATTTGATTTTCTTTTGTTTCGATAATAAAAGGGATGTTTGATTTCTTCAAACATGTTTTGATTTCTTCTTCTTCAGATTTATTGTTTGTGTATAAGAAGGCTATTGACTTTTATGTGTTGATTTTTTATCGTGCCACTTTACTGAACTGATTGATTACTTGAATTAGTTTTTCTGTGGAGTGTTTGGGGTTCTCTATGTATATTATCGTATCATCTGCAAATAGTGATAGTTTGACTTCTTCTGTTCCAATTTGGATTCCTTGTATGTCTTTCTCTTGTCTTACTGTTCTGGCTAGGACTTCCAGTATTATATTGAAAAGCAGTGGTGAAAGTGGACATCCTTGTCTTGTTCCAGATCTTAATGGAAATGTTTTCAGTTTTTCGCCATTGAGAATGATACTGGCTGTTGGCTTGTCATATATGGCCTTTATGATGTTGAGGTATGTTCCTTGTATCCCAAGAATTTCAAGGGCTTTTATCATGAATGGGTGTTGCACTTCGTCGAAAGCTTTCTCAGCATCTATTTATATTATCATATAATTTTTATATTTCTTTTTGTTGATGTGTGGGATAACATTGATTGATTTTCAGATGTTGAACCATCCTTGTGTTCCTGGAATGAATCCTACTTGGTCGTGGTGAATTATCTTATGGATACATTGTTAGATTCTGATAGCTAAAATTTTATTGAGGATTTTTGCATCAGTGTTCATTAGCGAGATTGGCCTATAGTTTTCTTTTTTTGTGTTGTCCTTGTTCGGTTTTGGTATTAGTGTAATGTTGGCTTCATAGAACGTGTTTGGTATTATTCCTTCCTTAATTTTTTGGAAGAGTTCCTGAAGGATAGGCACTAATTCGTTTCTGAACATTTCGGTAGAATTCATTTGTAAATCCATCAGGTCCTGGGCTTTTGTTTTTGGGGAGGTTTTTGATTACCATTTCAATTTTGCTGCTTGTAATTGGTCTGTTTAGGTGCTCTATTTCTTCTTTATCTAGCTTTGGGTGATTGTAGAGTTGTAGGAATTTGTCCATCTCTAGATTTTTGAACTTGTTTCCATATAACTGTTCATAGTAGTTTCTGATTATTCTTTTGATTTCTGCTGTGTCCGTTGTGATTTCTCCTCTTTCATTTATGATCCTGTTTATTTGTGCTTTCTCCCTTTTTTCCTTTGTGAGCCTGGCTAGGGGTTTGTCTATATTATTTATTTTTTCGAAGAACCAGCTCTTGGTTTCATTGATCTTTTGGATTGTTTTTTTTTTTTTAGTTTCAATTTCATTTATGCTTTGGTTTTTATTATTTCTTTTCTCCTATTGGTTTTGGAGGTTTTTTTGTTGTTCTTTTTCTAGATCTTTGAGCTTCGAGGTTAGGTTGTTTCTTTGAGTTCTTTCTTGTTTCTTGATGTGAGCCTCTATTGCTATATATTTTCCTCTCATTACTGCTTTTGCTGCATCCCATACATTTAGGAAATCAGTGTCCTCCTTGTCGTTCAATTCAAAGAATTTTTTAATTTCTTCTTTGATCTCCTCATTAGTCCAGTGGTCTTCCATTAGTGTGGTTTTTAATCTCCATGAGGTAGGAAAGTTCCTTGCCTTCTTTTTATGGTTTATTTCTAGTTTGATGCCTTCATGTTCAGAAAAGATGGTTGGTATGATTTCAATCTTAGTGTATCTGTTGATGTTTGTCTTGGGTCCCAGTATGTGATCGATCCTGGAGAATGATCCGTGTGCACTTGAGAAAAATGTGTACTCAGATTTTTTTGGGTTTAGTGTTCTATAGATGTCTGTTAAGCCCAAGCACTCTAGATCCTTATTTAGAGCTTTAGTGTCTTTATTTATTTTTTGTCTCGTTGATTTATCCATTGTTGATAGTGTTGTGTTGAAGTCCCCCACTACGTATGTGTTTTCTCTGATGTCTGTTTTCAAAGATGATAATAGTTGTCTGATATATTTTGGTGCTCCTTCATTTGGTGAATATATGTTAATGAGTGTTATTTCTTCTTGAAGTATTGTCCCCTTGATCATAATGTAGTGACTGTTGAGGTCTCTTTTTACCTTTTTGAGTTTGAAATCTGTTTTATCTGATATAAGTATAGCTGTTCCTGCCTTCTTTTTTGGCCCATTTGCTTGTAGGATTTTTTTCCATCCTTTAACTTTCAGTCTATTTTTATCTTTGTAGCTAAATGTGTTTCCTGGAGACAGCAAAAGGTTGGGCTTTGTTTCTTAATCCAGCCTGCGACTCTGTTTCTTTTTATTGAAGAGTTTAGTCCATTTACATTTAGAGTTAATATTGATATGTTAGCATCTCTATTTGCCATTGTGTTTGTCTTTCCTTTCATTTTATTATTTATTCTTTTAATAACTTTTTTTTTTGGCCTTCTTTTGTTGTTATTCGTCCCTCTGAGGTTCTGGCTTTCGGACTCCTTGTAGTATTATTTGGAGTGGGGGTCTAGTCGTAATGAAATTCCAGAGTTTCTGTTTGTCTGGGAAGATCCTTATTCTTTCTTTATAGAGGAAAGAGAGCTTTGTGGGATAAAGTATTCTTGGTTGGCATCTGTTTTCTTGGAGTCTGTTGACTATATCCCTCCACTCTCTCCTTGCTCATGGTGTTTCTTTGGAGAAGTTGGATGTCAATCTGATTTGTTTTCCTTTGAATGTTATCTGTTTCTTCCCTCTTGTCAGCTTCATTATTTTTCCCTTGTCTTGGATTCTTGGGAGCTTTACTATTATGTGTCTTGCTGTGTTTTCCCTTTCGTCATGGAAGCTTGGTGTTCTTCTTGCTTCTAGTATATCAATTTTCAGCTCCTTCTTCACGTTTGGGAAGTTCTCTTCAATTATTTCCTTGAATATTTTCTCTGTTCCTACATCTCTCTCCTCCCCTTCTGGGATTCCTATAACTCTATATTTCCTTTCCTCATGGAGTCAGATAGTTCCCGAAGTCTTTCTTTGATCTTTTTCCTTCGTACTTCTCTTTCCATTTCTGTTTTGATTCTTTTTATTTCTGTGTGTTCAAAAGTACTTATTCGTTCTTCCATTTCATCTATTCTGCTTTCATTGCTTTTCCCAGAGTTCTTTAGTGCCTCCATTAATTCTTTGATCTCCTGCATTTCTTTTGCTTCCCTCTTTAGGGACTCAATTTCATTCTTCTGACAGTTGTTTTCCTTAACGACTTCCATCAGTTTTTTCATCATGGCAATTTTAAATTATTTTTCCAGAAGGCTCCGAAGTTCTTCCAAGTTACCATAGTTGCAAGCTGGTGGGTGTTTTGTTTTTTTTTGTGTGTGTGTGTGTGTGTGTGTTTTTTTTTTTTGTGGTGTCTTTTTTCTGAGGCATTGCTACTTTGCTTGTAGTTTTTCTTTTCCCTGCTGCCTGTCTTCTAATTTGCCTTATGTGTTGGGACACTGTGCCGCTGTTACTGGTTGGCATCTTTTTGGTGTTTTCTTTCGGGAGTTTCAGAAACTTCCAAACGAGTCAAAAACTGTTATGCCAGAAGTCTAGTGAGGCAGTGGTATTTTGAGTATGTTAATGGTCAGTGTCACAGAATCTCTCTTCCTTCTGTGTTTAGTTACAAATGTGCATCTTGAAATCCCACAGACTTCCCTGGAGGTGGGGCAGCTGGATTGCATTCTGGGTTCCAAATCTCTGGATCCTCCTCTGGGCTCTAACTTCCTGCCAGGTGGGACCGGACTTGTGGGGGCCTTCAGCTCACCTCTGACTGCGCAGGCAACCTTCTCCCTCTGACTCCACACAGACTCCTTCTCCACACTGACTCCTTCTGCCAGATTCAAGCAGTCTTTATTGAATGTTCTAAAATGGCGCTTTGGAGACAGGCATACTCTTCCACGCACCCTTTGTCTGCTTCTGCTGTGGGTGCCTGCTCCCCCTCTGGGTTCAGACTGTTGACCTGAAAGGGCCTGGCGTGGGCCAACTTCCCAGCTCACCTCTGGCTCCTCCGGGAGCCTTCTGCTGGTTTCAAGCAGTCTTTATTGAAGAACGGTCCCTATTCTAAAATGGCAATTCGGAGACAGGCACACTCTTCCGCGTGACTGGTCTGCCCCAGCCGTGGGTGCCTGCTCCCCCTCTGGGCTCGGACTGCTGGTCAGAGGGGACCTGGCTTGGGCGAACTTCCCAACTCACCTCTGACTCCTCTGGGAGCCTTCTGCAGGTTTCAAGCAGTCTTTACTGAAGAAAGGTCCCTATTCTATGGGGTGTTGGTGATTTTTTTCCTGGTCACTATGTGGAGCCAGAGATCTCTCCTAGTGTCCTTGGGGAGCTGTTTTTTTTTACCCCGTGGGACAGGGGAACAGAGTGGGAGTGGTTGGGAAAGCCTCAACGGCTTCAGGGTGCTGTGTCTGCCTTGTGCCCCACCGTCATGGGGATCCCACACCCTGAATTTCATGCCCCAGGTCTCAGTTCCAAAGCCCTCAGGTCCAGGACCCGGGCTGTAGCCCCATTCAGTGTCTGCAGAAATGGAGCCTTTTGCACCCCGCTCCCATGTCCAGGCACCTGGTTTCTGATTACTCAGTGAGGGACATTCACCTCAGCGAGGGCCCCCGTGCATCTCCCCACAAGCCTAGGTCACAGGCACGGGGACCTGGGCAGCTGTGATGCCGCGTATCCTTTTCAAGCACGCCGCTTTTCCACACAAGCTTACCGGCTGGCCTGGGGCTATGTGTAGGTCTCCGGGAGTCTTTGTTTTTCTCTAATGGTGCCTGGAGCCGTTCCCTCACCTCCACAGCGTGTCCTGCAGGATTCTCCACAGTTCCAGTTCATGGGGTGTGGTGGCTGAAATAGTTCCTTTCCACTCACAGTCCCACTTGATGTGCAGTTTGTTCTTGTTGGTCGTTTCAGTTTTTTTGTTTTTTCCTCTGTTGGTCGGAGAGTGCCGACTTTGTGGGTGGGGGAGGGTAGCAGGGTTCTGAGCTTTCATCCCTTCTAGTCCTCTTTTATGGCAACTTTCTTCTTCGGGCAGTTTGCTGGAGTCGCCCGTTTATCTTCCATGTCCCAGTTCTCACTGGGACCTGCCGCTTTTCCTCCCTATTAACTTTTTTTTAATGGGAGATCTTACTTACAGCATTTCCTTGCTGCCATGTTGATCTGCCCTCTCAACTTATTTTTATCTTCCAGGTGCCACACTTTTAAATAAGAATGCATAACCAAGGTACTTTAGCTATTTGAAGAATGCCTTCACATGAAAAACACAGCTTTCCATAAATAGAAATAAAACAACTCATAGGAAACAGAGACAATGCAAGGAATAGAAGAAAACATTTGTTTTTACAACTGTAATTAACAACTATAATTAATATCTTCAAAGTTAATAGAAGTTATTATACTCCTAAAACAAAAAGAAGTTTCTATTAAAAAGAAACAATAAAAGAATAAGAGATTTTGAAAACTAATATTATACCAGAAACTAAGATAAACCAATGGTACAGACATGTTTATAGCACTTTATTTATAACAACTCCACACTGGAAACTACCCAAATGTCTTTCAGTGAGTGGATGGTTACACACTGTACCTCTGTACTGTGGAATGCTACTCAGCCAATAAAAATGAAGAACCATTAATACATACAGCTTAGGCAAACCTAAAAGAAATTGTGCTAAGTGGAGGGCCTCCCCTAGTGGCGCAGCAGTTAAGCGCTGGGCTGCAAAGCTGCCCGCAGCCTCTGCAGTGCCGGTTCGAACCCCAGGCACCAGGAGGGTCCTACATGGCAGGACAGACCTCTCCTGCAGTGCCCGCTGCTCCCCTCAGCAGTGTATTTCATCAGTCTGCCTGTTCTGTTCCCCACTCTGGCTCTGGTGAATTCTCTCACCACCCCCCATGCTTCTGACTGTGACCAGTGCTTGTATAAATGCTGCACCTCCCCCTGCAGTGACCTTTAGGGCTAATGGCTTTCGCCACCGTCCCTAGGTCTGGCTGGGCAACCAGCGCGCAGGGGGAGAACAGTAAAACCCCCTAAAGACATACCTGCTGCACCTCCCCCTGCAGTGACCTCTAGGAATCCCTAGGTCCGGCTGGGCAAGGAACCAGCGCGCAGGGGGAGAACAGCAAACTCCCTGAAGACATAGATAAGACGGAAGCCTGTTGAAAGATAATGACCACCAGGAGCCACTACAGGAATGCTGTCCGCACGGAAACTTATCTCACCTTCTCAAGACCCACAAACTTCATTCTAATACAACTGTCTCTATAAAATCTTTTCTCTTTCTAAAATCTTTTCTCTTTCTCTGTCTAAAAAGGTCATTGGTTTGCCGATTAAAAAAAAGAACATACGAAATCTAATAACTAGGCTGATTCAAATGAAACGTTACTAAACTCTGTGTATTAATAGAACTGTTAGCTTAATAATTTCTCTGTTGTATGCTTAGCCTTGTTAGTGTTAATCTTAATGATAAAAATATTACATTGTGAAAAGTAAAATTCACCCGTGCTAATTAATAGTAATTTAGTGGTAGTGAGTAGTTTAAACAAAAAGTATTCACATAAAATAAAAAGAAAAATTAATAGCCTAACTACTTAGGAATGCGCCTGGGTCCAGATGTAAATCATTGCCCTGTCAATGATAAGCTAAACCTATAAGCAAGCTGATTTCTTCACTGATGTTCGCTATTCCTATGCCTTTAGAAAACATATATATACTGGTCACCAATTCAAAGAAAATTACACTCAGATTTTCACTCTCTTGAAGTGTGTCTGTTTGTCATTTCTTTCACCGACGCCCTGACCACCCTGCACGCTTCTCTCAACCCTGAGGCGGCCTCATCGTCTACTGCTGTGCTGGTCCACGGCATATAAATAAATAAATAAATAAATAAATCTTTAAAAAAAAAAAAAGAAAAGAAAGAAATTGTGCTAAGTGAAAAAAAAAAACAAACTTCAGTATGGATTCATACATACTGAATGATTCCATTTATTTTATTTTTTTAATATTTATTTATTTATGCATACAAGAACTGGGGTACAGGCCAGAGGTGTGAGAGGGCAAGAGGATTCACCAGAGACAAAGCAGGGAACAGAATAAGCGGATTGACCGAAACACACTGCTGAGGGGAGCAGTGAATGAGATAGGGCAGGTCTGCTGCGCGATATGGGTCACTTCCCTGTCTGGGGATTGAACTAATGTGCAGTTGCTGTGGAGAGCTTCATAGTGCTGAGGCTTAACCCCTTGTGCCACCAGGGATGATCTGAATGATTCAATTTATATAACATTCATGAAATAGCATTTTTGCAGAAATTTTGAACAGTGGTTTCCAGGGATAAGGATTGGAGAGGAAGGGATAGTTGTGACTATAAGGGAGAAACACAAGGGGCTCCTCTGAGGTGGTACATTTGTGCATCTTGACGATGGTGGTTATGCAAATCTACCCAAGTAACAAAATTGCACAGGGCTACACACACACACACATTTGTAACTGGTGAGATGAATGGGCACTATGAATTGTACCATTGCTCTTGGTTGTATAAGACGTTACCAGTGAGAAAGACTGGGAAGTTGATGCATGAGTCTCAGAGTATAATTCTTTGCTACCTCCTGTGAATCTATACTTATTTCAAAATAAAAACATTTTTAGAAAGACAAAATAAATAGATAAAGTGTTTGGAGTTAAAGTCAAGGAAATATTCCTGAAAGAATAAAAAAGATGGAGGAGGGGGACTGGGAAGAAAACAGAAGGGGAAAGATCAGAAAATTCTGGGGTCAAAGCAGGAGATCCAGAGAGAACACAGTAAACAAAACTTAAAAACACGTAGTTTGAATCCCACAATAACTTGACTGCTGGAGACCAGCTTCTGGCAAAATGTCGTGCCAGGAGTCCCTGAAAGGACGAGACGGCCTAGGTGAAGCGTTAGGGGCTGAGGGGAAGGGGATGAGGTAGTGAGGAGACACTGACACTGGATCAGGTGCAAGTATCTTCTGCCGAGAGATCCAGCAGGTCTTTATTTATTCATTTTTAGCAAGCAGAGAAATTACACTATCATGTGCAAAGCAGAAACAATTAGTGTATTTTATTCCCATGGACTATTGGCTCCTATGGGTCTCAGCTAGATGGTAGCCTTCAAGATTAATAGATAAAAAACTAAGCCTTACTGTACCCAGTGCTGTATAAATAATAAATAAATAAATCTTTAAAAAAAAAAACAAAAAAACTAAGCCTTACACTAAAACTTATTATTTCAGCTAGACAATTACCTAAGACAGTTGATAGCTGCCAGTACACCCCTATCAGCTAAAGTCTAAGCATCAAAAGACTTTTCTATGCATATGGGCTTCAGCCGGAGACCAGCTGCTACTCAGCTATCAGAACTTTTTCTACCTAGAAACTTCTTAACAGTTAACTACATTTAAAAACTTTCCTAAGAAACTTCTTTAAAAAAAGAAACTTCTGAAAAAGCAAAAGAAGGACTTATTATAATTGTTGTGCTGGGATGCTTGTCAGGCATGTACAATAAATTGTCTTCCATTGTCCAGTGGGCCAAATTGTTTAATAACTAATTTCTAAACCGATAATTTTCCGTGCCGTTTGCTTGCAGTATGCTGACACATATAATTTATTGTCTAATGTACTTTCTGAGAAATTTTTTCTCTCTTTATGACCAAGAACAAAAAACAAAGGGATGTTTAATCTTCAGCCCCTCGGTGTGAGGCACAAGGAATCTTTAGCCCCAAGGTGTGAGGCCCTTTAGCTTCGGCCCCAAGGTGTGAGGCCCTTTTTCTTAGCTGCTTGCCAGTGTCTTATCTGGCTGGGGCATCAAGTCCCCTGCAGCACTTGATGACATGTGCTTTTGTACCTGAAAGGGCTCCCTGAGTATTCATTACAGTCACTGCAAAAAGGTCTGGACCAATGCACATCAGAATGATCTTCCAGTACCCTGGAGGGCTGAGAGAAGCTCTGTGCTGGATCGCCTGTTGTTGTGTGGGAGACCACCATTCCTTCTGAAGTGGGGTGTGTTTCCTAGCACCCCCTCCTTATGATGGTAGGGTTGGAGGTCATGCCCAGGTTTGGTAATATGGGTTTCCAATCACCGTATACCAATTAGCAGCAGACCCTGAGCCTGCTCTACCTGCCATCTCCTGAGCCCAGGAGATGGCACTGTTATGTGGGGGTCCAACTAGTCAGTTGGTAGCAGCTTGAGTACCCAGAACCATTTCCATCTGTCAGAAGCAATGAATTCTCACTAGATGAGGAGTTGCCATCCCTTCCATGATGCTTTTGCTAACATGGTCATCCCTGGGCTTATTTGGCTCTATTTCTGAACATGGTATTCCTCCTAGCAATGAACACATTTAACCGTGAACAAAGTGCAGCCACTGGCTCATGAAAGCATGATGTCACCGACACCTCTGTTTGGGGCACACTTGCCAGAATTACCAACACTCAAGGTGAGGCAGAATGGGCTTCAGCAGATTCGGTTATGGTGCCAGTTGGGTGAAATCACTTTTGTAGAGCTGGTGTGATAGCTTGTGAGATGCAGGATGTGCTCCAAACCAACGACTAATTTAGAGTGATGTTTCTCCATGGCAAAGATTTCAGTAATCAGGGGCTAGATAATGGGAGTGGCTATTCACTGTTACATCTAATGATTATTAGCAAAATGTTCGTGTCCCATCCTGTCAACTTTGGGCTCTACTCATTTAGAGCTCCTGGTTCCCAGTGTGGGGAAGGGACACGCAGTATTTCTACTGAACGGGAAACTGAGACTACCACCTGGTGGATTTGTCAGGCAATTCATCCTGATTACCCATTACTCCCATGTTCCGCGGTGTCTGTTACAGAAAACTACAGCAATCTAAAATAGGCAGGACTGCCCACGGCAGAGAAACTTTTTTTTTTTTTTAGATTTATTTATTTATTCATACAAGCACTGGGTACAGTCAGAAGCGCGGGAGGGTGAGAGAATTCACCAGAGCCAGAGCGGGGAGCAGAGCAGGCAGAAGGACCGAAGTACACTGCTGAGGGGAGCAGCGGGCGGCAGGAGAGGTCTGCGCGCCATGCGGGACCCTCCTCAGGTGGCCGGGGAGCAGCCGGGGATCGAACTGGCGTCACAGAGACTGCGGGCAGCTTCACAACCCAGCGCTCAACCGCTGCGCCACTGGGGAGGCCCACGGCAGAGAAACTTTAATAATAAGGTCTTCCTACCAGACTCCTCCCTCCCCCCCAAATTATGACCAACTGGAGTGTTTTCTGGGGGGGGAATAGAACAAGGTCTGGGTGGTGGAAGGAGGGAACTACAAACACCAATTATGGTCAAGTGAGCAGTCACAGACACAAGCATTGTAGTGGATAAAGATACTCTCTTGTGTCCACATGGGTATTTGTATATGGGCTGATATTGTTAGGTTTTTCCTCTTCCACTCCCATGGCACCAAATGGTATTATTGTCTGAATTATGGTTATTTCCATATCTCAGAACTTGGTTACAGGATAGCAAAAGGGGATTGTGAATCAGAAGACCAAGGAACCACTGGCAGATGGATTAAGGGGAAGTTAAGGCTTCTTTTTTGGGGTTTGCATTATGAAGGATAGTTGAACAGATGATGTGAAGGTATAATGTTGTAAATACTTTTATTTGGAAATTAAAGGTTATCTTGGAAATGAAAGGTTAGAGGGTATGTTTGGATGCTGAATTTATAAAAGAATCAACTGTGCTGAGTCATTTGTTGTGAACTCAGCACCACCGCTCACTCAAGACTAAGGACTGCATTTTTCAGAATTCCTTTTCTTATATTGTTTTGGGCATGAATACAGCAGAGAGAGATCTGTATGAGATTTGGAAACGGCAGTTGTCAACTTAGACATAATCAGCTTGTAATGGAATTAAGGAAGTGTTTATGCAAGAAAAGAGGTCATGATCCAGGCCCACAACCAAGGGGCAGCCTTAAGGTGTGCTCCTTCAGAGACAGGACATAGGGCAGTCTGAGAGGGTCAAGCTGGGGAGTGGTCTAACTTAGATCATTTGCTTGAAAATTTTAAATTGGTTGACAGGTGTCTTCAGACAGAATGTTGCAACGTGAGACCCTTTGGTATCAATCAGCATATGGCCTTCCTGTGTCTGCCTTAATCATGATAGCAGAGTACAGGGTGTTAAAGTTCTTTTGTAGTCATGGTGAAGGAGAAATCAGGAGGGAGTAGGTGGTCTTTCAATAAGGGGAAATGGGTGCGTGGGTGTTCTTTATAGTCCCTGATCTGGAGTTGAGTCAGGCTAATTACTTTTCATCTAGGCATCTCATCATGGCAGTTAGAATCTGTTTGACTCAGGATAAGTTTCACAAAGTGAATCACTCCAGTGTGCGGGTAAAAGGAGATGCCCAGTAGCTTTGCGGAACGTGAACCTCTTCAGCGCTGAATTCTGAGATAAGCAGTGGAAGCTTTATGAAGATTCTTGAGAATTTCAGAAAGTTCCTGAGAAACTGCCTACCACAGTGCTTCGTACTGAAGTCTTCAACATGAATTCTTGTTGCATCAACAACACCGAGGAGGAACAGGAGTCATGGAGCAGGCTATAGGATGCTGGCTCCTCTCAAGAGCAGGATCCTGGCCTTTTTATTGACAGAGAAGGGTGGGTCAAACTGAACGCAGGATTATGGGCTTAGGGAGGGTGAGTATACACCAGACTCCCACCCATGGCTCTAATCTTATTAACAAGGCATTCCACTGATCAGTCCCTGGGGCACAAGGCACATCAGTATTGCCCCAGGGTGAGCAAATGTCCTGCCTTATACCCGCTACACTCACAAATTCTGATTTTTGGAGATTGCTCCCATGACATCTGCTCCTTCAACACTTGAAACAGCCATGAAAGTTCATACTTTCACATTAAAATTCCAGGTAAAATGGCTTCTTTTGTTCTAACAGTACCCTGACCATGTATAAGAGTCTAAAAGTTCCCAGAGAGTAAAGAACAGATTGCACACAAAGAATGAGAAATCAGCATGGCATTGGATAATATCAGCAACTAAAATGGAACAAAGCCTTCATAATTCGAATAGAAAATGCTTTCCAGGTCAGAGTTCTACATCTAGCTAAAAAATTAAGTAATAATGAGGGTTAAAAAATAAAGACATTTTCAGACAGGCAAAGTTTCAAAATTTCACCTTTTCTCAACACCTTTTCTCAAGATGTTACTGAAGGATATGCAACATTACAATTAGGAAATGAGGGTAAAAATAGTCAGATATAAAATCTGAAAAAAAAGAAGCCAACACAGCAGAGATAGGAGTATATAGGATGACAGTGTAGAGTATTCTAGCACAGTCTGAAGAGCAGGTCGGTCAGATTGGGCAGGAAGATGGGGGGCTATAGGTAAAATGTGACCATGAGGAAAGCAGGTGGAGTTTGTGGATTACCTGGTGAGTGTGAGCACATTGAGGAGTCCTTCAGCTCTATCAGAGCTTAGGAAAACTTAGTCACAGCACATAGAACATAAAGCAAGTGCACAGATGGACCAGTTACTAATTCCTGGTAGAATGTACATAATGTTCAAGAAGGAAAATCATAGCCCATTTGTGAACAATATTTATATAGTCATAATTATATCAATTTTAAACATCTGTTTAGTTAGCAATCATGATACAACTGAGTTAGGACAAGGGTTTGTGTATATGTGTCAGATGGAGGGTTTTGTGATAGTGTACATTCTTATGTTCCATCAGAAGTCAGCAAATAATATTTAGAATAATCAAGGAAGTAGAAATTAAGAATGTTATTTAGAAATATGAAGAGGGCCTCCCTGGTGCTGAAAGGGGTTAAGTTGCTGTGCTATGAACTGATCCACAGCCACTGCAGCACAAGTTCGATCCCCGGCCAGGGAGTTGACCCACATCGTGCAATTAGACCTCTCCTATCTTGCCTGCTGCTCCCCTCAGCAGTGTATTTCAGTAGATCCGCCTGTTCTATTCTCCACTCCATTTCTGGGGAATCTTCTCACCTCCCCCCAGCCCCGTACCTCTGGCCTGTACCCCAGGTCTTGTATGCATAAAGATTTTTTTTTTTCAAAATAGAAATATGAAGATAAGTATCAGAAGAAGCAGCTAAAAGAGATACAGGATTGTCTCCAGGAATCCTGAATGTGTTACAGGGCAACCTCACTATGAAATGGGTTGCCTGACTGTAGGTCCTCACCCTTGCACTTAAGTGACTTGTAAGACTAAACTGCAGGCACACATAAAAAGGTTAATAAAGGGTTTACTTACAAAAGAAGGGGAAATGAAGAAATGAATGCCTCAGGGAGAGAGAGAGAAATAACTTGGTGAATGCATCCTACCAGTTCGCTGACCTGAATTCCCAACGGGACGCTGAGAGCCAGCAAAAAGCCAAGTGAGTCAAGCCAAGAGCCAAGAGGCCAAGAGGACCCCCATGGCCTACATGTCTGCTTTTATACCAAACCTGGCTGCTTAACCCCACCCTCAGGTCCCAGCAATCCTCCCCTTGGTGATGATGGAATTTGTAGTTTCCGGTGTCTTCATGGCTTTGGTCTGGAGTGGGGTGGAGTCCACAAAACCTGTGTGGAATTTGCTCAGAACTTCCTTTTCCCTTAACAAATGGAGTTGAGAGAGGAAGAGGGACTGTTATTTCCCCCCCTCAATCTGAAACCAGGCAACCTTGGGGCAGGAGGTTTTGGGTCCTTACCCATGTGCTCAAAATTACAAGACATGACTCATGTTCAGAATGCAGCAAAAACAGGGTTTGTTAACAAAGGGGAAATTGGGAAAAAGGAAAGTGTTTAAAGGCCACAAATGGCCATCTGTTCTTCCCACAATAGTGTCTGCAGTGTCCAGCAGTCCTGACCAAAAGCTGCATGTGCAAGATGGTGTTGTACTTCCGATAAGAGCCTGGAGCTGGTGGCACACTGGTAAGTGGTAGACCAGAATCTAACTCATGGTGACAGCTGGAGGTATTCGCAGGTGATGCTGCTAAGGTGACACCACAGCAGCCAGCGGCAGCAATCCGAAGGCCAGTTGGATAGCATTGAATGCAACAATACCAGGAGGTGGCTCCAGATGTGCCAGAGGCAGGGGTAGTTGTCAGGCAATGGTGCCAGAGGATAAGAAGTATTGGATGGCTCTTGGAGGTAACTGGGTACAGGCCAGCAACAGACAACTCTTTTTAGAGGCAGTGCCATAGCACTGGCACCAGGGGCCCAGCTCTTTCAGAGGCAGTGGGGATGGGTCAACAGAGCCAGTCAGGAGATAATGTCAGAGACAGGGCCAGAAGCAGGAGCAGCATTCAATCAGGTGGTCAGGTGGTGATTTGAAGCAGAGACTAGATGCAAATTTCTTGACTAATTTATCAGATGAGTCTCTCAGGTGAGTTAGATGAGAGTGAAGGCCTCCAAGGCATTTGAGGTCTGAGTCCCTGAAGCGAAGGTGTCAGGGCTGAGTCCCTGAACCAAGGTCTTGAAGGTCCTGCCAAGTCTGGGAAGTCTGTGTCAAAGATCTTCCCAGGCAAGAGTCGAGCCAAGTGTGTGTCCAAAGCCATCTGAAGCCCCAGCCTGTGTCCCGTGCAGGGTGCCCATCTTTCACCCTGATTGGCCTGTATTGTGAACTGGCACCATTTCCAAGATTTTATTAGCGCCAGTGCAAGAGCAAACCTGATTGGTCTGATTTCAACACCAGGCATTCATTAAAACCAAAACCCCACCAGCTCAGAAAACCTGGCTTATGGGCCTCCCTGGTGGCGTAAGGGGTTAAGTCTCAGCACTCTGAAGCTATCTGCAGCCACTGCAGCATGAGTTTGATCCCCGGCCAGGAGCTACCCACACGGCACAGTAGACCTCTTGTGTCTCACCCTCTGCTCCCCTCAGCATTGTATTTCAGTAGATCTGCTTGTTCTGCTCTGCACTCGGTCTCAGGTGAATCCTCTCACCTGCATAGACAAATAAATCTTAAAAACAAAACAAAAAAAAAAACCCTGACTTACACTGAGGTGGGGTGGTCTCCTGCTGGCACTGGATCCCACATCAGAGCCAGGCAGGCAAGCTCTGCTACATCTCCAAACCAGGAGCTGCAGAGGGCTCCCCTTACAAATCCCTAGAGTACTAGTTGACTTTTAAAATTAGGTATATTTAGGGCCTCCCCTGGTGGCGCAGCTGTTGAGCGCTGGGTTGCGAAGCCAGGTTTGATCCCTGGCCACGGGCGAGGGTTCCACATGGCGCGCAGACCTCTCCTGCCGCCCGCTGCTCCCCTCAGCAGTATATTTCGTCGGTCTGTCTGTTCTGCTCCCTGCTCTGGCTCTGGTGAATTCTCTCACCCTCCTGCACTTCTGACTGTACCCAGTGTTGTATAAATAAATAAATAAATCTTAAAAAAAATAAGTATATTTATAATTTTGATAAAGCATAAAAATGTAAGCAAAATGAACACCCTAATAGAAAAAAAAAAAAAGGTTCAGGACATTCATAGGCAATCCATAAAATTTAAAGGAAGAATTGACATGAAAAATATTGCTTCTTTGCACTAAAATACCAAAGAAATGAAATGAAAATATGCACAGCAATAATGCTTTCCCATTAGACTATTAAAAACCCTTACTTTGGGGCCTCCCCGGTGGCGCAGCAGTTGAGCGCTGGGTTGCGAAGCTGCCCGCAACTTCTGCAGGGCCAGTTTGATCCCCGGCTGCTCCCCGGCCACTGGAAGAGGGTCCCACATGGAGCGCAGACCTCTCCTGCCGCCTGCTGTGTGCTTCAGTCCTTCTGCCTGCTCTGCTCCCCGCTCTGGCTCTGGTGAATTCTCTCGCCCTCCCGTGCTTCTGACTGTACCCAGTGCTTGTATAAATAAATAAATATAAAATTTAATATTAAAAAAAAAAAAAAGACAGAAAATAACAAAAAGACTGGCTCAAGACCTCTGTAAGCCTTTGCTAACTTGTCAAAAGATAGAAAAAGCAAGAAATAAGTTTGTCTTCACTGCCTATATTCACCTATTTGCAAACATTAAAGAAATAGAACTCTCAGTTAAGTATGCAGTTTTATTACTGCTATTTTCATTTTATTTATATATAAACCCATAAATAAAATTATATTAAATGCTTAAAAAAAATAAATAAATAAATAAAAAAATAAAAAAATAAATAAATCTTTAAAAAAAAAACCCTTACTTTTCTGAACATTGTTTTCCCTGTTCAGTAAATTAGAAATGCAATAACAGGGGACTCCCTGGTGGCACAAGGAGTTAAGTATCAGCACTATGAAGCTATCCACAACTACTGCAGCTTGAGTTTGATCCTCCGCCAGGGAGGTGACCCACATGGTGCGGCAGACCTCTTCTGTCTCTCCCACTGCTTCCCCTCAGCAGTGTATTTCAGTCAATCTGCCTGCTTTGCTCCCCACTCTGTCTGGGGAATCCTCTAAACCCCTGCACCTTTGGCCTGTACCCTAGTTCTTGTATGCATAAATAAATAAATCTTAAGAAAAAAAAAGGCCTCCCTGGTGTCACAGGCATTAAAGACAGCACTATCAAGCTATTGTCAGCCACTGCAGCATGAATTCTATGCCTGGCTGGCCAGGGAGCTACCTACATGGTGCAGCAAACCTCTTCTGTCTTGGCCTGCTGCTCCCCTCAGCAGTGTATTTCAGTACATCTACCTGTTCTGCTCCCTACTCTGTCTCTGGTGAATCCTCTCACCCCTGGCTCCTCTGCTTGCACTCCAGTTCTAGTATGCATAAATAATCTTTTAAAAAAAAAGAAATGCAATAACACCTGTTTTAATAAATTCATTTCAAGGATGACATGCGATCATGCTCACCTCTAAATTCTTACATGAATACAAAGCAATGAAACATAAAAAAGCAGAGATCAACCAAAAAGATAGTGAGCATTTTTCATCTCACTTTCTTTTATTCTTTTATTCACATAAGTCAATAATTCTAATCCCCCATGGGATTTCAGACATCAGTGGAAAGATTTCCGTTTCTTGATCTGACTCTGCACAAAAATGTTTGCTCTCCATTCATCTGCCCTTTCGCACTGCTGGAAAGGCGACTGGGAAAAATGACCATGTAACAGAGAGCTTAGATGTTCACCTTAGAAATTGGAGATGAGCTAGTCATGTTCAGGGTGAAGACATCCTGGTTTGTCCAAAAGAACTCTAGTTATGCCTGTTTTCTGGTAGTAATGCTAGATAAATAGCGCCTACTTTTATTCTCAAAGTGTTCTGATTTGGAAGATAAACGATGGAGTCGAAGACCCTTGGAGTGCAGATAGCAATTTATGCTAACAAGACAAAATGCCTCAGGTACCCTATGGGAAGAAGGTCAATTTGTCAATTTGAAGAGACTGGATTATATTCTGGATGTCATGACTTTAGTATGTGTGTGGCTGACAGAGTTAAAAAGAATTTTTTCATTTTCTGTCTCTAAAGATAATTTGAATTTGCTCACTAGTTCCATAAGTCCTTCACTGTGAGTCTATATTGTCAGTGGATTGATGTGAGATAACATTTTACCCTGGAAAATATTCACATCAAATGTTGCCTATAAAAGAAGGCAAACATAGCTCCTGTGGAACTTGTTATTTTTTGCAGAGCTTTTTCTCTTTGTTGCCGCAAGACTCACTGCAGTATGTACCACTCTGTAACTGATCTTCATAATGGTCATCTGGAAGGTCCACAACATTCTAAACTGTCTCTACGTCATTAAGGAAAACTTTATTATGTTTACTGTGACATCAGCCTCCCCTATCAGTCAGTACCTCTGGGAATAGCTGAAATGGGGAAATGTATTTTTGTAAGCTCTCGATGCACTAGAAAGTAAGCAAGTGCCATCATCATTATGCTAAGAAATGTGAGAAATTCTTGAAAGAGGAAAAGAAAATGGGGTCAAATTTATAAAGAAACAAGCCTAGAGAGAACTTTATCAAAAATAGGTGTAGGAGAGAAATTCTATAAAAGTAAAGGGTGCATCCCAGGGGGATAAAATGTTCCTGGAGAAGTTCCAGGGGCAATCACTCATTACGACACTGCTCTTAGAGAGCGCGGCCAGCTTTTGTTTTGGCTGAGCAACAGGCAACAGTGACATTTGCTCTCAGAATGAAAAAAACACTGTAGGCTCTGGAGATGGAGAGGTGGGGAAAGTGCCCAGTAGCTAATAAACTCTAAACTGTAAACTATCAGCATATTTTTTATAACAATATTAGAATAATGCCTTTTCAATAGTTATTTTCAATAAATTACATCAACAAACAATTAAGATCCTCAAAAACACAGAGAGGCAGAACAGAGAATAACTCTGTATTTGAAGAAACATACCATGAAAGAAGAAAAGCAATATAAAGAACTAATACTTAAAGGAATAGAACAATAAATGAAAGACTCAAAAATAAGCATAATAAACATCCTAAAAAGTATTCAAAAGGCTTTTTTTTGTTGTTCATGAGAAAGAAATAAAAGAAATTCATAGAAATTAGGAAGAGTTCGCCCTCATCCACATTTTTTAAATTGTTGATTTTTAGGAAATAATATACAGGGGCCTCCCTGGTGGCGCAAGGGGTTAAGTACAGCACTATGGAGCTATCCGCAGCCTCTGCAGCATGAGCTGGATCCCCGGCCAAGGAGCTACCCACATGGCACAGCGGACCTCTAGTGTCTTGCCTGCTGCTCTCCTCAGCAGGGTATTTCAGTCAATCTGCCTGTTCTGTTCCCCACTCTGGTGAATCCTTTCACTCCCCTGCACCTCTGGCCTGTACCCCAGTTCTTGTATGCATAAATAAATGAACCTTAAAAAAAAGAAATAAGCCAGAAAGAAAAAGAAAAATACTAGATGGTCTCACTCATAGCAGGAATTTAGAAAACCTAAATAAGGGACCAGGAAAAAGACTATAAAGTAAAAATCAAAATCAACAAGCAACTATAAACCAGACACACACTACGGGGCAGGGATGAGGGAGTAGGATCAAAACAAGGGGGTGGGAATTGTATGGGGACTATAACCAAGATGAAAATGCATACATTGTGCAAAAATGAAAAGTGGTGTAAAAAATATATAAAATAAAAAAAAGCTCAAAAAAAGAGAAATATACGTTATTTGAAAACATTAATTCTGATCTGAATTTGGCTCTCTGCCATTAACAATTCTTTCCATTCACATGAAGTTTAAAGCCAAATAAATCCATATGGTGACAAATCCATCTCATAAAGACATGAGACAATTTCAAAGTCATATATAATGTATGCTTAACTCCTAAAGAAATGATGTTTATAAAAGTCTTATTTTGAAATATAAACTAGGATGGCTTACCCTTATTGGTGAAAGTTCAAATACCAAATGATCATTCTGGGCACATGACTCTCCTAGGCCTACCATAACTAAGTACCCTAACGTGGATGGTTTAGAATAACAAGTCTGTTCCCGCATAGTTCTAAACTCCAGAAGTCTAAAACCAAGGTGTCTCAAGGATCATGCTTTCTTCAAAGTTGTAGCTGATGAGTCCTTGCCTTTTCCAGCTTCCTTGGCTGGTGTCCAGTCTTCACATATCATTCTTCCTGTGTCTCTTTCCATGCACTCCCCTTTTTTCATGTCTACCTGTCATAATTTCCCCTTTTTGTAAGCACACCAGTCATCGTGGTGTAGGACCCACTCAAATGACCTCATGTTAACCCATTCCCTCTGTAAAGACCCTATTTTCAAATAAGATCACATTCTGAGGTACTGGGGGTTAGGTCTTTGGGGAAGGCCATAATTTAATCCTTAACACTGAGGTTCAGTTGTTTATTAGACCAATATTGCAATTTTAAAAACCATTTAAACAAGGTAGACACTAGTTCTCTAAAAAATTGGTAAAATTCATTTATAAAATCATGTGGTTCTGGGTTTTTGTTTTTCAGATTTTTCTCTTTTGGGGGTTTCAGTCAGCCCTTACCACAGATGTCTATGGTCTCAACCAGATGATCAGAGTTTCAACCTGCCCTTAGGGCAGATGTCTATGGCCCTGACCTATGCCTAAAGGTGGGTGAGATGGGACCACCCCACACACTGTCTCTGAGTTATCAGACTCAGGGTGCTAACCTTTTCACCCAGGTGTCTATTAGGACAATAGACACCAGGGTGCCCTATTGCCAAAGCACCTGAACTTTAAAATTTCAGGAAAGGACAAATATAAGCAAATAAGGAGAGGAAAAGAAAAAAATGTTTCCTGGTGGAAAGTCTAGACTCCCACAACTGGAAGGTGGCAGAGACTTATCAATGGTCCCAGCACTAGAGAAAATGTCCACGCAGCTGTGTGCCAAGAACAAAGGCAGTCCCCCACCAGCTGCAGTGGTGACCCTCACTTTCTGAGAAAGTAAGAAATTCTCTTGCCTGATACCAACCCTTGGCCACATAACAGAGAATAAGAGGTTCAGATGCAAATTGTTCCTGTGTGTCTGCCATAAAATATGTTACAGGCACCGATACCCAAGTGTCGGACGTTTGACCTCTTCAGAAAGAATTCAGCGAAGAGCCCTGGTTGTGGTTGAACCAGGCAAGGCTTTAACAGACTCAGGCATGAGGGAGCCTGTGCAGGAAAGGCGAGTAACAGCCTGATTCCAGAAGTTTCATGACTTTTAATTTCTGGGCTTCAATTCATTTGTTTCTTTCTGGGTTAGTCTTGGTACATTATGTTGACTGCAATTTGTCTATTCAAGATTACCAAATTTCATGTCATACAGTTGTTCATAGTAATCTTTGATGATCTTTTGTATTTCTGTGCTACCTATAGTGATGTTTCCTCTTTCATTTGGGATTCTGTTTTCTTTCCCTTGTGCTCTTCCCTCACCTGCTTGACTCCTCTCCCTCCTCCTCCCCCGCTGTGTGCTTCAGATCTGTGGTCAGTTTGCAAGTTTTGTCTTTTCCTAGCCCTTTATTTGGTTCCCTGTATTCCAACTATAAGTGAAACCACCCAATACTTATCTTTTTCCTTCTGACTTGTTTACGCTTAGTATAATCCCTTCCATTCTATCCATGTTGCTGCAAATGGCAGGAGTTTATCTTTTTTGATCACTGAGTAGTATTCCACTGTGTATATATACCACATCTTCTTGATCCACTCATCTGTTTGGGGGCATTTAGGTTGTTTCCACATCTTGGCTATTGTAAATAATATTGCAAAAAATATAGAAGTAGTTTTTCTGTTCTTTGGGTAGATTCCTAGGAGTGGAATAACTGGATCATATGGTAGATCCATGTTTAGTATTCTGAGGAACTCCCTCATAGCCTTCCATAGTGGCTGGACCAGGTTACACCCCTACCAGCAATATAAGAGTGTCCTTTTTTCTCCACATCCTCCCCAGCATTTGTTGTTTCTAGTTTTTTTTTTTTCAATGTGGGCCATTCTCACCGGTGTGAACTGGTATCTCATTGTGGTTTTGATTTGCATTTACCTGATAATAAGTGATGTTGAAATGTTAATGATAATAATAAATGTTAATGATAATAAGTGATGCAAATGTTAACCATTTGCATTCCTTCTTTGGAGAGTATCTTTTTAGCTGTCTTGCCCATTTTTTTCATTGGTTCGTTTGTTTTTGTTGAGTGAGGTCTTTGTAGATCTTTGTTATCAGTTCCTTATCAGTTGTATGGTGTGCAAATGTTTTCGCACATTCAGTAGATGTCTGTTTTGGTTACTGTCTTTTGCTGTACAGAAGCTTTTTAGTTTGAAATAGTTACAGTTGTTTATCTTCTCCTTTGTTTTCCTTGCTTCTGGAGATGAGTCCTCAAAGATGTTGCTGAGGTGTATGTCATGGAATGTATTGCCTATGTTTTCTTCTACATATTTTATGATTTCAGGTCTTATATTCAGGTTTATCTTTTATTTATCTTCTCATAGAACCAGCTCTTAGTTCCACTGGGTTTTTATATGTCTTTTTAAAATTTCTATCTCATTTACTTTCTTCTACTAATTTGGGGTCTTGTTTATTCCTTTTTCAAGTTTAAGTGTAATATTAGATTTGTTATTTGGGATATTTCTTACTTTTCAATGTGAACCTGTATTGCAACTATCTTCCCTCTTAAGACTGCTTTTGTTATACCCTATAGATTCTGGTAGCTTGTATCACAGTTTCAATTCATCTTAAGGTATTTTATTTTAATTTCTACTTTGATTTTCTATTTTACCCAGCAGCGTGTTGTTTAGTCACCATGTACTCAGAGTTTTTCCTGTTGTTGTTTTATTTTTTCCTTGTAGTTGGTTTCTTATTTTATAGCATTATGGTCAGAGAAAATACTTGGTGTTACTATTATTTTTTAAAGATAGATTTATTTATTTATACAAGCACTGGGTACAGTCAGAAGTGTGGGAGGGTGAGAGAATTCACCAGAGCCACAGTGGGGAACAGAACAGGCAGACTGACCAAATGCACTGCTGAGGGGAGCAATGGGTGCAGCAGGAGAGGTCTGCACGCCATGTGGGCCCCTCGCCAGCAGCTGGGGATCAAACCGGCACTGCAGAGGCTTCGGGCAGCTTCGCAGCCCAGCGCTCAACCACTGCGCCACCAGGGGAGGCCCTAGGTATTATTTCGATCTTTGTGTTTTTATCCTCAACTGCCTTGTATCCCAAGAATGGTCCATTCTTGAAAATGTTCATGGGCACTTTATGCAGCAGAGTTTGGGTGGGGTATTCTGTAGATACCTGTTAGACCTATTTGGTCTAGCTCCTTGTTCGAAGTTGTTCTTTCCTCACTTATGCTTTCTCTTGTTGATCTGTCCATTGTTGTAAGTGGGGTATTAAGGTACCCTAATATTATTGTGTTGCTATCAATACTCTCATAAATTATGTTATTAGCTATTTTATGTATCTCAGTGTTCCACCATTTTGTGCGTTTGTGTTTTTGAGTTCTATTTCTCCCTACTGTACTAGGCCCTTAATCATAATATGATGTTCATATCTATCTTCCTATTTTTAATTAGAAGTCTGTTTTATCAGATATAAGTGTAGCTGTTCCTTATTTTTTTTTTTAGTTGCTATTTGCTTGCATAATTGTCTTCTAATCTATAACTCCAGGTCTATGCTTGTCTTTGTTAGTAAGATGAGTTTCTTGTAAACAGTAGATGGTTGGACTTTGTTTGAAATCCATTCAGTGACGCTACATCTTTTTTTTTAAGATTTATGTATTTATTTATACAAGCACTGGGTATAGTCAGAAGCGCGGGAGGGTGAGACAATTCACTAGAGCCAGAGTGGAGAGCAGAACAGGCAGAGGAAGTACACTGTTGAGGGGAGCAGCGGGTGGCAGGAGAGATCTACGTGCCATGTGGGACCCTCGACCAGTGGCCAGGGATCCAACTGGTGCTGCAGAGGCTTTGCAACCCAGCGCTCAACTGTTGCGCCACCGGGGAGGCCCGATGCTACATCTTTTGATTGGTGAATTTGGACTGTTTACATTTACGATGATTATTGATACAAAAGTGCTCATTGTCATTTTGTTTTATCTTTTTTGTGTGTAGAAGAACGGGGGTGTAGGCCAGAGGTATAGGGGGTGAGAGGATTCACCTGAGACAGAGTGGGGAGCAGCACAGGCAGATTTGCTGAAATACACCTTTTAAGGGGAACAGCAGACATACAAGAGAGGTCTGCTGCACCATATATGGGTCAGCTCCCTGGCTGGGGATGGAACTCAGGCTGTAGTAGTGACAGAACTGAGACTTAACCCCTAGGCCACCATGGAGGCCCCTGTCTTGTCTTTTTTATTTAAGAAATTTCTGTTATATTTTACTTAAGTTGTGTTTCCATTGTTTTATGTGTTACTTCTATTAACTTTTGTTTACCGGATCTCCTGTGGTAGGATGGCTATTTATGTGACCCCTTTGACAGGCTGGTGTCTGTCTGGTTCTGTTGAGCCACATTGTTTCTTTCCTCCTTCTTTCCTCCTCCATGTTAAGTGATTTAAGTGTCTGTTGCCTCGATATTTGTCATTGTATTGTTTGGTAATAGCAATATCCATCCTTCAGGATGAATTTCTTTCATGTGCAACTCAGTGTTGATAAATTATTTTTAGTTTTTGCTTATCAGTGAAGTTCTTTGCTCATCCTTTAGCCTTGGATGTTAACCTTACTGGGTAAAGGAATATATGATGGAAGTCTTCAAGTACTTTAAATAACTCCACCCCTTTCATGCTTGTAATGTTTCTGCTGAAAAGTCTGCTGACATTATGATTCCCTTATAGATTACCCTTTTCTCTCTCGATATTTTTAATATTCTGTCCTTGTTGTTGGTTCTCAGTGGCTTTATTATGTGTCTTGGTGTAGGTCTGTCATTATTATTATTATTTTTTTAGATTTTATTTATACAAGAGCCGGGGTACAGGCCAGATGCATGGGAGGGTGATAAGATTCACCAGAGACAGAGCAGGGAACAGAATAGGCAGATGACTGAAATACTGCTAAGGGGAGCAGCGGGTGAGACAGGAGAGGTCTGCTCACCATCTGGGTTGTTCCAAGGCTGGTGGGGATCAAACCAGCACTGCAGAGGCTGTGGAGAACTCCATAGCGCTGCACTCAAACGCCTGCGCCACCAGGGAGGCCCTGTCATTATTTTGTTTGGAACACTTTGGGTCTCTTGGATCACAATATTTTGTTCATTTCCCAGGCTTAGATGGTTTTTAATGATTATTTCTTTAAATTATTTTTTCTTTCTCTTCCTCTTCTCCTTCTGGGACATGCATATGTGGATATTGTTTCTCTTTAAATTGTCCCAGAAAGGTCTTATGCTGTTTCCATTTTTAAAATTATTTTGTATCAACATTTATTCTTTTGTTCTCTATCATTGTGTTTTCAAACTCATTCTGTTTGCATGCTATTGAGACCCTCCATTGTATGTTTTAGATTGTCTATAGTATTTCTCAGCTCCATTATTTCTAATTGCGGCTGCTTCATATTTTTCTTATCTTTATTCTGTTGTTTATAGCCTCACTTTTTTTTAAGCTGCTTGAGCTGTTGCCCTGAATTCCCCTTCTGTTATGCTCCATAATTCCACTCCGTTGGTGATCCTTTTAGGATTTTATTTGTTTTTGTTTGTTTTTGCTCTGGCATTTCTGATGTGGTCTTCTGTCTCATTTTCAATTTTTATGATTTTTAATAGGGATATATTTTCAACTATTGTCTTTGTACCCGTTGCAGTAATCCGGGAATTGATGCCAGGGAGGGGTAGCAGGACCAGGCCAATGGGCACCAAAGGATCACCTCCACTACACACAGAAATTTGACTTCCTGTTGTGTTGTGGGTGCCAGAGTTTTGTGGTGTGGATCCACACGATACTCTTCTCCAGGCCAGCTCTCTATGTCTCTTAAATGTCCATTTTTCCACACTTCACCTGCCAGTCTGACTCTAAAATTTATATAAGATTCAATGGACCATGGGGCCTCCCCAGGGGCGCAGTGGTTGAACGCTGGGCTGCGAAGCTGCCCGTAGCCTCTGCAGTGCCGGTTTGATCCCCGGCTGCCGGGCGAGGGTTCCACATGGCACGTAGACCTCTCCTGCCGCCAACTGCTCCCCTCAGCAGTGTACTTCATCAGTCTGCCTGTTCTGCTCTCCGCTCTGGCACTGGTGAATTCTCTCACCCTCCCGCGCTTCTGACTGTACCCAGTGCTTGTATAAATAAATAAATAAATCTTAAAAAAAAAACAAAACAAAAAAACAACTCAATGGACCATGAAGCCATGAAAACCAAATAAAGGTGATCTAAATAGAAGAAACTACTCTATAGAATAGAGTTTAATGTAGAGCTACAGGAATTAAGACAGTAATATTGAAACAAGAATAGACGCTAGACCAATGGCAACGATCAGAGCCCTAAAACAGACTCACACTTATGTGGACACAGGATCTACTGAAAGGAAGCTCTGTAGACTAATGATAAAAACACATTTTAAAATGAACCGGTTGGGGCCTCCCTGGTGGCGCAGGGGTTAAAGACACAGCACGATCAAGTTATTGCCAGCCACTGCTGCACTAGTTGGATCCCAATCCACATTGCGCAGCCAACTTCTCCTGTCTCGCCCGCTGCTCCCATCAGCCGTGTATTTCAGTGGATCTGCCTGTTCTGTTCCCCACTCACTCTGGTGAATCCTCTCACTCCCTGCACCTCTGGCCCACACCCCAGTTCTTGTATGCATAAATAAATCTTTTTAAACATAAAATAAAATGAACTTGTCTATGTCAATTGACAGACTGTGTGTAAAAAGGCACATCTCGAAACTAACTTTTTCGAAGTACAAAAATCAGCTCCAGAGACAATGTAGCTTTATTTTTTAAAAAGATTTATTTATTTATGCATACAAGAACTGGGGTACAGGCCAGAGGTGCAGAGGTGAGAGGATTCATCAGAGACAGAGTGGGGAACAGAACAGGCAGACTGAATGAAATGCTGCTTGGGGGAGCAGTGGGCAAAACAGGAGAGGTCTGCTGCACCACGTGGGTAGCAATCTGGCCACTGCCGACTGCTTCACAGTGCTATGCTTAACCCTTGCACCACCAGGGAGGCCCGACAATGTAGCTTTAAATATGAATGTTAAAAAGGAAAATTTCATGAGAAGATAAATTATTTGTATGACCTTGAGTGGGGAAAAATTTCTCAAACAGATCACAAAAGGCAGATGCTCTAAAGGAAAATATTGAGAAATTGGACTACATTAAAATTAAGAATTTTTGTTTTTCAAAAGACACCATTGAGAGAGTGAAGAGGCAAGTCACAGATGGAATAGATACATGCAAGACATATCTGATAAATGGCTCACAACCAGAATATGTAAAGAGCGCCAATAAATCAATAAAAGACAACATAATAGGGCTTCCTTGGTGGCGTAGGGATTAAAGACAGCACTTTCAAGCTATTGCCAGCCACTGCTGCATGAGTTTGATCCCTGGCTGACCAGGGAGCATCCTACATGGTGCAGCAGACCTCTCCTGTCTCATCCACTGCTCCCCAGCAGTGTAGATCTGCCTGTTCTGCTCCCCACTCTCTCTGGTGAATCCTTTCACCCACTCACCCCCACACCTCTGGCCTGTACCCCAGTTCTTGAATGCATAAATAATAAATTTTTAAAAAATCATTTACTTTCTCCACTTAATAGAATTTTTAGAACATCAGAACAGGAATGGAATAGTGGAGGGAGGTTGGGAGGGTGGGAGGAGGGGGAAATTTGGTGGTTTAGAGAGTCTCAGACTGGCATGGGGGCAGCACGGTGGAGTGCTTGCCCCTCTTTGTCTACTGTTCAGGTCTGTGGTCTGGAATCCTGGTTTGGCATCATCTTGAGGGTAGTTTTACTGTGTCTCTTAAAGGGGTGAGTCGCTGACCTGAGAGGGGACTCTACAGTGCTCTCCAGAGCTCCTGTGGGCTTACTTGTCTACAGTCCCTTAAGTCTCCTCTGCACAAGCAGGGGGTTGGTCCTGAGTACAAATTCTGCCTTGAAAATATGAAAGAAAGGTGAAGTTGGCCAGTGTGCCTGTCTCTTGCTTTTCTCCTGCCTCATCAGGTCAAATCTCATGAGCTAGAGAGCAAATGGGGAGGTTTCTAAGGGGTTGGGGCTGTGCCGCACAGGAGAAAGCTCCTGATGCTCCTGGAGCCCTAGCCAGTACAAATGGAAAACTGAAACTCAAAGATAAGCCAGTACCCAACAAAGCTGGCTAAGACAAATGTGACAGGGACCAAGATGCCTCTCCTCCTTGATGGCACACCTGCAATCCCTCAGCCCAGCCTACAAGCCATGGGGAAGACAGGATGCAGCCAGAATCAGCCCTCTGCTCTGCTACTCCGCACCAGGAACCCCACACCACCCTCCTAGGTTCATGGGGGCCTCTCTGAGCACTGCTTCCAACCAGCTAAGAGCTCACCTTTCTGGATCATTTCAGCCAGGTTGGGCTGGACAAAGACTTTGGCCACTCGGAACACCATTAAGTGCGTTCTTGGGACTGACCAGGTCAGTACGGAGTGCACGGCCCAGGAGGCCCACAAAAAGCTTGGTGTATATCAGTAGGTTTTCCTGCACAAAGGGTGCCCTGGGAGTGGGGCAGTATGTCAGGGCCAGACCTACCACTGAGGGCAGGGTCACAGCCCAGGACACTTCATTAGGTCTCAGAATCTCCCCAGCATCCATCTCATGAAGGTGTGAGCAATGGCGGCTGAGGGGTCTGGATGTCGGCAGGGGAGGTAGGAAAGAGGCAGGAGAGACCTCAGACCCCTAAGAAAAATGGCCTCCTCCGCCGAGTGAGGCTCAGCCTGAGAAGACCAAGGCTGCTGTGGTGGAGGCTGGCCCTGGTATCGTAGGGGTTCATAGGGGAAGGCACTCAAGGAGGAGGTGCCGATGGAAGGCTGGGGGGCTCTATCACAGCTGGTGAGGAAGGGTTCAGGGGAGCTGGGGGGCTGAATGCGAGCACACAGTCAAAGGGAATGGGGCCAGGACAGAGGGAAAGACAGCCACTGATGGTTTGTTTCTGCAGGAGATCGGTGCCAGAGCCCAGGAGCAACACAGCATGGTTCAGAAAGGGCAGCCTGTGCTCCTGGCCAGCAGGACCTTGGAAAGGAGCCTCAGGAGGTCCCACTCAGGCCCCTTGGGTGGGGACAGGGTGGCGAGGCTCACCATCTCTCCGACACAGCCCGGGCCTGACTGTCGCTGCTCTGAGTCTGCTTCTCAGGTGCATACCACCAGGGCTGCAGGTAGCTCAGCCACATCTCCAGCACCTGGTGAGATGTGTGCCCTGAGGGTGTGGTGACTGGCACGCAGGTGAGCAATGGTGCTTTGGACCAAATCCTTGGGCAGCCTAGGGTTAGGCTCCCTGGTGTGCTGCCAGATTCTGACCTCTTCCCGCAGCCCCACCCACCCCATGAGGGCACAAAAGTTTCTGGTCATACCCTGATGCCATCTCGCCCTCACCTCAGCCCTGGAAGCAAGAATTAAATTACTGAGCTCACTTCTCCCAGCTGAGGGAGCTGAGTATAGCTCAAAGGGAGTAGGAACCCATGAGCAAGGTTCTGTATCCGAAGGTTGGCCTTGGAAATTCAAACAGGCTTCAGAAGCTCTGAGGGAACAGCCAGTTCCCTCCCACATCTGCCCATAGGCCGATGTCACAGAGGCGAGAGCGAGATGAAATGGGACAGGTCACAGAGGCGAGAGCGAGATGAGATGGGACAGGTCACAGAGGCGAGAGCGAGATGAGATGGGACAGGTCACAGAGGCGAGAGCGAGATGAGATGGGACAACACTCTCGGCTCTGAATGACGTGTCGAGGGGCCAGTGGCCGCTGCAGGAAGAGATAGAGCTTCTGCTGAATTAACCTGGGGACGGCAGCACTGCAGGGGGAGGAGGAGGAGGGTCACCTTGCAGGCCAGCCTAGAAGCTCCCATCTGCAAAGACTGGCTCTGCCAGGGTGAGCACCAAGCAACCTCTAGGGTTAAGGCCTACTTCTAGCTCCATCCTTCAGAGGAAACTCGAGAAAACAGAATCCTTCCACCAGATAAGGCCCTTCAGAAAAGACAAGGAATGTCCCAAGGACGCAGAGTGCTTCTGAGGCTGATCCAGTGTGGCTCCTATGTGCACCTCATCTCAGCTTGCCCCACTCAAGCTGCCTGTTCTGTCATCGCCAGCTCTCCTCCTGACAGAGGAGGGAGCTGGGGAGAGGAAGAAAGGAGGAGGAAGGAGCCAGCACAGAGCAACCTGACAACTGAGCCACTTCGTTGTGAAGGCACTCCCAGACCAGGCTGGCTCGCTCCACTGCAGAAGGCAAGCTGGAGAGGCAGCCAGAAAAGCAGTCAGGCAGCCCCAGCCACCTCTAGAGCCGAGACTGGGGGCCAGAGTAGGGGTAGGAGTGAACAGACTCACTGTCCCCTCCTGCACTGCCTCACTGACCTAACCCAGCCCGCCCCCTCCCTGGGGGAAAGTCAATGGAGCAGTATTTGTGCATCTACCAGGAAGGCGCCAGAGGCTGGGAGCCCTACACATGCACCTGTACCCACCGTTTGAATTCCTCCAGGGGGCTGGTGGCGTGGGAGTGGGCAGAGGGAGAAACTTGCTCTGGCTTCAGGCTATTGGCAAAGGCGTGCAGGTGCTTGAGCAGCAGGCGTACAACCAGTACGTGTTCTTCTGTGGGTGTGAATGACTCCTAAGGTGGAGAGGGCGGCAGCATCAGGGCCAAGTGGTCAGGTCCCAGGACTGGCCAGGACCCACCCGTCCCCCTCTCCTCACAGGATGTGCAGATCAGCAAGTGGGTCCCTCTGGACCTTTCCGGTGCTTGGCCCCTGGCAGGGAACCTTGCCCTGCTCAGGCTGAGACCTGCTAAGCAGCAGTGAAGCCTGTAATGCACCCCAGACAGCTCCCCGAAACAGACAAATCTGCCAGGTGCTTCCCTGCATACAACAAATCCCACTTTATTCCTTCTGTGGGTGACTCAGGTCACTGGGTCACCGCCGCCAACCCTGGTCCTAGAAGCAGGCCTGCACCCCACCCTAAAACTGGACTCAGGGTTTCTGCCTACCTCCTGAGTGTGGGCAGACAGCGTGCCAGGGCCCTCAGCAACTGCAACATCCACCCTCACACCTGCCCCCTCACCGGGACTCAGCCCAGGGTGGCCCCTCTTCCACTGCTAATGGACCTGAGGTCAGCACAAGCCCCAACACAAGAGCACCGTCCATCTTGGTGGCCCAACTTTTGGTTCACAAAGGTCATGTAGGATCTTTGGGACCCAGACCCAAGAGAAAAATCTGCTTGCCGGCTGATCGGCGATGGAGTATTGGGGTGGGGGTGTTGCTGAGGGAACAGTGGAAGGGTGGAGGACAGCACTGGAAGGCAGGATCTGCTCCCCACCTCCTCACACCAGCTTCAGGCTCTCGAGTGTCCAGGCTGATAAGCTCCTTCCTTACACTCACCCCCGGCCCTCTGGGACCCCAACAAACTTATAAAGAAGCTTTGGCAGCCTCATCCAAATCTTCAGCAATGTTGAGGCCACTCAGGCCATGCTTCCTGGCATCCCTGGGACGCAGCAGACCTGTCACAGAGGATGCTGGGCAGCTGCTACCAGAGGCACCATCCACGCAGGCCTGCCTGCCACGGAAATGCCTCCAAAGGCTGAGGTGACATACCCTGGTGGCTGTGTCTAGGGATGGAACTACAGGGCACAAGGTAATCTTCCAATGCTTTTCTGTATTTTTAAGTCCCAGTGCAATGAATCATCATTTTGAAGAAAAAAGCACAAGATACTTTCATTATAATAATAAAACACCAGGGCCACCTGGGTCTCTCCCTTTCTCATGTCTGGTCCCTTGCCCTGATCCCAGTAACGTCCCTTTGGCTCAGGGTGGTGTCTACCTGGGAACTGGCAAGCCTGGCCCTCCTGCGGAGTTGCTGGACCAGGCTCCCCCCTGCACATCCCCAGCAATCACACTGGTACCCGCTTAGGCTACTTTCCCTCCAGGTTTGTCAAATCAAACTCTTCCAATTTTCCACCCTCCTGAGCCAAATCCCCCTGTGACTTGTGGTTACACCTGCACATGGCCTCCTCCACCTTTTAAGGACACTTTCCAAGATCCCGAGGCACCTCTCCCTGGGCCCAGCTTCCCCGAACTGGCCTCCCAGAGATGTCAGACCCCTGCTCCCCTAGAGGTTTCTCTGGGGACCCTGCTCTTACCCAAGTGAGACCTGTGCCCCACCTGCGCACACTGGCCCTTAAGGACTATTCCCTTCCCTCCTCACTGAGCTGCTGCTCCTGAGCAGAACCCTGTTTTGTGCTGTGCTCCTCACCCGAGCTCAGCAAAACATGGTTTCTGGTCTTGTGTTCAAATCCAAATTCAATGCCGTGTGCTCCCACTGAGCAGGAACTGTACACACCCCCGACCGCAAGCACAGCTCCAGATGCATGTTTCCCCCCAGATTTCCTGGCACTCATCTCATGAATCAGCAAACTCTGGAGACTCCACTGGCTGTGAAGCACCCGACAGGTCGGAACTATACCTCACTGACTTCAAACCCATCCACACACTGCTCATTTCTGCCACAGTGGACCAGTTGCCACGAAGCCAAAATATGCCAGGTCCCCAGTTTGCCTAGGGACGGACCATCATCATCTCTGTACTGAGAGGCCAAGGCCCACATTCTTCCTGCCCCCAGACATCATACACTGGATTGGGCAGGGGAGACACAAAGTCATACTACCCACAAGCCCCAGGGCCTCTGTATCCTCAGTCAGTCACCAAGGAGTACCAGCCCTGCACTCCTGGGAGAGTTGGGCCACCTAGATGTCCACATTATTTCACACCTCTGAACCACGGCCATGCACGGAGTCTTCCAACATACAAGAATGTGTGACATCTAAGCTGGCCTGGGACTTGATTAGGTAGATTCAGCGACCCCACAGTGAGCTATGGTGTTGTGCCTTGCTCCCTGGCACATGACCACACACCCCAAGGCCAGGCTAGACTGCAAAGCTGGAGATTGGGCTGTTCTGAAGCCTGACCCAACACACACACACACACACACACACACACACACACACACACACACACACACACACACACGCCTTACTCTGCTTAGAACTAATTTCTGAATCGCCCCAGCAAGCCCCCAGTCAGACCTTTGCTTTACCACTGCACTGACATGAGCTCTGTGGCTTACACCGCAGAGCAGGGGTGAAACAGAACAAAATGATAACGGCCAGTACTTGGTAGGCGTGGAGGGCCTGGAGGCTGGGTTGGGCAGGGCTGTGGAGGGCGCTGGAGACACTGAGTCGGTAGTGCAGAACCTCCAGCTGAGAGACAACAAAACAGAAACCGAGAGAAGAGGCAGGGAAGGTAGAGAATGAGGATGGGTAGGAAGGGGAGGAAAGGGGTGGGGATAAGGGAGGGAGAGGAGAGAATGGGGAGAGAGAAAAAGGTGAGAATGAGCCCAGAAGTAAGGAGAGAAAACAAAACAAAAACAAAAGCACATCAGTGACAATCCAAACCATCACAGCCCAGCAGCCTTGAGCCAGCGAGACACCACCCTCTCAGCTGTCCAGATGGAGTCCCTCCTGGTGGGCACACTCTTCCACCTGCCAGACAGAGGGACGAACAGACCCTCCAAATCGCCTGGATGTCTGGTCCCCTCCATGTCACTGGAGCCAGATGGCCTCTCCAGCTTCCTGAGGCTGGACCAACTCACTTTCCCTCCAGGAGGATTTTGCTCAGCCCCGACCCTAAGACATGGCACTATGTGCAGGCTGCCAGGAGCCCAGCGTGCCTTGCTGGGACACGCTCCGCTGCCAGCCACCAAGGCCCTGAAGGCCGAGGCTCAGCAAATAAACTTTGGGGGACCCAGTTGCAGACGGAGGCCTCTCTGCCCAGAAAAGAAAAATATTAAAATTCACTGAACTTCTCTGGGTTATTCCAAGGAGAAATTTACCCAACAGAACATGATGTGACCAAGGTCCACACATCAAAGATCCAATCACTGTCCCCTCTTATACAAGGACCGGTTTCCAAAAAGCAGCACGGAAGTGAGTACAGGTTCAGTCTAACAGGTCCCACCTGGTACCCTCTATACTCCACATTCCAGAAATAGTAAAACACAAACACTCATTGATTCTAATTCTGGTAAGATCAGCCTTTCCTACCTCATGAAGACACGCTTCCAGATATATCAGTCCTGTGGCAAGAGTCCAGGAGACTCTGGCCATGGTGATACACATTCAGAGGCAGCTGGAACCCTGAGACTGGACTGCCTGGGACACTGGGATGACGGTTGAGTGGATATGCTGTCTGGTCCCCCACCCCAGGACCCTCCTCCCTACCCCCTAGCAGTGTTGCAGTGTGCTGTGAAGCAAACCCCTGCAGCCAAGTGCAGCCCACAGCAGGCTCAGGGCCTGCCCTGCAAGGACCATGCCTCCTGCCTGAACAGCATGTTTCATACAGGAGAGTCAGAAAGCCCATGCAAGACTGAGGAGACAGGCACAGCCAGAGACACACAGAGCAGGGGTGGGGAGGAGCATGGCAGGATGCGGGTCCTTTGCGCCTTCTCCAGGCCAGACTCTAGGCTCACCTGCAGTTTTCAGTAAGGTACTGGCAAGCACAGTTCCCTGTTGGGTCCTGCCCTAGCCTGTGGGGATACAGAGAAGGCACACAGGGACCTGCAGGGCTGTGGCTGCCCTGACTACTGCCCTTTCAGAATCCCTGCTCAGCAAGATAGGGGTGAGTAGCAATCTCTAGGGAGACCAGGCATGCTGCAGCCAGCCGGCCAGCCACAGAAGGACTGTGGAACCTCCAGGACTTGCTACATCCCTAAAATCAGGAAAACAATGACCCCAGGGCTACACCACAACTGGCAAGGATTTTTGTCTGATGCAGCGCAACAGTAAGGGGCTGGGAATAAAGCGGACATTCCAGGCTGTCTCTCCCTCACTGGTTTTGCTTTCTGCCTGAATATGAATCAAAAAGCAGATCCTTTCTGGTTGGGGACCTCATGGACCTCCCCACTGCCAGTCATTCTGAACAGCTCTCACCCACCCTGAGGTCTGGCCAGGAGGAACCAATGTGGGCAAGGAGAAGCCCCTATCCTGGAAAGGACAGCTCACTGCCCTTTCCCCATGTGCAGTCAGAATCCTCACAGAGACAGAGAGCACAGAGGGCTTTTTAATGATCTACTGCTAAAAATTAAAGTGGGAGCTCAGAAGACAGAATGTACAGAAAACAGGGTAATGCAGTGATGCCGTCCTTGCCTCTCCAAGACCGAGCTTACAAGCATAAGGCTAGGTGAGCCTCTCAGGATCTCAGGGTCACCCTGGAAGCAGGAAGGGCAGTGCACATGCTTTGTGACTCCAGGGGCCCAGGGTGGAGTACTGCCCCTCTCCCCACCCATATGGTACTAAGGATGGAGATGTGGGCTGCCCTGCACTTTAAAAGAGCAATAGTGGGAGCTGTGTCCCAAGTCTCCACATGCCAGAGGACTGTTGTCATAGAACTGGCTGCTGAGATGCTGTAGCAAGAGCAGAAGCACCGCTTCTCCCCAGAATCACAGGGAAAAAGCTGCAGGCTACTATCTATTTTTTTTTTTTAAGATTTATTTATACACTATTTTTTTTTTTTTTTAAGATTCATTTATACAATAACCGGGGTACTGGCCAAATTCACGGGAGGGTGAGAGGATTCACCAGAGACAGAGTGGGAAACAGAACAGACAGACTGATGAAATACACTGCTGAGGGGAGCAGCTGGTGAGACAGAGGAGGTCTGCTCACCATGTGGGTTGCTCCGAGGCTGGCGGGGATCGAACCGGCACCGCAGAGGCTGTGGACAGCTTCACAGCAATGCGCTCACCTGCCTGCGCCACAAGGGAGGCCCATATTCCCACTTTTTTTTTAAAATATAGATTTCAGTTCTTTTTTTAAAAAAAATTGTTGCACAGAAGAAATGGGGTGTAGGCCAGAGGTGGGGGGGGGGGTAAGAGGATTCACCAGAGACAGAATGGGGAGCAGAACAGGCAGATGTACACCACTAAGGGGCGCAACATGCGAGGCCTGAGAGGTCTGTTGCTACATGTGGGATAGCTCCTAGGCCAGGAAACCAACTCAGGCCAGCACAGTAATTGTGCTGAGACTTAACCCCTAGGTCACCAGGAAGGCCCTGCTGTCCTCAATTTGAACACATGGATCCCTATTAATTCTTTGGTAAGCCTCAAATTTTGTCTAGCAGTGACAAAAACAGAGTCTAACCAGGAAACTGATGCACAGAAGTCATAGACTAAAGAACTGAGGCTTGATGCTGCCTTCAACGGGGCCCAGGTGATTCAAACTCTTACACAAATATAAATCTAAGTGCCTACTGGCCTCTTACTACCTGGACCAAACTGTTCTACTACCCCGATGAATGCAGGGGATCGTTGGCCCTGGGGAGAGTGAACCCAGGAGGGCTGCAAGGACACAGCTGCCTCTTTACCTCTGCAAAGGAGCCCTGTCCACCCAGGGAAGGCGGTACAGGCAAGGAGAAGGAAGAGACAGGCCACATGCAGGAGGTCATCAGACTCCACCCACTGCAACTCGCTGCCCACAGATGATCTGGAGATTCTAGAGGGCAGCAATAACCGATGGGTGGGTGGGGGCTGCTGGGCACCTCCTCAAGAGGAAAGCAGGAGGTGCTGTGATGGTAGAGGGGAGAAGATGTGAGTCCCAGAGACATGGGCAGCTTCCCCACCCCCAGAGCATGAGTGCTACAACTTCATCTGTTCCCGCTGCTAGGGAGCAAGCTCTGGCAGAAGCATGGGGAGGACCCCAGAGAAGAGAGGCCTCCAGTCCTCAGGGGTGCAAGTCCACCACAGAACAAAACCCGCCTGCTGTTCAGCATCTGAGAGTGAAGGGAGGGGGTTTTCAGCCTCCCTCCATGCAGTCCTTGAAAACTCACTGAACTCAAGGACAAGAAGCAGCAGGTTGACCATGCACACCAGGGTCACTGCAGGAGATGGGAAAAAAAGCTGCAGCAACATACCTTGGCGTGCGGGGACTGCATTTTCTGGTACATCTCCAAGGAATAATGATGAAGCCACATTTCAACAAAAACCTGCAAAAGAGCAGCAGTAGATGGTTAAATGATTTTTGACAAAGATGCCAAAACGTTCAGTGGGGAAAGGGCCGTCCTTTCAACACAGGCTCTTTTGTACAGCCACGTGCAAATGAGGAAGTGAGTCTCTTACCTCACATCACATATAAAACATAACTCAAGATGAATCAAAGACCCAGATGTAAGAGTCTAAAGTATAAAACTCTTAGAAGACAGCATGGGGTTGAGGGGGTTTATGGCACTGAATTTAAAAATGATTGATTAGATCTGACTCCAAAAGCACAGGCAACAAAAGAGAAGAGCTAAATTGAACTTCATGAAAATCAAAAAAACCTCACTTTCAAAACACTCTATCAACAGAGTGGAAATGCACGGAATGGGGGAGGATATTTACAAATCACACTTCTGGCTAGGTATTAATATCCAGAACATATTGAGAACTCCTAATATTCAACAACAAAAGCATAAACAACCCAGTTTTTTTTTTTTAATGATTTATTTATTTATTCACACAAGAACCGGGGTACAGGCCAGATGTGCGAGGGTGAGAGGATTTACCAGACAGAGCGGGAAACAGAACAGGCAGACTGACTGAAATATACTACTGAGGGGAGCAGCGGGCGAGGTAGGAATGGTCTGCTGCGCCATGTGGGTAGCTCCCTGGCGGCTGGGCTTGAACCCGCGCTGCGGAGGCTGCAGACAGCTTCACAGTGCTGCGCTCAACCGCTTGCACCGCCAGGGAGGCCCACAGTCCAGTTTTAAAAAGGGCAATGGACCGAAACAGACATTTCTCCAACGAAGATACACAAATGACCAACAAGGACATGAAAAGACGTTCAACATCACTATTGGGACAATGCAAATCCAGCCCATGATGAGAGACAGCAGGCCCCCTTATTTGTGGGACCGTGGTGCTTAGAACCTCAGCTCCTGTCCTTTAGATAACGAAGTTTCCTCACACCTCTATATGCGTGATAAAGTAAGATACAAACAATAGTAATTCATCATGAAAAACCGTGACAAAAGTTATGTGATTGTGATCTCTCTCCAAATATTTCTGGACGGCTGGTTCACCCAGGGAAACCAAAACTGTGGCGAACAAGACTGTGGACAAGGGGGACCTATTATACAATCTCATGTTAGATCGGCTACAATCAATAGAAAATAAGGAGTGCTGGCGAGGATGTGGAGAAGCTGCACTCCTTATGCGTCACCAGTGGGAAAGTAGAGGGGTCAGGCTCTGGGAAACAGTATGGCAGTTCCTCAAAAAACAAATAAATAGGGCCTCCCTGGTGGCGCAGCGGTTGAACGCTGGGCTGCAAAGCTGCCCGCAGCCTCTGCAGTGCTGGTTCGCACCGGCCACCGGCGAGGGTCTCACATGGTGCACAGACCTCTCCTGCCGCGCCCGCTGCTCTCCTCAGCACTGTACCTCGGTCTTTCTGCCTGTTGTTCCCTGCTCTGGCTCTGGTGAATTCTCTCACCCTCCCGCGCTTCTGACTGTACCCACTGCTTGTATAAATAAATAAATAAATAAATAAATAAATAAATAAATAAATCGTTAACAAAACAAATAAATAAATAAACAGAACTACCGGACATTCCAGCATTTCTAACTCTTAGTATATGCAAAAGAATTAAAAGTCCATAGCAGCATGATTCACATAGGTAAAACATGGAAGCAACCCATGTCTATTGATGAGGAATGGATAAACAAAGTATACTACATGTCCATACAAAAAATGTTATTCAACCTTAAAGAGAAAATTCTCATACTTGCTACAGCATTGATGAAGCTTGAAGACAACACACTAAGTGAAATTAGTAAATCTAAAAGTAATGCTTGTTTCCATTTCTATAGATACGCAGAGTAATGAAATTCACAAAAACAGAATTAGAATGTTGGTTGCCAGAGACTGGGAAGAGGGGAAAATGAGGAAACTGCTGTTTAAGTGGGGACAGAGTCTCAGTTTTACAAGATAAAAACAGTTCTGGAGATCCATTACACAACAAAGCTTAACACTACCGAACTGCATACTTGAAATACAACTAAGATGGTAAACTTGGTTACATATATTTTCCCATAATTTAAAAAAATTGTTTAGATAAGAAAAAACAAAACAGTGCTCGCTTCGGCAGCACATATACTAAAATTGGAACGATACAGAGAAGATTAGCATGGCCCCTGCGCAAGGATGACACGCAAATTCGTGAAGCGTTCCATATTTTTGTTTATAGCAGCACTGTTTACAATAGCTAAGCTTTGGAAACAACCCAAATGCCCAAAAATAGATGACTGGATCAAGAAGATGTGGTACATATATACCATGGAATATTACTCAGCATTCAAAAAAGATAAACACATGCAATTTGCAGCAACATGGATGGCACTGGAAGGGATCATGCTCAGCGAAATAAGCCAAAAAGAAAAAGAAAAATACCGGATGGTCTCACTCATAGCAGGAATCTAGAAAACTTAAATAAGGGACCAGGAAAATGAATATAAGAAAGTGAAAATCAAAATCAACAAAAAACTATGAACCAGAGACACTTTTTGGGGGAGGGGAAGGATTGGGGTCAGAATGGGGCGTTTGCAATTGTATGGGGGAATATAAAAATAAAATTTAATATTAAAAAAAAAAAAAAAAAAAAAAAGAAAAAACAAAACAGCATTAGCATTTTGATGCTGGACACAACTCTCCAGTTCTGTTCCACTGAGTCTGCGTCTGCTGCAAGGGTATGGCGGAAGCCTCTAAAGCTGCAGCGGCCCCCATGTGTGGGTTATGTATGGGGAGAAGGGACACAGTTCTATCTCATCCAATTCCAGGCTATCAGCAAGTGATACTTGTGGCTACCAACACAGCTCCAGACTCCAGTGTTGGAACCAAACTCTCTAAGGCATGCTTGGAAGAGACGACACAGTCAAGTCTGGGAGGCAGCCAGTGCTATGCTCTGGGAAAGAGCCAACCTACACCTGTGGGAGAGTTTGGAGCCCATACAAGGGTAGAAAAGGGGCCCAACTACCCTCCATCAGGGTGCCCTGGCATGAAAGGATGATGGGCTGCTGACAATCTTAAGTAAAGGCATCACAGGCCCTCCCACTCAGCATCATAAACATGCTACCGGGTCTGGGTTTAATATCCACGTGATGGGTATCGCAGGAAACATCTCCCCAGAAAAACAGGAGTGTGTCAGAGAGACAGAGTAGACGGGGGGAACCTCTAGTGAGATGTATGGGAAACTACAAGACTTGGCAATGATTATATCACCAGGACAAAAAACAAAGCAAAACTCTATGGACAAGGAATCCTGGGATGAAAAACACTGCCAGTGACATAGGTTAGACATGTGAGACAAGAAAGAGACAGGAAAGAGACAATCCCTTTGCTGAATATCGTAGCAGGAAAAGACCAACACAGCACCACCCCCAGGACATGGGCAGTCTTTTCTCCAGTGATAGAAGGGGGCTAAGCATTTCTTTCTGACATGGAAGCAGAGAAGAGCTGCCCCAGCTCTCACCTGGAGCAGGGTTTCTGATCTCCAGATTTCATGGGAGGCGGGGTCTGCATTCACAGACGTCTGGTGAGAGATGTGTCGCTTCAGGAGGCTGGTATGGTGGAGGCCGTAGGAAGTGAAGGGCATGGCTGGCGTCCTACGGGAGATAGATAAACAAGCCTTCAGCTCCCACTGCCTTAGCCAAGGGCAATCTGGTCATCAAAACCAATGGTAACACTTACACCTGTTGAAGCACGCAGTGACTCCCACATCCATAATGATACACAGACAGATAAGCAGGGAAGAAAACTCTCCTCTAACACTAGTGCTTACAGTCTCAGTATATCTTCTCACTAAATTCCCCTTTCTGATTAATTTAGGCACTCATTAACACAACTTCACAATTAAAGTGAACACTCCCTTGGCCCAGTGATCAAGCTAACGGTGCAATGCTGGGGCACGTGGACACCACTGGCTACCACTATCGTGCTCCTGCCCATAAAGCCCACCTGGGCCTAATCATGAGGTTAACACCACAGAACCCAAGTCCACAGGATGCTGCACACACCCAGGCTGCATGCTTCAAAGGCGTCAGGCTGGAAAAGCCTGAGGATGGAAGAGGGCTAGAAAGACATCTGCATGAAGCAAGAGACCCTGCACCGAAACCCATCAGGGAAAGGTCAAACCCAAGGGAGTTTTGAGAATTAGATGGTGGTCTGACAACAATACTACCTTCCTGATTTGGATAGAAATGCAGTGATCATGTAGGAGGATGCACTGGCTTTTAGGAAAAAAGACTCTGAAGAGTTGAATGGTAACAGGGTATCATGTATGTACATTACCCATACAGTCCAGAACACACTCTATACAGAGAGGGTAAAACAACGCAAATACCTTGCTGATGGGTTTATTAAGTTCTTTGTTATACCTGGCAACGTTTCGGTAAATCTGAACTTCATATTAAAACAAGCCAACAAAACTGGGCCGAGAAACCATCTGGTTTCCCAGGCAGAGCTGGCCAAGAGGTACCAGGCTACAGGTCCCACCAAGGCCTCAGAGCTGGCTGCGTGCTCCCTCCTGAACAGCCCAATCTGCCTGGACTGCCACAACAGTCTCTTCACCCCAGGATCACCAGCTCAGGCCAAGACCTGGTCCTCTGGTCCACACAAATTCCTACTAATCTTTTTCATCCACTGGTCAAACCTTCTTCATCCTGCCCATAAATCCTTTCTCTCCAGAACCATCAATCACCAACGTTGTCACTTCTTATGACAAAGCTTCAAGTCCCCTGGGACCCTGCTCACCTCCTCGATATGGGTCTTGGATGCCATGTGTGGTGAGGACTGCTACCGGCAGAACACAGCCTATTCCCATACCCACAGTGAGGCCTCCTCAATGTAGCCACAGGGCCCAACCACTTCAGTGATGGCTACTGAAATCCTCCCGTCCCCACCATCCAGTCTGTGCCAGAGCAACTAGGCTGGGGACTCTTAGGCATAAAAAATTTGGGGGGATTTCTGTGACTATAAAGCTGGGGAGATTCTGACTGGCCCAAGAACAGCAGATCTCAGGTCCCCAGCCCTTGGATCTTCCCCTAAAGCCCCTCAAAACTGCTTGATTTTTCTCCTCTTCCAAAAACCCTGAGGAGCCCTGGGCAAAAAGTAGAACCACGGCCCCTAAAAGCAATGCACTGACTAGACCACTCCCTCACGCAAGGACGAGTTCTTAACGGTAGCAGCAGGCAAGGACCACTTAAGTACTGGCCAAAGTCAGCAGCAGGGGAACCTTACCTGGGAGCTGGTGAGGGGCTGGGTCCGCCGGGACTGGAGGAGAGTGGGGGGAGCACATTGCCTTCTGTGGGCAGGAACCATGACAGGTACCTGTCCACTAGGATGAAATAGGCACAGTCTGAAGTACGAACATGGAGGGCCCCTGGTAGTGGCTGGAAATCAAAACTAGTGTTAGCATGGGGCTCTAGGCTTGGCTCCTGCTGCCAAACCCAGCAATCACAGGGCCTGATTCATAACACACCATGGGTGATGCTAGGAAAAAATTAACTGTACGGGACCTGATTAGACCTCTTAACCTCAACCAGAATTCAACCCCCCTGAGGATCCCAATCCTGTTTCCATGCCCAGCAAACACCTCCTGCAGGAAGTCTCCCTGATCACCACTTGGGTGGTAAGACAACCTCATATCAGCTGTCAAAGTCTGCCCGCTAGTCTGTGGTCCTCATAAGTAAAAATGTCTATGAGGCAGAAGCTAGAGGAAGAAGGAAAGGACACACAGAAACCAGGTGGGTAGGGAAAAGGAGAAACAAAAGAAGGTAAAGGCCAAAGTTGGCTCCTAGGAGAGTCCAAAGATCCCCCCCAAAAACACCCACCCCCCCACCCCCCGACGGGGAAAATTACGGACCAGGCCATGGCCACCACCCACCCCTGGGGACTGTCATAAGGCTATCTGTGCTCAGAGGCAACCCCTCCGTACCTTTTGCGTGATGAGGCTCAAAGCAAGAAGAACATGTAATACTCGAATGGATCTGATGGCAAATGTCAGAGGCCAAACAGGCAGGGTTGGCGGATCACCCCTCAGCACTGCGCTGGCCACCCAGTTTCCACACTCACAGCTCCCCTACCCACTGGACAAAGGATACTGAGGGCCAGGTGCAGGCCGAGTCCCCCAGCGGGGGGGAACTGAACCTTGTTGTGGTATAGGGGGCTGTCGGGGAGCACACGCTCCTGGATGGACGCCTTCACTGGGCCCTGCAGAGAGGGAGGGCGGCTTGTGGGTGGGTTCGTGCAGAGCCTTCGGGAGATGTGGCCCTTTGTGAAGGCTGCTGAGGAGCAGTGGCACACGGAGCCCGCCATGGGAACAGCACTTTCCTCTGCATAGCAATCGAGCAGGAGAGACTTCACACTCTCATACCATCCTTACAAAGACCCACAATGGCAAGGGCAGTGGTTGTGCACCTGAGCCTCGCAGGGCACCTAACTCCATCTCCTTCATTTCTCATACACACTGAGTAAGGAACCCTTTCATTTGCCCCTGAAGGACTAGAGACAGAAAAACAAAGCAACCCCACACAAGCCAGGCAGTATGGTGCCTTCACTGCTGAAAGAGTAAGAAAAGATCTTTAGAAAAACTGTTAGGGCCTCCCTGGTGGCACAAGGGTTGAGAAGCATCCTATGAAGCAATCTGCAGCCACTGTGGCACGAGTTCGACTCCTGGCCAGCCAGGGAGCAACCCACATGGTGCAGCAGACCACTCCTGGCTCGCCTGCTGCTCCCCTCATCAGTGTGCTTTGGTCAATCTGCCTGTTCTGTTCCCCGCTCTGTCTCTGGTGAATCCTCTCACCTCCGACACCTCTGGCCTGTACCCCAGTTCTGGTATGCACAAATAAATGAATCTTAAAAAAGTATATAAATAAACAAAAAACTAACTGTTGGCATTCTAATTTCTGTTGCCCCTCAACAGACACCATGGCTTTCTCCTGTCCACTCTCAGGGAGTCCCTGCCCATCCACCACCGCAGATATGCAGGGCTCTCTGCCCCAGGCATGGCTCTGACCACCGCGGTTCACTTACTGGTAGGTAGGAGACAGGAAAGTCAAACTTATAGTCTTCAGCTTGGAGTTTATAAACCAGCTTCATCATTGGGCCACTGAACATGAAATTAAACCAAAAAAAAAAAAAAAAAACAGGACAAATGAACTGCAAACCACCAGTTTTTGATTGTTTAACTTTGAGAAATAAAGTGATTAAAAAATAGGATCATTATGAGCAAATATCCCGTCCCTCTTACATGACAAACCTACCTACCCAGGGTCTAGAAATTCCATCGCAATGCTGTACTCTACAGGGCTCACGCGCCCCTGCAGGCAGCGGAGGTTCCAGCCGACGAGGACACCATCCAAGCTGCCGAAGATGCTCTCTACCAGCCATGGGAAGATGGCATGCAGCTCCTGAAACAGTGAGCTGGTGAGGCTTCAGAGAAACCAGCTAAAGACCAGTACCCTCCCAGCTCGTCCTGCACCACACGCTGCCCTCCTCCCTCACTGGCCCTGCCCTCTGAGGAGGTCACTACAGAGTTCAGACCAGACTGGCACCCACAGGGATCTTGGTGCAGTAGCACTGAGAGAGGGGCAGCTTTGGAGTTTTCCACTGTAGTTATGTGGTAGACCAAGCAGTACTGCTTTACATCTGAGCCAAACTAGTCAGTCTGTGATTAAGAGGTTTTTTTTTTTTTTTTTTTTCATAAACTTCTGATCTGATATGAAAAGAATTCTATTAAAAAGGGTGGCAATGTCCTGCCTCGCTCAGAGTGAGCCGCTAAAACTATGACTTGCTGCTATTTGGTATGAACTCCCTACTCAGGTCAGCTTCCTGGGCTTGCTTATTACAGTTCTTCTTTCATAATGCCAGGTGAGAGAGACATAAATACCTATCTCCAGTATTTACACAACTGATATTTGGGGCGATACATTTCTTTGTTGTGTGGGCTGCCCTGTGCATCAGGGGCTGGTTACAAGCATGGCTGGCCTCCACCCATGTGATGAAAGTAGTGCCACTCCCATGTGACAACTAAAAAGGTCTCCAGACATTACCAAGGGTCCTATGTGGGCAGGAGCACTGTGGTTGCGATGCCCTGGTCTACATGTTCACATGTTTAGATATATCCATAAACGTATGTCACAATACTGGTTCAGGCTTCTGTACAGGTCAGCGTGCAGAGGTGGGAACCAAGGGCTACGATGATGTTTTTCAAAGAGCAGATAAGACATGCTCTCAAGAGACTCTAGCGGGGCTGTCTATACCTTTGCTGGAAAATCCTCGATGACTTTAACCAAGTCTTGACATCGCTGTGCAAAGGGTTTATTTATGGAGTCAGCTTTCAGGCTAGCCTAGAAGACAGAACAAACCCCCAAAGACATAAGCATTTTCACTTAGTGGCTGTTGCTGATATTCTGGCTGAAGTAAAAATGGGAATCAAAGTAGACGAGTCAGATACACACCACTGACCTGGTTCCCAGGACCTCATCTGTTAGGTCATGCATGTGTCAGTGACCTAAAAGATGCTACCAGGAGAGGCTGAGATGCTTTGTTTTTCAGAAAAGTAACCCTCAGACTTGCTTCCCAGTAACATACGAATTAGAAATTTCCTATATGCTAGACCACCTAAGATTACACTACAGTGATCATTAGTGAGCATGCCCAACAAAATGAGAGTGGCAGTGGTTGTAATTAATTTTTTTAAAGATTTGTTTATTTATTTATACAAGCACTGGGTACAGTCAGAAGCGCGGGAGGGTAAGAGAATTCACCAGAGACAGAGCGGGGAACAGAACAGGCAGACGGACAAAATACACTGCTGAGCGGAGCAGCGGGCGTGGCAGGAGAGGTCTGCGCACCACGTGGGACCCACGCCGGTGGCCGGGGATCAAACCGGCGCTGCAGACGCTGCGGGCAGCTTCGCAGCCCAGCGCTCAAGCAGTGGTTGTAATTTAAACCCTCTTAACCAAGGCATCCCTTCTTCAGTAGATAATGACCCAACTGAACTAATTACCTTAAGAAATGAAACAGGGCCACCCCGGTGGCCTAGGGGTTAAGTCTCAGCTCTATAACGGTGGCAGCCTAAGTTTGATCAGGCCAGGGAGCCAACCTACATGGTGCAGCAGACCTCTCCTGTCTCGCCTGCTGCTCTCCTTAGCAATGTAGTTCAGTAAATCCACTGTTCTGCTCTGCACTCTGTCCCTGGAGAATCCTCTCACCCCCTGCACCCCTGGCCTACACCCCAGTTCTTATACGCAAGAAAGGAAATAAGATAGGCTAAAAACTACAGATGATTTCAGTGAAGTGTCGACACTAATCAGAAAGGCAACAGAAAGGGCAGGAAACATTCAGGACAAGAACTAAGGAAATCTACCTGAGGTCAGAGTATGAGAAAAGCTTGTGTATAACCTGACTACAGGAAGAAAAGGTGCCCCTATGCAAATGAAGGAAGATCAGGAAGAAATGCCAAAATTTTACCTAAGGAGCTTGCCTAAGGATATCTAAGGCCTCATCCACCTCCAAATGAGGGTGGAGTCCCAGTGCCTGAGCCAAGGGCGGAGACCTAGGCTATTTTGGTCATGGTTGATCTGATAGTCTCAAGGGGTACACCAAGGAAGAACGCCCTTTCAAATAAATATTTATGAAAAGTATCTTTTTGAAGGTGAAATTATTGATATTTCTTTCACATATAAGTTCTCAGCATCATGTTTAATCCTTAGAGTGCAGTCCTGGTAGGCCCCCAATGAGCAGTATCCCTCATTTCCACTGATGACAAATTATGATTACTGTAACACATCCCATTTGTGTAAGGCTTCACAAGATAGGAAAATTCAGATGTATGTTGTTTTCACTTGCTCCTCCCTACAACCTGGGAAAAGTAATGAAAATGGCATTTGAATCAACTTGTCTTGACTATAAGAAAACCAGGGTTGGGCCTCCCCGGGTGGCACAGCAGTTGAGCGCTGGGCTGCGAAGCTGCCTGCAGCCTCTGCAGCACTGGTTCGATCCCCAGCCGCCGGCGAGGGTCCCACATGGCACGCAGACCTCTCCTGCCGCCTGCTGCTCCCCTCAGCAGTGCACTTCGTCAGTGTGCCTGTTCTGTTCCCCACTCTGGCTCTGGTGTGAATCCTCTCATCCTCCCACGCTTCTGACTGTACCCAGTGCTTGTATGTATGTATGTATGTATGTATAAATAAATAAATAAATCTTTTTTAAAAAAAAAAAAGGAAAAAAGAAAACCAGGGCTCATTGGTTGAATAAACCAAAGGTCCTGCACAAACAGGAGGTAGAGTTGAATCTAAACATTCTACCCCAGTGTCTGGTGTTACTTCTATCACATACCCCAAAAACAGCCACTGAAGAGTTTTTCAAGTCAGTGGCAAGAACTCTCAAGTCTCTCAGCTATAGAACTCTCATCACATTGACACTCACGCAGGTAGCCGATATTTACCAACAAGAAGCTGGGCTGCTGCAGGTGAGGAAACGCCATCACAACCTCCCGTGGAGAGTCTAAAACGGTCGTCTTAGGAAACCACTGTGAAAAAACAAAGACAAGAATTCAACATCTGCCTCACAACAAATACTGTATTGTCTCACAATGCCCACAAGAATGCTTATAGAAAGCAACACGTAGCATTGTCAAGTCTCATGTTTTGCAAAAATGCTATTTTTGTGCAGTTCAGCAGCCAGTTTCACAGCTAAGTATCGGGTGGTTTAACACTTGGTAACTCTTGTATGTGCCCAGCTCAGTCCTATGAGCTTTCCCTATATGTCCTCATTAAATCCTTGTGGTAGGGGTAGCTGTCCTGTCCACTTGCAACTATGCAGGTGCCTCTCTTTTTCTCCTTTTCTTTTTAATAAACCTGTCATTTTAAAATGTTAAAAAAAAAAATCTGTGCTAGGCAGAGTTCTAAAGAGAGCCCTCCCTGATTCCTTCCTATTCCAACATTCATCGTGCTACTGTTCTGAAGGTAGCGTGCAGGTGCAACTATCATCTCAAGTTGGTGGACCATAAATACAGAGGGGTGCCGGCTGACAGGTAGCAAAGGAATGGGGACTTAGTCCAACAACTCCAAGGAACTGCATTCTGCCAGCAACCTGAATATGCTTAGAAGCAGATTCTTCCTGAATGTCTTCAGATAAAAACAAAACTGGTGAAGACCTTGATTTCAGTCTTGTGACAGCCTAACCAGAGAACCAAGCTGAACCTGTACTTCTCACTATATGAGATAGGAAATGGGTGTAATTTGAAGCTGTATATTAGGCAAGATAGAAAATACATCCTCACAATAACACTACAAGATCACTAAGATGAAGAAAAGGGATACTGAGTGGGAGTATCCTCCTTGCCCTCATCTTCTCACAGACAGACAGGTGGACAAGTCCCCTCTGCATTACCTGTGTTCTATGAGAATGAATGATTGGAGGGGAAGAAAGAGTTTCTACCAAAGAGGCCTTTGGACAGAAAATCAGGAGTTCTCCAGATGCCTACTTCTCTGCCCACGCAGGGCAGAAGCTGAAAATAACCACGGTAGAACTGAGCAGAGAGGAAGCACACGAAATCCCACTCCTGGGCTGGGCTGTTACTTGATGCCTTACCTGGGGAAACTCTGCCCCAAGTTCCCAGGAAGAGCACTGGCAGTCTACGTGGGTGGAGAGAAGCTGGATGCAAGGAGGCTGTGTAGACCGTTGCGGGGTTGAGAAGAGACACCCATCTTTGCCATTCGACACTACAAAGATTTCCCTGGTTTTTTCAATTCTTAAGTAAATATTATCAATTTCAGCTTTAAGAAAGACTTAAAAAGCCTCATTCCTGCAACAAATGGTCTAGAGAACATTATACAAGACTCCAAAATTATCAAAGCAACAAAAAGCTCTGGACTATTGCAAGGGACAGAATTTTAGAGATAAGGTGCAAACACCTCCTTGTTCAGACAATGCTTGCACAGGCAGCTACTGAAGGAATGAGGCCAGCAGCGCCTCATTCCTCACGAAAAACTCAGGCAATTTTCCAAGGGAGAGCAGTGTCTCCCACATGCTGTTATCTGACTCTGCCACGGCAACAGCCTGAATCACACCCTGCTGCCCTGTGCACCAAGCCAACTCTTCATCCCTCCATTCAACACCCACTTTCTTCAGTGCCGCTTCGGACCGTGTCTGCGGGTAATTTCTGAGAAAAGCAAATCACGCTACTGCCAAGGCCTCCCTCTAAGAAGCAGTTGCTGTTAACTGCTCACAGTTACCCTGTGAAGTGAGCACCGGGATCGCTGTATTACAGATGAGGAAGATGAGACTCGGAAAAATCGAGACACACCCATATTCAGTCCCGACTTTTCCTCCCACACTGGTTGAACCCAAAGTTCAACTTTAACGGGAAGCCCTTCCTTCTCCAACTCGTTCAACGTACGTTGGCCGAGCTCCCCTCGGGACCAGGTGTGCCAGGCGCGCGGGAAGGTAGAATGAATGCACAGCAGGGGAAGGTGGCATGAGAGAGACGCCAAGGCCCGGCGGAAGAACAGAGACAGCCGCCCTGGAGGTTCGGGGAGGCAGCCGGGACGCGGGATCGTCCTACGCGCGGCTCCCGCCACTCACCCATCGCACCGCTCTCCGAAGAGATGGAAGCCGCCATTCGGCTACCCGGCGCCGAAATGTCGTCATCAAGCTGCGCGAAAGCGTCACGTCTCCTGGCCTGGAGGGAAACACGCTGCTAGCTCTTCCGGCGCTGCCTCAAAGCGTGCGCCCGGGGAAGACACTGGCCGCGTAGACGGCGTCCACCTCCGAGCGCGCGTGCGCGTAAACGCACGCCCTGATGCCAGCGGCAAGAGCGCGCATGCGCGTGAAAGAGGTCGTTGATTAGGCCCTCGGAGCGCGCCCTCTAATGGGGGTGGGGGACCCGGCGCTGAGCAGTTACTGTATTAACTGCTCTTCGTCTCGTACGCATTCATCGCGCACCCACCATACACTGGCCACTGCGCTGGATGCTGCTCCCTGAGCGAGGACGACCAGTGCAGACTGGCAGGGAAGCCCTGACGGCCGGGGGTGAGAGTCTCGGTGGGCGCGGCCTCCCCACGCCTGACCCCGCCCAGCCCACACAACTATTTGAGGCTCGAATGACGGACGGGAGAGTTGCCGGTCCCTGCCCTCCGTGACAGGGCTGCGCCGGGGGCCGGGCGGCGCGCTGCAGCGAGAGGAAGGCGGTCCCGGCCAGTAGAGGGTGCTGCGGGGGGCGGGGCTGGGCGCGAGCCCAGCGGGGTGTGCACCTCCCGCGGGCCGCGCAGATGGCGGCGGTGGGCGCCGGGCCGGGGCCGGGGCCGGGGCTGGGGCCCGGTGGGACCCCGGGGCTGGAGGCGGCCTTGCAGAAGCTCGCGCTGCGGCGGAAGAAGGTGCTGAGCGCCGAGGAGATGGAGCTGTACGAACTGGCGCAGGCGGCGGGCGGCGCCATGGACCCCGACGTGTTCAAGTGAGTGGGCGTGGGTGGAGGCTACTGGCTCCTCGTACCCCCGACGCCACCGCCTTCCCACTCCCCCACCCCTGTTGAGCTTTCCTGGGAGCCCAGGGGAGGGTGGAGGAAGGTGGGGCTCCTGGGCCCAGCCCCAGCCTGTACCCACGCCTGGTCTCGGGCAAGAAGGGGTCACTGCTCCCCTCGTCTGTTTTCGCCAGGATCTTGGTGGACCTGCTGAAGCTGAACGTGGCGCCCCTTGCCGTCTTTCAGATGCTCAAGTCCATGTGTGCAAGCCAGAGACTGGCAAGCGAAGCCCAGGACCCTGCCGCCGTGACTCTGCCCACATCCAGTGTGCCGGAGATCAGAGGTCAGAGCTGGGCTTGGTGCTCCCTGCTCCTGTGGCCCAGGCAGCAGGGAGTGGCAGGGTTGGGGAGGTGTGGGCAGTGCCTGGCACAGCTCTGGCTTGGCCCTCAGTGACTGGAACTTTCTGTTGGTCATTTCCCAGGATCGCTGGCCCATCGAAGGGCTGGCCAGTTGGGTGCCGGTGCCCATCTTGGGCTGGGCTGCTAGGGTGGAGAGGGCAGAGCTAGATCAGAAGTACTCAGAGCAGATGCCCCAGGGTGGCAAGCTGGCCATGTCTCATCTGGAACTTTGGCTGCCCCAGCCTCATTCCAACTCTTCACTCAGGCTTTCTTTCCACAAACACTGAAAGAAGGCAACTTTGGTTCTTGTCCTGAGGGTATGTAGTCTCTAGGAAGTGCTCAGGAGCAGCCTCCTTGTGGGGTGTCCCCAGTCCTGCCCAGGAGTCTGGCGGGTTGGGCTCCCCCTCTGAGGCCTGTGGGACAGGAGTCAGCGTGGCAGCCCCTTGCTGCCCTCCACACACAGGGTTCAGATGCTTGAGGGCCAGAGCTGGGCTCAGGTGATGGTGCCCCTCACTCTCTCTGGTCATGACTGAGGGATGGGCAGGTGCCGATGATAGGGGTGTCATGGTGGAACTCCACCTGCAACCTCCCTGCCCCCACTGGCTACCAAAAAGTCTCCAAAATGCAGCAGGACCTCTTGGGCTGGCTCCCTGACCAGAAACACCCAGGATTCCCAAACAGCCTGAGAGGGAGCTTACCTTTGGGTGGAGGCCAAACCCCTGTGGGTACGTGTGCCAGGGTCCTGGGTACACGTGGCTTCTGTCCTGAGAGGCCCTGGGCACTGGCACTCAGGCCTCCTCACTGACCCACACTCTTGTCTGCTCTCTTTGTGTCTCTCTCTGACCTCCAGAGGCCTCCTTTCTCTCTGCCAAGAACTGTAGCCCCCCTGCAAGGCCTTCCTTTTCCTCGGCCCCACGGCCTGCAGCCTCTCCGGTTCTACTCTACAGCCCAGCTGCCACGCACTCGCCTCTTTCTCCAGGGCCCCCCGGTTCCCTCCGGTTCTCTTGCTGCCTGTTCTCTCCTTTTGCAGGTCGTGTTTATTGGTTAATCTCTGGGGGTGGTGTACTCTCTTGTTTCCATGGAAACTGTGGCCCCAGAAAGCCAGAGCAGTTTTGAGCTGCAAGGTAGGACCGTGGGTCATCCCTGCTACGTAGCTTAGAGACTGAAAACGTGACTTCACAACTTGATTTATCAGAGGCAACTTGCAGACTTCTGGTGTGGGTCCAATTCCTTCACCTGCCCACCTCCTTCCCTCCAGAGGCTAACTTTACTGGGTAACACTTGCACTCCTGTGGAAGTCACCCCACCCCAGAGAAGGACAACAGGTCGAGGGGCAGGGAAATGTAGCATGGTGTGCAGTGGGGAGCAAGCCTTAGATATGAGAACCATCTTGGCCTCTTAGTTGCTGTCATCACTCAGTGGCCATCCTGGAGGATAAAACCAAGATTCCCCTTTCTTGCCTGGTGGCTCTGTTTGGGGAAACCTTCCAGGTGTTGCCAGGCGATAATGTGGGGGCCCATGGCCTGGAGTGTGTATGGGCCTGAGTTCCCACATCAGCGCTCTTGCCATGACTTTTACATCCCTCCCCAAACTCCTACCTTGCCGGTCTAGGTGGCACCTGGAACTCAAGCACAGGAGGGGAGCGGAGGCATAAGGGCAGGTCAGGGGTGGAGTGAGTGGATTCTGAGACTGAGCTGAGGAATCAATGGGCATGTTTCAGAGAAGCTGGGCACAGAAGCTGCTCACCCAGTCACTGGGTGACGGACAGGCTCGGTGCTGAGGGCACAGTGGGTCTACGGTGAGATGGACGTGGTCTTGGACCCATGAGGGAGAAACATGAACCAACAGTGGCAGAGATGGACGGGCACCACAGGGAACCCCATCCAGTCATGGGAGGAGTGCTCCCTGCTTGCTGAAGCAGCAGGGGTTAACCAGACTGGAGGGCAGGGCGCAGTGGCAGGGAGGCAGCTGAGGAGGAAGGCAGGAGCTGGACCTGAGTTGGTTATTGGGAGGGTAAGAGACTAGGTCATGGCTATGGCACTAGAAACACTGGCATTGAGGGGTCTGGAGGATAGAGGAGGTGGGAAGGTACAGGCATGGCATGGAACACTGGGCTCCATCTGGTCATTTTCTCCTTTAATGCTCAGGCCTTGGTCCTGCTGGACTAGGTGGCCGGTGGCCAGGGTTCCAGGGTACACAGGCCTCATGGAGGTGGCCAGTGAGAGTAGAGGGCAGCCTGGGAGAGTGGCCGATGGGAAGGGTCGGGGGAGTAGGGCAGATGAGGGGTCGTGCCAGGAATGCGCTGTGGCTGAGAGGCAGAAGCCGTCAGGTAAGACTAGGATCTCTGAGGCCGCAGCATGGACAGTAGGTCATCCTGGTTCCTGCTCCCCAACCACGTAGTGGGCCTATGTCACCAACAAGCTTACAGATCTCGGGGGTCAGAAGATCCCCAAAGCACAGAGGGGTCACGTTTATCATGGTAAGGGAGTGACTGAGGAAGAATTTAGTTGAGTGTTTTTTGTTTAAGTTTAGGGCAACTATGTTTTAAAAAGGAGTTCCTTCGGCAAGTGTAAGATGGAGTTGTTTGAAACTACAAGTCTGCAAAGCTGTGCTGTCCAGTGTGGGAGCCCCTGCTTGGCCGCAGTGGTTGGCACACAGTAGGTAGAGGTACACGCCAGATGCTGAAGAACTGGCACAAATGAGAATGTAACATCTCATCAGTGATTTTTATATCGACCACATAATATTTTGGATATCTCGGGTTGATTAAACTATATTAAATTTCCTGTGATTTTTTCTTTTTAACGTGGCAACTAGAATATTTTAAATTATACTGTGACTTGCATCCTTTTTCTCTTGGACAGTGCTGTTCTAGGGCATTCACACTAACACTCCCTGAAACACCGAGGCATGGCTGTGGGCGCGCATGCCTGGGAGAGCACCTTCCCAAGAATAGTAGGCTGAGTTAAAGGTTTAAAGAGCACATCCGTGTGTTTGTGGGTCTTTGTCATCGTGTCTGTGTTCTGGGACCATTAATTCCTTATCGTGTGCCTGGCCAGAGAAGGCATCAGTCCCATATAACTGGAGAGCAGACTTTCCTGTGATCTCACCAGCAGCAGCCATGAACTGCCCTGGCCGCCGGCCAGTTTTCAAGCTACTGGGGGTGACCTGCTGTGTTGGCAGCTCCTGGCTTCAGTGTGCTCCAGAGCAGGACTGTAGTTTTTTTCTCACAGGCAATTCTTGCCTGTCCTCCCTGCCCCAGTGTATTCAGTGCACAGTGCACACAGCCAATGACCCCATAGACCATCTTACCACGAGGGGGTGCTCTACCATGGAGCTTTTCGGGACTGGCAGGAAGGGAGGGGAAGCAGCTTGTCCTCAGCTTGTCCTTTTAAACCTTCCATCCCCACGAACTCTGCCACAGAGCTTTCAGGGATGGCGAGTTGGGATCAGGAGGGCCACCGCAACGGTAAATGGCAACCAGCTGTGAGATCTCTCCAGCTTCAGGACTCCCCAAGTCACTGGTGACTGACAAGCGGGTGCATTTTGGGGTTTTGCGTCATTAAGTAAGGGTCACAAATTTCTGAGTGGTTACAAGGATAAGCACCAATTTGTGAAAACAGCAGGACTGTTTTTCACCTTCAGTTACTGTCTGTCTAGGCCTAGGAGCATCTAGTTCGTTACCCGCATCCCATCCCTACTTCAGCTTACAGTCACCATGGCTCAGCCCCAGCCTCCATTCCATCTGACCCTAAGAAACCAGCTGCAGGGGAGCTGAGCAAACATCTCCCAGGGACCAGTCCAAAAAGCCCTGGCTGGGGCCCCCCAGGGAGGGCATGACTGAGCCAGGAAACAAAGCGGGGATCTCCACATGGAAAACGTGATTCCTGAAGACTAAGAACTGCAGAGCTGGCGAAGTGGTCTGCTTTCATTGTTAGATGGCTTACTTAACACCTTGACTCTAAGTTACTTGGGTTTATTTCCAGGGTTTATCACCTTCATCAGATTTTAAAATGAACAGTTTGCTCTTTTCTACTTTGCTCTCATCCTTGTTCCCAGAACAATCTCGGTCATTATCCTAAGGAGAGAGGAAATTCAGGTGTGTAGCAGGGCAAAGAAAAGCTGGCTTCAAACATAGGCCTCATCAGAGACCTACCCTGCCATGTGCTGAGGCTGAGCTGGACCTGAGCTGTACTCCTGAGTCCAAAAACTGTTTCTGGCCTCACCAAAAGTTTATGGGCTGTTGAGGCACCTGGGGTCAGGCTAGTTGCTACCGAAGAGCTAAATCTGTCGCAGCCTGGGGAAGGCTGTGATTTCCGGGGAAACTAGCATTTTGTGGGTGATCCTGCAGGGTGGCACGGGCGATGAATGCATAGATGACCCGTGCCCACTGACCAGTCACTGGGGACCAGAATATTGTCATTTTACCAACGGCCGTGTTTGGTGCCAATTCTCTTTCCCATGGGTCACTTGGCCCACCTTCTTCCGGCCACCCCACCAGCCTCAGCTCTGGGGAACCCCTTTTTTGTTGAAACAAGTGTGTATGAACACTCGAATGTGAATCCCAGGGACACAGGCATATCTGAGCTGTCAGCTCTAGATACATCACCACTTCCTACCCACAGGCAGCAAAGACCCTTGCCTAGAAATTCTCTCAAGGGCCAATTCCTGCAGGAATCTGGGGGGAATTTAGTTTCAGTATTAAAGAACATGGAAAATGAGTCTGACCTAAAGGAGCCAGGGTCTACAGCATCACACATACAGGTTCCTCCGATTGTTTGAGATACAGATGGGAAAACACAAATGTCTTCTAAGTCCCTCAGAAACTTCACTGCCTCATCTCCAAGAACTCAATTTCCTACTGCCAACTATTTGCCTAACTGTTGTGGAGCTGGGACGCATACCCACAGAGCATGCCATAGGAAGGGACTGTGACCAAATGGGCCAGCCTGTCCCCAGTAAGGTCCTCTCGGTCTTACTGATGCTGGGAAGCATCATCCGGAGACTCAGGAACCACTTCTGTGTTTGGTTTTATGTGGGGGGGGGGGGGGCAATATCCCGTAATTTCTGTCAGCCCCTTGGAATGGGTCCCTCTATACCTAAGCAGACATGCTCTATGGACCAGCCTATTTAAGAAACCAAATCCTGTCCTGCCTCTGGAGTAAGAGCCACTCCTTTAAAATAGAGCTCTGGCCCAGGTGTGGTTACAGGTCTTCACAAAAAGAGTAAAATAAATGACAAAGGAATAGCTGAACCAATGGTCCCCATCTAAGTGTGATTAGCCACTGTGTCAGGCCAAGGCCATAGCAGCCTTGGCAGGAACCCCATTACAGGATCTGGGTACATACTTGAGACCAGAGGCTTGACAGGATACTATGAAGAAGGCAGGGAAACATGTGAAATCCTCCAAGATCCAAATCCCCAAACCCAACTCCACTCTTGATGCTTCCTGCATCATTTTCTCATCAGCTGGCAATCAGAGGGAAGAGCTGGGGGCAGAGGGGAGAAATGCAGCCCTCTGGCACTGCCTGCCAAGGGACCTACCACATCCAAGCTGAGCTTCCTTCCCCATTCTTCCTTGCCCTGCTCTGCCCTGCATTCTGCCATCGCCTTCTCTAGGATGTGCTACCGCAGGCAGTCCTGGGCCGCAGGACACTTAAAGGAACTCTGGCCACAGGGACTGTGACGGGGAGGTCTACATGTTGATATTGCTAAGGAACACAAATAGAGTAGGGCTGTTGTGATCGTGGCCTTTGCCTTGTCCCTAATGATCGTGTTCTGTGTCTGCTCAGGGAGAAACAAAGGCAGCACTGTCCTTAGTGGAGGCCCAGCACTGGCAGAATGCAGCAGCAGGGAAGGATCCAGCCAAAGGATGCCCCGACAACCCAGTGCAACTCGGCTGCCCAAGGGGTGTGGGCCAGGGAAGAGCCCACCTCAGAGCAGTACCTAAGACAGACTCCTCACGCCACCTTCTAGTGGAGGCTACATGTTTCCTTCAACTAGTAATTAAGCTTTGTGAAAAACTGAGTGTCCCGTTAAAGATGGTTTCTTTTACCTTTTGAATATATGAAGGCAGAAAGATTGAGGATTTATTCTGTGTGTAGTTTAGTACAGAAACTTTAATGGTGAACAATTTGAAAGCAACCATGCCAAGGGGTGGCAAGAGAGTGGAATAAGATCAGCTGCCAGACACATTCTTCCCTTCAGTATTCTTCCCCTTCTTCGGCCTCTGCTTCCACGGAATCGACGCCCACCTCTTCATAATCTTTCTCCAGAGCTGCCAGGTCCTCCCGGGCCTCGGAAAACTCCCCTTCCTCCATGCCTTCTCCCACGTACCAGTGCACAAAGGCTCGCTTGGCATACATGAGATCAAACTTGTGGTCCAGGCGGGCCCAGGCCTCAGCGATGGCAGTGGTGTTGCTCAGCATGCACACAGCCCGCTGCACCTTGGCCAGGTCTCCCCCAGGGACAACGGTGGGGGGCTGGTAGTTGATGCCCACCTGCCGGAGAAAAGAACGTAAGACTGAAGTTTACGTTCTGGCCTCAGACGTGGTGGCTTATTTTTAAAAACAAGCTGTGGACCAAGATTAAATGATGCCCTTAGAAACTAGTATTTATTTTTTGGTAGTACCTATTAACGTTTAATATCCTTTGACCTCTGTTTTCACTTTTGGAATTTACCCAATTAAGAGCACAAAGCTACATGTATAAAGATTTTTATGTATTTAGGTTAAAACATTGAAATGGCAAAAATGGAAACAAATATCCATCGTGGGGAGCTAGTTAAATTATACACCTACACAATGAAACACTACATGTGTGATCATGCAAAAGAACAGGAAATCTATCTAGTATATGTTCAAAGGATACTGTATACTTAAAAAGAAAAGCTAGCTGAGTTCTATGTGAAGATTTACATTTAAAAACATCTGTAGAGTAGCAAAGAGTAGAGAGCCTCAGGGAGATGGACAAACATCTGGGAGTGCACTGAGTCTCTTCATCTCTTTCCTTTGGAGCAGATAGCTATTAGCAAGAGTCAGGCACAGAGGCAGCCCCCAGAAGAGTTGGGAGGGGCAGAAAGAAGGAGAGGGGTTTCTCACCCTGCCCTCCCACAGCTCTAAAGCCAGGCCAGCTGGCTTCTCCCATTGGGAGTGCTGCCAGCTCCCTCTTCTCTTTGGCCACCTGTGCACACTGATTGCAGTCTGTCACCTTCATGAAAGGCGTGTGCATCCTTTGCTCATCTTGCTGGCCTCTTTCTGTCAATATCATCCATAAAACAAGCAGCACAATATACCATGAATATGTACAGAGTATCTCTTTAAGCACAAACACCCCGGGGGAAGGGGAAGAGGCTTTTAGTTTTCCAGTCTTTTACTTTCAATGCTATCCCCGAGCAAAGAGATGGGGAAGTCACACTAGGAGAAGTGAAAATTCAACATGGTCCTCCAGGCTGGACTGTCTGCTGTGGGGACAGTAGAAACGGCAATTTCACTGTCTCCAACAGAGCGGCCTCCCTGCTGGCTCAGAAGCACAAGAGACTCAGAAGAGGAGACCTGGACACAAGGCACAGCACCTCTCACAGTACCTCCCAGAGGCTGCTTGTATGTCTTAACCTTCCAGAGGTCAACTGTGACCGAGAAAATTTGCTCTGCTCAAGTCAAGAGCACGATAACTAGACATAGGGAATGAAGGTTTCAATTCCAACCAATAACCTACAATGTTTACAAATGTAAGATTTAATGGATGTTCACAAATCTGGTGAAAACTGTCGTGCATTTTACACTTTTCTTTTTTTTTTTTTTTTTTTTTTTTTTTTTAATTTTTTTTTTTTTTTATAGAGGCATGCTTTATTTATTTGTTTGCTGGTTTGTTTGTTTGTTTTGTTTATACATGCACTGGGTACAGTCAGAAGTGTGGGAGGGTGAGAGAATTCACCAGAGCCAGAGTGGGGAGCAGAGCAGGCAGAAGGACCGAAGTACACTGCTGAGGGGAGCAGCGGGCTGCAGGAGAGGTCTGCGCGCCATGTGGGACCCTCCTCTGGTGGCCGGGGAGCAGCCGGGGATCGAACCGGCGCCGCAGAGGCCGCGCGCAGCTTCGCAACCCAGCGCTCAACCGCTGCGCCACCCACCGGGGAGGCCCCATTTTACACTTTTCTAAGTCACTTTAAATTTGTCAATCTGATCCATCAAGATGTCTTAAAACGGGGCCGACTAAGGGCCAGATGGGCTTAAAAATTTTTGTGTAGTCAGAGGTAGAGTCATTCCAAATGGGAAAAAGACTCACAATTTCTGCTACTTCTCTTTTCATCTGGAATTATAACTGGGTTTGTTTTTTTTTTTTTTTTAAACTCCTTAGACACTCACTAGCCTTTAATGTGGTGAGTCACACCTTTGTTCAAAAACAAAAAATAAGGCACAAAGTTAACAAACCCAGACACAGAGGGGCACTTCACTGGTAATAATAGGCCCAGGCTGGATATTCTATTATTTGGCGTCTAAGTACATGTGCGGCTTTCCTCTGGTGGACATTTCATTCTGTCACTAAACATGCTTGAAGGAGCCACCTAATTACAAAGTGATTTTGCATTTGAGGCAGTATTCCCAGTCTGGTTTGGAGGACGGCAATGCACCATCCTTTGCCACCACCACCACCTCAACAGCAGAATGAATTTAAAATTCTATTTACAAGAATGTAGATGCTGCCTAAAATGCAATGACAATTGACTTAAGTTAAGAAACACTATTTCTAATATACTAAACATACCACAGAGCTCACAAACTTTTTAGATGAGCAATGGAGAAATGTAGATAGACTGCTTTACAGTAGACCCTCCCTTAATGCTTTCCTATCATTGTGCCCGTGAAATTTTTATATACGAAAGCTCTTTCAGTCTGTTTCCACATCATAAAATATTAGTATGTCCCATGGATATTACAAAGTGGTTGTAAGCAACAGGGCACATAAAACACTTTGAAGAATAAGGCACTTAGCAAATTAATTACTAAGGTTATTCCTCCTGCACTGAGCTGACATGGAAAAACAGGTATTCTCCACAAAGGGGAAGCCTTCTATGGCAGGTCTGCTGCTTGCCAACAGGGAAAACCCCCCAATGTCACCCAGTCCTACCTTAAACCCAGTTGGGCACCAGTCCACAAACTGGATGGTGCGCTTGGTCTTGATGGTGGCGATGGCCGCGTTGACGTCTTTGGGAACCACGTCACCCCTGTACAACATGCAGCAGGCCATGTACTTGCCATGGCGAGGGTCACATTTGACCATTTGGTTGGCCGGCTCGAAGCAGGCATTGGTGATCTCAGCCACAGACAGCTGCTCGTGATAGGCCTTCTCTGCTGAGATGACTGGGGCATAGGTGGCCAGGGGAAAGTGGATGCGAGGGTATGGGACCAGGTTGGTCTGGAATTCCGTCAAGTCCACGTTCAAGGCCCCATCGAAGCGCAGGGAAGCTGTGATGGAGGACACGATCTGCCCGATGAGACGATTGAGGTTGGTGTAGGTGGGCCGTTCGATGTCCAGGTTGCGCCGACATATGTCATAGATGGCTTCGTTGTCCACCATGAAGGCACAGTCGGAATGCTCCAGGGTCGTGTGGGTGGTCAGGATGGAGTTGTAGGGCTCCACCACGGCCGTGGACACCTGGGGGGCCGGGTAAATGGCAAATTCCAGCTTGGACTTCTTGCCATAGTCCACCGACAGCCGCTCCATGAGCAGAGATGCAAACCCGGAGCCGGTGCCGCCCCCGAAGCTGTGGAAGATGAGGAAGCCCTGCAGCCCCGTGCACAGGTCCGCCTGAGAGCAAACGAGACCCGGGTCAACGCCTGCAGCAGCCACACCACCATCCCCAAACATTCCTTGGCACGTGTCTATGGACTCAAATCATCCTTGGTGAACGTGCATCATGCTCAGACGCTAAACAACTGTGGACACACTGTGGTCACACTGCAGTGTCAGGATGTGGACTCACCATTCCGACTTGGGTTTGGTCAAAATGACCTGCTGGTCTCCACCTCAGGCCCACCCTTCTGTCCAGGACAACGTCCCCGGGAAGCCTTCCCCGCGTTCTCACCAGTTTGCGGATCCTGTCCAGGACCAGGTCGACAATCTCCTTGCCGATGGTGTAATGGCCTCTGGCGTAATTATTGGCTGCATCTTCCTTCCCGGTGATCAGCTGCTCGGGGTGGAAGAGCTGCCTGTAGGTCCCTGTGCGCACTTCATCTGCGGAGAGGACACATGTGCTGCCATCTTTGAGGCCCACGGTGAGCCCATCAGGGCAGAGGTTCGCAAGCACGTCTCTTCTACTAGGCATGTGTTGTTCTGTCAGCTCAGGGTACAAATGCCAGCTCCACCAGTTCCCAAGAAGGGAAACAGCTCTCACACCCCCAGACCCCTTATATACTACACAGCCACCAGGTCAGCAGCATGACTTCTGCCAGTCAGTCCCATTTGTCACCCTAAAGCCTGGGAGACAAAGGCCACATAGGGTGCCCTTTCTGTCACTTCCCGAGGGGCCACTGAAAGGACTTGCTCGCTCTCTCTCTGCAGCTCTCCTTGGCCTTCTAATCTACTACTGGCCTTCTAACCTGGAAGAACACTATGAATGGTCTCCACGTAACTTTCTATGTCTCATACACGGGTCAAGACTCTTGTGCACCAGCAGGACAGAGAGCACGGCATTAAGCAGGGACCAGCGAGCGCCCACGTTCCCCGCAGGCAGAGTCTACATCCCCACCTGACCAGGGCTGAGGCAGCCACCAATTGGTCCCTCATCAGCCATCCTGCTGCTGACAAAGCAGCCTTTTGCTCTACTTGAGGATTTTCTAAATCAGGAGCCAGCGCCCCACATTCACTCAAGGAAACTTTTCCATTTCTCACCTAACATGGCTGAGGGCGTTCGCTTGTATGTCCTAGCCTTTCTGCAGAGGGATTGAAAGGAGCAGAGGAGGGGCTTTAGTGGGGTTCTCCCACCTTCTCAAGAAAGCTGTCTAAGTGTCTGAGTACCTACCAACCACGGTGGGCTCCAGGTCCACAAACACTGCTCTGGGCACGTGCTTGCCAGCTCCCGTCTCGCTGAAGAACGTGTTGAATGAGTCATCCCCACCACCGATGGTTTTGTCACTTGGCATCTGACCGTCGGGCTGAATCCCATGTTCAAGGCAGTACAATTCCCAGCAGGCATTGCCGATCTGGACACCTGCCTGCCCCACGTGGATAGAGATACACTCGCGCTGGGAACCAGAACATAAACGTGAGACCCACTTGTCTTCAGGGCCGGTGTCACTATATGGCATGCAAAACATAATGTAATCTTTGTGTGCTTCAGTGCTAGGACTCTCAAACTTATGACCTATGATTCTTAAGTGAATCTTCTACCTTTGTGAATCCAGAGGAAGAGCTGACCTTGCTCTGTGAGACAGCAATTTGTGATACTTACTCAGACCCACCGTAGGTAAGAAATGCTAAGTTCCTCAAACCCTAACCTTTTGCTACAATACAAAATTAGGTTATTTTAAACCTTGAAAGCCCATTATTTTCAATAGTAAACTTCACATTATGGCTTTCGCAGCAATTATCTGAGGAATATAACAGGTCTGATTGTGTCCTGACTTAAGGATAAACTGAAAGGTAGTAAGTCAAGGGAGGAAAGAGAGACTAGGATACAGGTAGCCATGGCCCGAGTGCTGGCGGTTACTGTGCTCTCGCCTCCCTCCTGCTCCTCTGTATCTGCCCTGCCCTCACTTGTCTCCCATCCCGCTCTAAGCTCCAGGAGGCTGACCCCTACGGGCCGGCCATACCAAAGGGCTGCCTGTCCTCTGGCTTCTGGTTGGTTTGGCCAGGGTCAAGCAGCTAGACTGGGAAGTTAGAGGGAGGTGCGGTCAGGGTGCTTGCTCCCTGGCTCCCTCTCTGCCAGACTGCCATGTGCTGCATGAGGCATTTATCAAGGCCACAACTTTCGGCAGTAACTCTCTTCATAAAGCTGCCTGGTTCACTCTAGTATCCATTTCCTCCCCACACCCTTGCCTTCAAACCTAGGAGTTAATGGTGCCTACACATCGCAAATGGTGGGAAACTGCTCTGTACTTTGGTAATTCCTTTAAGTCCTACCCCTATCCTCAGAAAGAGTATCTTTTCTTGATGCCCATTAGCTTCCTGTCAGAAGCCTAACTACACAGTCACTAAATCACTCGTTCCGCTTTAAACATATCATGCTCACAACTATATGAGATCAAATGAAACTGAGGTGTCCGTCCACTTTAAATTCCAATGTACACCTTCCAGTCCCGTTTCCTATCACGCAAGTATCAAATCTCAGAATTATCAAGGGCATCAAAGATCAATGCAATGAAGCAAACGCTCCACCACAGCCCGAAAGGGAGCATTCAGTTCTAGAAAGAACACTGACAAGGAACTCATTCACCCAGAGGAGGAATTCATTAACACTTTAGAATCCACCCATCCGCATCATTTCAGCGAGATTATTCATTCGCTTTACTTAGATGCAGATACTCAAGTTCACAAGATGCCTGACTTGGCATTCTACTCATTCAGCCCTCACAAGATCAGTGCAAGCTCTGTGACCTGGGCAAACCACACAATTTCTTTCTTTACAAAATAAGGACCGGGGAGCTGAGTTGTCCACAAGGCCATTTGCATCTGAGTTCATAAAACTAACCAAACCAATCAGGGAGATCATTCCTAACTCGCAATAGAAAGCCACGAGAAATTCTCATTGCCATTTCACCCGAAGCATTGAAATTCCTGTTTCTTTACTCAGCTGTCTTTCCTGAAAAAAATTATCTGAAACTTCCTCTGTTCTTTTCCCACTCCACACCAACTCGTCTCTTCAGTCTTGGTAGATGCCACTGTATCCTACCCACCCAGATATCTCAACTTCCTGCCACCGAACAGACCTTTCTGCTCCTGTCCTTCCTTTCCAACCACGCCAGGCCTCTTCCTGCCAATGAACCTCTGCTTCTGCTGACCGCCGCCCCAGCAGAGTATCTAGACCTTTTCAGAATACACGGAGATAGAAGCAACTTCCCAGGAGGACAACGAGGGTTCGAGCCCTTCCAGTTTGCACGGGTGGTGGGTCATCAAAGATGGCGAGAGTGCTGGCGTCTGAGCTCGAACTGCACCGGCGGCCAGCACATTGTTCACAAGCACCGACAGACAGACAAAATTCAGGTTAAGGATGGCCTTGCTGGAACAACGAAAAGACGACGTTCAGTCCATCTCTACCCTGACAGAACGGGAAGACACGTTCTGTTTGAGCGCCCGGCTGAACTGGCCGCTCTCTTCCGAGGAAAGCTATTTTTACTTGAAAGAAGTGAGAAACCTTGGGCTACTCAGTCTTGGGTCATTTCTCCTGTCCACATGCGTGGCTCTAGAGTGAATAGGTACTTTTAAAGTCTCAGTGTTCATTTCAAACATGACAAGTTCCAGGGACAGAACCCCCAGAAACAGAAACAGAATCTCTTCGGGCTCCCGGGTAATTTCTAGCGCAGCGGTGCCGGCCGCCTCCGGTCTTCGGAACCCGGCGAGGTGGCGCCTTCTCAGCGGCTCCGCCACGGCCGAGAAGGAGCCGCGGCCGCCCGGGCCCACGCCCGCCCCGGGCCCTGGTCTCCGCCACGCTCGGGCCGCCACCGCCCTCGGCGCCCACAAGCCCAGGGACGAGGCAGGGGCCGGGGCCCAGGCCTCCCGCGGGCCTCCGGCCTCTCCCCGGCGTCCGAGCCCCGCGGGCCTTCTCACAGAGCGGCTTCGTCCACCTCCACGCCCCACCCCGCCCACGCCGGGCCAGGGCGCCCACCCCGCGCGGCCCTGCGGCCCTACCATGCTGAGCGGTGCCGCCGCCGCAGCTCGACTCCAACCGCCCGGCCTGCCGCGCGCCCAACGAACTCGGCCGCTGCGCACGGGCGCGCAGGGAATTGGTCCGCCGGCGCCTCGACAGCCATTGGTCTGCAGAGCCCAGGGGCGGGCCGAGTCCCGGAACCCCACTTCCCATTGGTCCTTGCTTAACTCGTGTACTGTGGCGCTTTCTGGTTGGATGCGAGTTTTGGCGGGAAGGCTGCACAGTCCTCGAGCGCGCAGTGAGGGCTGGAGCCTCCGAGGAGTTTTTGGGCTTTAGGTTGGCGCCTCCACCGCCACGCCTGGGACGTTCCCAACTGCGTGAGCCCCTAGCCTGAGAATGAGTTGACTACGACCTCATGCTGCTATCCCTTTTGGCTCCCCGCACCGGTTCCGTTTTTTTCAAAGCGGACTGCCTGCGAGAGGCTTGTTCACCATCTCTCCAAAGTGGTCTCCCTCTTTCTTTTCCACCCGCTCCCAGTGCAGAAAGGCTCTTCCCGTCTAGCACCCGGCGACCGGGCCGGATTCACCTGCTTTTAAAGGAGAAAGGGGCTTCTGGGGACAAAGGAGAAGGAGGGTACAACCCTGCTCTTCTCCCTCCCTGGGTTGGGGTGCAAAGTCCATTTTGGAGGACTTTGGAACAATCATGGGGTTCTTCCGTTCCGTAGAGATCAACCTAACTTTCTTTAGGCTCCAACATGCATTTCCTTCTGAGAAAGGCAAGGGAGGGCCTCCCTGGTGGCACAGGCGGTTGAGTGAAGCGCTGTGAAGCTGTCCGCAGCCTCTGTAGTGCTGGTTCGATCCCCGCCGGTCTTGGAGATACCCACATGGCGCGGCAGACCTCTCCTGTCTCCCCCACTGCTCCCCTCAGCAGTGTGTTTCGGTCGGTCTGCCTGTTCTGTTCCCCATTCTGTCTCTGGTGAATCCTCTCACTCTCCTGCACATCTGGCCTGTACCCCCATTCTTTGTAAAAAATAAATAAATAAATAAATAACTCTTAAAAAAAAAAAAAAAAGAAAGGCAAGGGAGAAGGAATCCATGGGTACCTCCAGTTCATCACTAGAAAGTGGCACCCCATGTGGCAACTCCCTAGGTGTTGAGCAGACCCTTCCCCTCCTTGCAAGAGAGTGGATCCTGCTCCTGTGATGGGACACATCACATAGAGGAGTTGGAATATTTTATAGGCCTTGGTGAGCCTCTAAAGGCACAACCACATCTGCACTTAGAAAGATGCCCTTTGCAGCAGGGAGGAGGGAGGACAACAGAGTTATGGAAACCAAAAGAAACCCTGTTTGCCTCTTCTCCCCAGGAGGGTGAAGCCTTCCCTCGTACTCAGCTGTTTGCCATAATAAAAGACCACAGACCAGGTGACTTAAGCAACAGTGTATTTTCTCACAGTTCTAGAGGCTAGAAGTCCCAGTGTAACCGGAAGATCAGAGTTTGGGCCACCTGTCACCACTAAATGCCAACGAAGAAGAGACAGAAATAGAGTGAGCTCTAAAGTGTGCTTTAATCAGGTAGCCATCAATCTGGAAGATTGGGGGGTGGCTAACACCCTATAGGGTAAGTAAAGTATCAGGCTTTTCTGTCCTCCCACCATTTGGATGGATGATGGATCCCTGTGGTCCTGAATGCATGCCTGAAGGGCACCTGAGGTGGGGTGTGGGCATGAATAGATGGGTACACCCGAGCTGAGAGACTGGGCTTATAAGGGCGGCATCACGGGGACACCAGGAGAGAAGAAAGAGAATAACCAGAGAGAGGAACAACTGAGAGAGCAGCCCCAGCAGAGAAGCAGAGGTCACGAGAGAACGCCGGAGAGCCCAGAAAGAGGGACGATTTGCCGGGGGCTGGGAGGCCCGCCAGCCCCCCTGCCTGCCATGTACCTGGTAAACTCAATAAAAGCCTGAAAAAGCCACTGAGGGCTCTTGGGACTCTCCTTCGCCTGCCTGCTCCCATCATAGAGATGCTGCTCCGTGTCCCATCCTGCCGCTACACACCCTAAAGAAAGTGCCTTAACCTTTCATTTCCAGCTGCCTTTTAGTGAGTTGAACAAAGACAGTTCAGCAGTAAGCAGGCCTTCACTGCTGCCAGGAGATTGTGATGTCCGGCCCCGGAGCTCCTTACTACCCTCCTGGACACCTGGCCTCATGCTCGTCCCGCCGTGCTGAGGCTGGTCTGCAGCGAGCACTGGCCCCCTGCCCTCCTCCAGATGTGTCCTCGGGCTGGAAAATTCACTCAGGACAGACAGGCCATAAACAACACGTATGTGCAGATTCCCTACTATAGCAGCTTAGTGTCTCACCCGATCTCCTCCCCCTCCCTAGCCCCTGTTACCAGCTCAAGGTCTGTGAGGGTCGATGTCTATTGAGGTCTCTCTTCCTGGCTTCCAGAGGGTTTCCTTCTTGTATCCTCATGTGGGGCGTGGGTGGAAAGAGCAAGCTGTCTGGTGCCTCTTCTCATAAAGCTATGAGTCCTATCCCATCCCAGCTCACCTGTACGACCTCATTCAACCTTAATCATTCCCTCTCCAGCACCTCAGAGAGTCTCTTTCACATCCAGAGTGGCCCCCCAGAACTTTCTTTCCTTGCTCTTTCACTAATCAATAAATGCTGGAGGTTAGGATTCCAATATCTCCTGGAGGTTAGGATTTCAATGCATGAATTGGGGGACTGACACAATTCAGTCTATAGCACCCTCCTTCCTCGGGGCTCTATCTATACCTTGCACTTATCATTGTAACCTTACCTGTATCATGTTGTGGTTTTAATTACTAGTCAGTCAAGAAGAGTCCCAGGACACATATAGGACAGAACTCAAGAACCAGATTTTTCTGTTCCCATGGGCTTGTAAACAAGAGACGAAACACCTGATGACTCCAGGCCTCACACTTGTTGCCATAAATATCCTTGGCTCATTGTTTTTTAAAACCATTTCTAGGTGGTCTTTTCACAGCTTATTGAGTTTACTGCTATTAGAAGAAAAGGGAGTTACAGATTCAGAAGAGGATCCCAGAGCTTGAGACCAGACCAGTTCAGACTGGAGCTGTGGGCACACGGCCTCTGTGAAATGTTCACCTTGAAGATGCAGACCTCCTGCAGACCTCCAAGCTACAGCAGATTGGTGCTCCCTACTAGCAACAACAAATGGACGTTAGCCAGGTCCACTCTCCTTGCTGTCTCAGCCAATAAAATTGAATTCCTTTGTTCTTATACTTTTTTTATTATTATTATTTATTTATTTATTTGTTTGTTTGTTTGTTTGTACATGCACTGGGTACAGTCAGAAGCGCGGGAGGGTGAGAGAGCCTACCAGAGCCAGAGCGGGGAGCAGAGCAGGCAGAAGGACCTAAGTACACCGCTGAGGGGAGCAGCGGGCGGCAGGAGAGGTCTGCGCGCCATGTGGGACCCTCCTGTGGTGGCCGGGGAGCAGCCGGGGATCGAACTGGCGCTGCAGAGGCCGTGGCCAGCTTCACAACCCAGCGCTCAACCGCTGCGCCACCGGGGAGGCCCTGTTCTTATACTTTTATCTGGCAGAGTGAGGGGTAACACAGGATCCCCAAACCTGCCTGCTCTAAATAGGTTCTGCATCTGCTGCATCAAGACAAAGGATACTCTAGTGTGTAAGACCTTTAATGAAAAGAACTTTTAGGCATCCCTGGTGAGGCAAGGGGTTGGGCACCGCACTGTGAAGCAATCCGCAGCCTTTGCAGCATGAGTTCGAACTCCGGCCGGCCAGGGAGAAAACACATGGTGGGGCAGACCTCTCCTGTCTTGCCCACTGCTCCCCTCAGCAGGGTGTTTCAGTCAGTCTGCCTGTTCTGTTCCCTACTCTGTCTCTGGTGAATCCTCTCACCCCCACACCTCTGGCCTGTACCCTAGCTCTTGTGTGCATAAGTAGGTGGATCTTGGGGGAAAAAAAGAATAAATTATTATTAAAAAAAGAACGTTTAATACAATTAGTGTGCAATATAGACAATTTGTGCGCAGAGAAGAGAAAGAATATAGTTAAAATAGTTTCCATTTAAACATCCAGTTACCTATCCCTGCATGGGTGAATGTCCAGCCAAACAGGGTTGGCCCAAAGCAGGGTCACTGAGGTCTGAAAGTTTGCCATAAGTCTAAAACACCTTCTGGGGGGGAGCCATGAAAAAGGGGCAGAAGGGACCAGGAAAGTCTGGAAGGAAAAGGGCAAAATCAAAATACAAGTCAAGATAAAGGCTGCCATTGTCAGTCCCCCCATGGGTTCCTCACCCATGTCTCTTTTTTTTTTTTTTTTAAGATTTATTTTTATTTATTTATACAAGCACTGGGTACAGTCAGAAGCATGGGAGGGTGAGAGAATTCACCAGAGCCAGAGTGGGGAGCAGAGCAGGCAGAAGGACCGAAGTACACTGCTGAGGGGAGCAGCGGGCGGCAGGAGAGGTCTGCGCGCCATGTGGGACCCTCCTCTGGTGGCCGGGGAGCAGCCGGGGATCGAACCGGCGCTGCAGAGGCTGCGGGCAGCTTCGCAACCCAGCGCTCAACCGCTGCGCCACCGGGGAGGCCTCACCCATGTCTCTTTCAAGTGTCTCTTTTCACGTCACCAAGTCCCTGGCTCTGTCCAAGGCCAAGAAGCAAGCACGGCTTCACATGTCTTTCCTCCAGCTTTCTTTCTCCATCTCTCTCTGCTTCTTCTCTTTCCTCCAGCCCTTTCCCCAGTCATTTCTAGTTTACCACCTTGCCCAGCTCCGCCCTTCCTTAGGGTGGGGCAGAGAACCTGGAATCTTCCCTTTCCCTGGGGATTACACTATTACAACACCCCAGCTCCCAAACCTGTGCAGACCCCTAGCTCAGGCTCTTCGGAGAGTCTCTTTCACATCCAGAGAGGCCACCCCCGCCCCAGAACTTTCCTTGCTCTTTCACTAAGCAATAAATGCTGAGTCTTTGCCTGCCCTCACCAATGTCTGTGAGATCCACTTTTCAGTCTTGACCACAGAGTCTCAAATGGCCCCTAAGTCCATCCCTCTGATTTCCAGTGGGTGGAGCAGTAGACAGTGACTGGTTTGCCAGCCTGTGTTGTTGGAGGACGAGATCGGAACTAGGGGCCCTGGGCCTGCTCCCTTGTCTGGTGACACTATTAATTTTTCTGATTATAAAAGTAACACTCAAAGTAAAAAAATGTAGAAAATACATAAAAACATAAAGAAAAAACCCATAAACCCACCCCCTAGAAATAAACATTGCCAATAAGTTGGGGGTTCCGCTCCTTTTTTTCCCCCTGTGTATATACATTCACACACTTAAAAATACAGTTTGGATCCAATAATATGACTTTTTGGTAACAGCTTTATCAAGATAATTCATGTTTTCCAATTCACCCATGTAAGATGGTGTACAAATCGATGTCGTTTAGTATAGTCAGAGTTGGGTAACCATCATCACAACCAATTTTAAAACATTTTTATGATCTCACAAAGAAATCCGTATCTTCCAGTTGTCAACCCTCCAACCCCCAAGGTTGCCTTGGGCAACCTCTACTGTACTTTCTGTCGCTGCAGATTTTTCCTGGTTTGGACATTTCATACCCATGGAATGATCCAGAAGATGGTCTTTGTGACTGACTTCTTTCACTCACATACATAATGTTTCCAAAGTTTATCCATGTTGTGTCACCTGCCATCCCTTCCTTTTTCTTTTACATAACTTTATTGACTTGCGGTTCACATACCTTACAATTCACCTATTTAAAGCATACAATTCAATTTTTAGCATATTTACAGAGTTGTGCAACTATTACCATAATCAAATTAGAAGATTCATCACTCCAAATGTCACTACCTTTTATTGCAAAATAATATTTCATTATATGGGTATACCATATTTTTTTTATCCACAGATCAGGTGGTGGGCAATTTCACCTTGTGGATATTATGAAAAATACTGCTATGAACATTTGTGAAGAAGTTTTTGTGTGGACCAAATATTTTCGTTTCCATAGGAATGGAATTGCTGGGCCATAGGGTAACCCTATGTTTAAGCCTTTGAAGATTTCCAGACAAACCATGCGAGACTTTTATCCTGACTTTCTCACTTAGCATTAATCGTGTACGTTTTCATAAATTGTTAAATGTCATTTGAACATTTAGTAACATTAGTAAAAACATGCTGGGGTTTTACTATTTCCAGAGTTCCACCTCTTAGCTAGCCAATCCCCTATTATTGGACATTTAGACCATTTCCAGTTTCCATGGTTGTAAACAGCATTTCAATGAACATCTTTGGGCACTAATCCTTGTATCCATCTCTAGTTATTTCTTAGATGAGATTAATCAGACCATTGGAACAGAGGGCACCGGCAGTTTAGCGTGCATAATAATAAATTGCCTTCCCAAAAAGTTGTGTCAGCATGCATTCTGTACGTTGAATTTGGGCATATCAGTTGCATACCTCCTTACATTTCAATTGCCTTCCAAGGTAGAGCACCAGGGAAAAAGGTTGTTTGGGCACCTTTGACACACTGCCCAGCACAATTTGCAGCACATAATATGAGTCTGTGTTGAGTGAAGGTAAAGGAAGGTCCCAATTAGTGCAGGGGCCACAGGGTATCAAGTCACGGTGAAGGTTGGCTCCACAGGACTTACCACCTGGTTGACAGGAGACTCAATTCAGACTCAAGGGGCAATAAGGCATCTGAACGGCCAGAATCCTCAGCATGAGAGCTGAAGTGACTGATGGGAGATGAGGAAGCCATACTCCGTAGTCATTTAGGGTCAGACACTGGCAGCAACTCTTTTTGTATTCCACTCTATGAGCAGCAGTCTTTATGCAAAGTGCTGGGAGAATTACCTTCGTGGAACTAGCAAGGTCATCAAACTCTCTGTTCACGTGGATATTCTGAGGAGAAACCCAGCACAAAGCAATGCGTTATCCCTTTCTGAGAACTTGACGTGTTTTACCTACAGCACACAAGAGCTCGAAGACCTTAAGGTGACTTCTTTCCTGTGGATGACAATCTCATTATTCCCCAAGTCATTCAAATGGAGAAGGAAAGGGACTCAAGGGGGACTTGGAGGGTCCTGTTCTATTTCTTGATCGGGGGGTTGGTTATGTACGTTACATGCTGCTGGCAGAAATTCACTGAACTCTACTCAATCTATCTGCTCTTTTTTGGCATAGATATTTCTCAATAAAAATCAAAAATAAAGGCTTGGGGATAAAGACCTAGTACTCATTGAGTCTTCCTCTGCACAGGCCTGACCCCGAGTGGTAGGTATTAGCCTTGTTTCACATAAAGACAAGACTGAGTCCCGGGAATAATTTCGCATCAAGTGTAAGGATTCAGAAGTATTTCCCTAAAAACTGAGGATAAAATCTGTGAGCATCAGATTAGACTAATGACAGCAGTGAAGGAATAAGTAAACAGAAAATTGCATCTTGCCTAGTGTTGATCTCTAATCAGAATCCCATGCTGACTAGAATTTGGACCCAGGCCTGTCTCATTCCAAACTCTGTGGTGTTCTCATTACACTAAGTTTCTGATGATAACCATACGTTGTATTGAATAAGTATGTCTTTTGGCAGGACAATCTCATATGTGTAGAGTAAATGGAAGCGATCAGGGTTTTTCCGCCCTCCCGCCACTAGCATCGATGAGCGACAACTGTGGTCTTACACGCACGCCTGAAGGCAGACCCTCGAGCGTGGTGTGCGCACGCATGAGTGGGCACATCTGAGCCTGGGGCCTGAGCATATAAGGGCGGCAGCAGAGGCAAAGGCGGCAGAGAACTGTGCAGTGGAGTACAGCAGAGACCAGCGGACAGACCACAAGAGAACACCAGAGAGCCCAGAAAGAGCGAAGATTCGCCGGGGCGAGGAAGTCAGCCAGCCTTCTGGCCCCCAGGCCTCCCTGCCAGCCCTGCACCTGTTGCCTCACTACAGATGGGGTAGAAAGATTATTAAAAGCCTGAAAAAGCCATCGAGGGCTCCAGGACTCCTCCTTTACCTGTCTGCCTGTATCATCCAAAACCTGCTCTGTGCTTTGCTGGCATTACGATATGCCATTCCATTTCTTGTTTTTTAAGAATGTTCGAATTCAGGGGCCTCCCTGGTGGTGCAGCGGGCTGAGCGCAGTGCTGTGAAGCTGTCCGCAGCCTCTGCAGTGCGGGTTCGATGTCGGCCGGCCAGGGAGAAACCCACATGGCGCGGCAGACCTCTCCTGTCTTATCCGCTTCTCCCTCAGCAGAGTGTTTCAGTCAGTCTGCCTGTTCTGCTCCCCACTCTGTCTCTGGTGAATCCTCTCACCCTCCTGCACCTCTGGCCTGTACCCCGGTTCTTGTATAAATAAGTGTAGAATAAGGTAAAAAGTTTCAGGCTTTTCTGCCCTCCCGCTAGTAGGATAGATGACGGAACCCTGTGGTCCCGAATGCATGCCTGATGGCGGGCACCTGGAATAGGGTGTGGGCAGATGTAGATGGGATTCGCCTGGGCTAAGACTGGGCTTTTAAGGGCGGTGTCACAGGGATGCCAGCAAGAAGCAGAGAAGCCGAGAAAGAAGCAGAGAAGCAGAAGCAGAAGAACCACGAGAACAAGGCCACCAGAGAACGCCGGAGAGCCCAGATAGAGTGAGCACTTGCTGGGGGCAGGGCCCCCAGTGCCCCTGCCTGCCGTGTACCTGGTAATCCCAATAAAAGCCTGCAAAAGCCACTGAGGGCTCCAGGACTCTTTCCTTCTTTACCCCATCTGCATGGGATCATAGAAAACCTGCTCCGTGGCCATTCCTGCCCCTACAATTGGGGTAGTCAGCAGTATGATCCATGCAGATGGGTATGGAGACCTGTGAAGACCTCAGAAGGGACCTCTGGAGCAGACTGAGAGCCTGTGACAATGCTGGAGGCGTCGTGGTGGCACAGGAGATGGACAAGGTCCGGTAACTACAGATGGACAAGGTCCGAGACCTCGCATGAAGGAGATGGCCCAAGAGGACCAGCCAAAGACCCCTGAGGCAGCAGAATCATCGGGAAAGAAAGGACCAGAATTTGGAGCTCCCCAGTGCTGATGCAGGGAGAGGCCTGATGGACTTGGACTAATGGAGTTGGACTGACAATCCCGCCAGAAGGCAGAGGACCTTGCAGGTTGATATGTTTTGGGACCCTGGGGGTGGAACAGTTTCATTTGTAAACCCCAGGAGATGGGAATCTGGGGGTGGCCAGTAGGCCTTGATGGCCAAAAGCAGGCCTGTGTACTGCCCAGCAGCGAGACAGAGGAGAAAAGCCAACTGGGAAGGCAAAAACTGGTACTGATGCTAAGTTTGGGAAGCCCTGAGAGGCTGTTAAGCACTAAGTAAGCTGAGGAAGGCCAGTGAGTCTCGTAAAATCACCTGTGGGTGATGCCCTGCTCGTTCTTGAGTGAGGGTGAGGAGCTGAGGAACCCGTCCTTAGGGGACAGGTGGGGAATGTGGCTTGGGATGGAGCCCAAGCCAAAGAGGGGGGACCCAAGAGAGGCCGCATGTGGAGTGTGGATCCCCGACCCATGTGCTTGTGCAGCGGGTTGGCCTGAGTGCAGGGGTCTGCGTGTTGCATGGGTGGCTATGAAAGCCAAATGTTGGAGCAACCACAGACAGAAACCCTGAGGGTTGGCGTTTACCCCCAACAGTACACAATCGCCAATCCCAGAGCTAGTGCATCCTGGGGGTGGATGCGGTGTGTGGCTTGTGGCCGAGACCACAGCCAGAGAAGGACAGGAAACCTGACGGCTCCTGATGTGTTACGGCAGATGCTGTGAGTGGTTCCCCTCCCTCGTATGAATAGTGCCTTTGGCAGCAGAAGTGGTGGATCATCTGCTGGTGCCAATAATTATCTTTTGCATGTTGGTGCCCTGCCTGGACTTACTTGTGTTCTGTTGTATTTTGTTATATATTTCATTTGCTTTTGTGGGTCATGGCTGCAGTGTTCTATTGCCAAGAGAAACGTATATGACTTGTTGTGAAGGGCAGGAACGGACACAGTGCAGGTTTTCTGATCCAGCAGTCTGGGTAAAGGAGAAGTCCTGGAGCCCTCAGTGGCTTTTGCAGGCTTTTATTGGGATTTACCAGGCACACCACAGGCAGGGGTGCCAGGGGGCCGGGAGGCTGGCAGGCAGCAAGTCCTCACTCTCTCTGGGCTCTCCAGCGTTCTCTCGTGGCCATTTATTCTCTCGTGGTTCTCTGCTTTCGTTCCTGCTTCGCTGCTTCTTCTGGCATCCCTGTGACACCACCCGTAAAAGCCCAGTCTTAGCCCAGGTGAATTCCATCTACATATGCCCACACTATTCCAGGTGCCCGCCATCAGGCATGCATTCGGGACTGCAGGGTTCAGTATTCTATCCTAGTGGAGGGAGGGCAGAAAAGCCTGATACTTTTACCTTAGCCTACACTTGTATAGACTGTCTGTCAAAAACCCTGGGGGGTGGACTGTAGGGTAAGGTAAAAAGTATCAGGCTTTTCTGCCCTCCCGCCATCAGGATAGATGACGGATCCTTGTAGTCTTGAATGCATGCCTGATGGCGGGCCCCTGGAGTAGGGTGTGGACATAGGTAGATGGGATTCACCTGGGCTAAGACTGGGCTTTTAAGGGCAGGGTCACAGGGACGCCAGCAAGAAGCAGAGAAGCAGAAGCAGAAGCACCACGAGAACAAGGCCACCAGAGAACGCCAGAGAGCCCAGATAGAGTGAGCACTTGCTGGGGGCAGGGAGGCCTGTCAGCCTCCCGGCCCCCCAGTGCCCCTGCCTGCCGTGTACCTGGTAATCCCAATAAAAGCCTGCAAAAGCCACTGAGGGCTCCAGGACTCTTTCCTCCATCACCCATCTGCACGGAATCATAGAAAACCTGCTCCATGGCCATTCCTGCCTGTAGGGTAAAGAAAATGTCAGGCTTTTCTGCCCTTCCGCCATCAGGATAGATAATGGATCCTTGTCCTGAATGCATGCCTGATGGCGGGCACCTGGAATAGGGTGTGGGCATAGGTAGATGGGATTCACCTGGGCTAAGACTGTGCTTTTAAGGGCGGCGTCACAGGGACGCCAGTAGAAGCCAAGAAGCTGAGAAAGAAGCCGAAGCCGAAAGAGAAGCCGAGAAGCAGCCGAACGAACTCCAGAGAGCTCAGATAGAGTGAAGACTTGCTGGGGGCTGGGAGGCCTGCCAGCACCCCTTCCTGCCATATGCCTGGTGAACCCCAATAAAAGACCTGCAAAAAACCACTGAGGACTCTGACTCCTCCTTTACCCGGTCTGCATGGGATCAGAAAACCTGCACCGTGTCCAGTCCTGCCCTTTACACTGCCCCTATAGTAAGTAAATCTTTTTTTGAAAAAGAATATTCAAATTCAGTGCCGACAGGAATTCTTAAAGCAGAAGGAAACTGGTCAAGGGCACAAGTCTCTGGCTTTGGAGTTGTAGAGACTAGGCAGATGGAAGGACACAGTAAGGATGCTACACATCAATTGTTTTAGACCTGAGGGATCAGAACTATAAAAACATCTCTGGAAAGACACAAATCTGGGTTGAAATAAAGCAGGGTTAGAATAATTGGTATCTTTCTTTTAATAATTTGCATCTGGGGATTCTCTTCAAGTTTAACTGCCTTGGAAAAATGTCAGGGTCCCTCCCCAAACCCCCCCCCTCCCCCGTTAAGAAGGTGGAACTGAATGAAAAGGGAACCTAACCTCCTTCGGCCACACAAGCAGATTTTCCAGCCCCATGAACCACCTGCAGGCAGTAAGGCCAGGTTGGGAGGCGGATCACTTTACAAGGGCTGAACCCGCAAATCTAAACTCCAGCAAGCAGTGAGCATCATGCTGCTGAGCCTCTCTCTCTCTCTCTCTCTCTCTCTCTCTCCTCTCTCTCTCCCCTCTCTCCCCTCTCTCCTCTCTCCCCTCTCTCCCCTCTCTCCCTCTCTCCCCTCTCTCCCCTCTCTCCCTCTCTCTCCTCTCTCCCTCTCTCTCTCCTCTCTCTGTTAAAGGAGAAGCCAGGGGTGCCTGCGGAGTAGATCACAGAAGTACCCCCATCCGGGGTGCATAATGGAGCCAGAGTGGTATAATGACCTACATTCAGGCCTGGGGCTAGAATTTGGACTTGACCACACTATGTATCTGGGCAGGGACCTCTGTTTCTCTAATCCCACTTGCTTCCTTTAAACAGAAATAACACCTCACAGGACTATTCAACAAGAGGTACAGTTTGTGAGAAGCTCTTACAGAGAAATCCAGCAGTTCTATGGCAGATGCTGAATTATCCTGGACAGACTTGAGAACAGCAAAGCAGCCTTCACTTTGCATAGGATTCCTCGACACCTAAGAGAACACAGACACAAACACACGCAACACTAAGAGAAGCTGAGCCTGGGAGTAAGACAGTAATGCGAAAGAGAAGGCAGGTATCTGATGACATGGCTCAGGTTGGCCCCGCTGTCTCAGCTCAGAAGGTGTCTCCCTCAAACAGGAGGAGGAGGAGGGAGTGAATGCTGGCTAAGGACCCACCCAGTGCTGACTGTGAGCTGGTGCCGACAATACAGACAAGACACGCCCAACCCTGAAAGAACTCACCTGTTGGAGGGAGAGGGGGGAAAGGAAACATCATACACATGCAGTGTGATCAGTGCAATGAGATAGTGCCCCCAAGCTCTACCTGGGAGGTAAAGTTTGAGGGGGGCAGAATAAAACACCTGAGTGGAAGTTTACAGCTGAGGTGGGAAAGAGCAGCAGGAACACAGCAGAGGGAGATGAAGCCCTGTGTGCGCAGAGAGTTCTGAGCAGCTCGGGGAGCGAGAGCCATTATGTGCTGCCAGTAGGAGGGAAGGAGGCAGAGCTCAGATTTAGTGAAAGTTCAGCTTAGTGAAAAGAGTTTAGTGAAAGATGCACTACTATGCTTGAATTTATCCTGAAGGGAACCACACTGAAGGGCTTAAAGCAGGGAGGCACAGGGTCAAGTTTCTGGTTTAGAAAAATCGCCTGGTAGCAGGTGGGAGGAAGTGTTGGAAACTGACAGGCAACAGAATTCTAGGAGGGGAAGTGCAAAGCAGGAGGAGCAGGCTGCCCGAGCATTCTGCAGGAGAGAGAGCTAAGGAAGGGTAAGTGTGGGAAAGAGGGACAAGCACTGGGCCCAGCTTGTGATTCCATGAGAAGTACCCCTCCACCCTCCCTCCAGCCGCCCAGCCTGACTAGGCAGCTCTTAGAGGCTTTACTCTCAGAATCCAGCTGGCCAACAGGAGATCCGAGGCACCATACAGCAGGTGGAAACGTGGATCCAGAGCTCAGAAGAGGTCTATGTTCCAGCGGGGTTGAAGGTGGAGGAGGGGGTAACCAGGTGAACCACAGGCTGGGGTTGAGGGCGCTGCGGGGGCTGCTCTGTCAGCTGAAGGAGCTGAAGGCCAGGCAGGGCTGGATAGCCCCTGGAACTGATGAGTGTCCCCAGTCACATGCTCCACCCTTGATTGCATCTTCCCTTCTCTGTCTTAAGCTCCCAGCCCTCTCCGCACTCCCTCTCCATTGACAAGAGAGCCCCTGCTGTGCGCCCAAGACCTTGGGTAGGTCTGAGCAGGGGACTCAGTCTGACACCTAGGCTCACACGCTGACTTCCAGCAAGGCCAGAGGAAGCTCAGGGAAGAAGACAAAGGGGAAGCAAGAGTGCTCCTCACCATCAGCAGCAGAGCAACACTGCAGGGAGCTGAGAAGGAGGGATGGCAGGAAGGGTGGGATGCCATGCCACTAGGACGGAAGGATGAAGTGAGGAGGAATCTGAAGAAGTGAGACTCTGGCCCAGGCCAGAAATGAGTGAGGGGTTGAAAAGGGGAAGTCGTGGCCCCAAAGGAAGCCAGGAGGTTTCCTTTCTGAGACCCTCATCTAGGTTCTGGAATATGTACCTCCCACTGCTGTTGTGCTAGGGAGATATGCATGGCTAGGTACAGGCTTGAGCCTCCCCTCCCCCCAATCAGGCTAACACTCACAACAAGGATCCTTAGTGTCTGGTTGACCCGGAGGCCCAGGCCCAGCCTCAGGGCGCCCGTTGCAGAGATGCGGTTATTGCTGCAACAAAAAGACATGTGCGTTGCGCTAGCTTGCAAACAGCTGTGCAGAGCCAGACCACTTCAAGGTCACAGCTGGAGCTGCTGGCTCAGGCACCTGGTCAGGCTTCACATTCCATCTTCACAGATACCCTGGACCCTGGAGAGGTTAGGTGTAAATGGTGGATAACGAGCATGTTTCATTGGCAGCTCCCAGTGTTGAGGAGATCACCCAGCCAGCATCTCCAGAGCACCCATCACCCCTGGTGGAGACAGCCGCCCTCAGAACTCAGCAGCTCCCATGTGTCTGCCCCACCTTGTGCCCATATCGATGACCATAACAGTGTCTGTTCTGGAAAACTACCCAAACTCCTCCCCACATCTGCTCTTCTTCTTCCCACTTTGTACCTTGGATCTAAACTCCAGTCCTCATCCCTGCTCTTGCCACGTCTCCCGAGCCAGTCCCACATCTCTGATTTCTCAGACCCCAACACTGGACTTGCCTCTCAGCATCTTTCAGTGCCTCTTCTGGCCTTTTCCCTTCCATGGGAAGGAAGGTGGGCAAGATTGCAGTGGGCAGGCCCTGCTCACTCTAGTAGCCCCCAAGGAGGGGCTCGGCCACAACAGCTCATCGCCTGACTGATGTCTGCCATTTTTTCCTCTCTGGGCTTATGGTCCCTGCTCTGGTTTTCTGCTGAGGCTGGCACTGTGCTGGGGGCCGCAGGAGAGCTTGGCATGCCGGCAATAGTCATGTGCTGAGCAGAGCGTAAGTAAGGGCCCGCTTGTCAAGGCCCTGCCCAGCCCCACTCACACTCTGCTCCTCCTCTGAAAGGGAAGAACACACACAGAGCACCCAGTCACACCCACAGGCTCTGCTGAAGATGCCTCACTTCACACCAACTACCTGTGTGCTAGGAACCATGAGCCCCAACATGGAAATGATGAACTCAAGGAAGGACAGACCTGGGTGATCCTTGTGGCCCAAGCTGCATCATGAGTAGATGGTGGTAGGTTAGAGAATTTAAATGGCGAGAGACCAGAAAGATTACCATGGAGACCCTGTCTACAGAGTCTGGGGACAGTGACACTGACATGGGCAGCACCCTATGCTCTCACCTCATGCTGAGTTCCTCCAGCACATTGTTGGTCGCAAGTGCCTCACCCACGGCAGAGGCTCCAGGGTCTCCAAAGCCATTGTGAGAGATGTCCAGCACTTTCAGGAAGATGTTTGCCTGGAGCACAAAAAGAGCAACCCATGGGGTCCCATGCAATGGTGGAGAAAGCCAGGAGCCAGTCGCAGGACCCAAGAGACCCGAGGTATAAAGATCACAGGCCGCGTATGGACAGGCAGAGTTTCCTGGGAAGTCATGTGACTTGGGTGGTGGTGACCGATAGAGTCCAAAGGCCAGAAACACAGTGCGGAAGGTGGATGTGGATGTGAATGACCTTCAGAGACTACGGGTTGGCCATGTGGCAGCAGCTGCCGGAGAAACAGTGCTCATATCTGCTTGGGCACCCCTCAGGGACAAGCGCCCCCAGGCACAGAGCAGCCCAGGAACCCAGAGGAGGCTCCAGTGAAGGCTGTTGGCTAAAGCTTATCCAGGGATTTGTGACGGGAGGAAGGAGGAGAGCTTGTGAGTACACGGGATGATAGCCTGACATGTCTTCTTGTGGGGAAGCCCTCAGGTCACCCCGTCAGGGGGCAAGGCAGCAACATCCATTCCCTGAGAAGGACTTGACAAAGGTGGTTGGCACTTGGGCACTGCAGGTACCTTGTGCCATCCTGGCAGGTTCTTGAACCGCCCATCTACTGTGAACCTCACAGGGAGCGGGTGAGGTGTTTGAGAGCGTGTGCTGGGATCCAAGGGTGCAAGGGAGTCATCTTAGGGAACATGGATACATGCCAGCAGTGACAATGTGTCTCCTCACTGCCTGATGCTCCCCACCAGCAGAATGTCTGGAGAAGGTGCACATGAGCTTGACCCCTTCAGTGAGTGCCCTGAGAGTGTGCACAAGTAGGTCATAGTCATTAAATGGGAGCCAGGAAAATTAGTCACCTAAAGCAATAATCTTTAAGCTTTGCTTCAGATGAAAGGTTTGTTTCTGAAGAGTTCCAAAGGCAGGGGAGCTGGGACCCAGAGACAAGCCGAAGGAGATGACAGGGTGAGTTGGGGGCCTCTTACCTCCAAACCCTTGGCAAAGGCTACGGCTCCTGGGCCTCGAAGGTGATTCCAGCTTATGTTAAG
>NW_023605194.1:65858072-66016332 GCF_014898055.3 Talpa occidentalis | reverse complement strand
CCCAAAGTTCTTTAGTGCCTCCATTAATTCTTTGATCTCCTGCGTTTCTTTTTTTCCTCTTTAGGGACTCAATTTCCTTCTTCTGATCATTGTTTTCCTTTATGAGTTATGTCATTTTTTTAATCACGGCAATTTTAAATTCTCATTCTGGAAGGTTCAGAAGTTCTTCCAAATTACTGTCGTTGCAATCTGCGGGGTGGTTTTCTTTTTGTGGTGTCCTTTTTTCTTGAGGAGTTGTTAGGTTACGTGTGGTTCTTCTACTCCCTACTGTATGTTTTCTAATTTGTCGTATGCACTGGGACACTGTGTTGCTGGGACTGGCTGGCATCTTGGTTGAACTTCTCCACTCCCCTCTGGCTCCTCAGGAGCCATCTGTCGGTTTCAAGCAGTCTTTACTGAAGAAATATCCCTGTTCTAAAATGCTGATGTGGGGACACACTCCCCTGTGCTCCTGGTCTGTCCCAGCAGTGGTTTCCCGCTCCTCCTCTGGGCTTGGACTACAGGCCAGAAGGGGCCTAGCGTGGGCGAGCTTCCCCGCTCACCTCTGGCTCCTGAGGGAGACTTCTGCTGGTTTCAGGCAGTCTTTACTGAAGAAATGTCCTTGTTCTAAAATGGCAATGCGGATGCACTCCCTGTGCGTCCAGTCTCAGGCACACTCTTCTCTGTGCCTGGTCTGCCCTGGCCATGAATGCCCGCTCCTCCTGTGGGCTCAGACTGCTGGTCGGAAGGGGCTAGCGTGGGCTAACTTCCCAGCTCGCCACTGGCTCCTCCGGGAGCCTTCTGCTGGTTTCAAGCAGTCTTTTCTGAAGAAGGTCCCTGTTCTATGGGGTGTTAGTGACTTTTTTTCTGGTCTCTAGGTGGCACCAGAGATCTCTCCTAGTGTCCTTGGGGAGCTGTTTTTTTCACCCCGTGGGACAGGGAACAGAGTGGAAATGGTAGGGAAAACCTCAATGGCTTTGGGGTGCTGTGTCTGCCTTGTGCCCCACAGTCGTGGAGAACTCTCGCCCTGAATTTTGTGCCCCGGGTCTCGGTTCCAAAGCCCTCAAGTCCAGGGCGCGGGCTGTAGCCCAATTCAGTGTCCGCAGCAATGGTGCCTTTTGCACCCTGCTCCCGAGCCCGGGCGCCTGGTTTCTGACTACTCAGTGAGGGACTTCCACCTCAGTGAGGGCCCCCTCGTATTTCCCCACAAGCCTAGGTTGCAGGCGCGGGTACCTGGGCAGCCGCGATACGCGTTTGCTTTTCAAGTGCACTGCTTTTCCGTGCAAGCTTACTGGCTGGCCCGGGCCTGTGTGTAGATCTCCGGGAACCTCTGTTTTTCTCCCTTCTGGCTTATTTTAGTGAGCATAATTCCTTCTAGCTCCATCCACGTTGCTGTGAATGGCATAGGCGTATCTTTTATGATCACTGAATAATATTCCATTGTGCATATATACCACATCTTTTGAGGCAGTCATCTATTTTTGGGAATTTGGGTTGTTTACAGGTTTTACCTATTGTAAATAGTGCTGTAATAAACATAGTTGTATGGGTGTTCTTTTGAATCAATGTTTTTGTGTCCTTGGTTAGATACCTGGTAGGTAGTGGGATTGCCAGGTCTTATGGTAGCTCCATTTTTAATAGATTGAGGAAACTCCAGACAGCTTTCCATAGTGGCTGGACCAGTTTGCACTCCCACCAGCCATGTTGGAGAGTTCCTTTTTCACCACATCCTTGCCAAAATTTTTGTTGCTAGTTTTTTTGGTATGTGACATTCTTACTGGTGTAAGTTGGTATCTCAGTCTGGTTTTGATTTGCATTTCCCTGATTGCAAGTGATGTTGAACATTTTTTTCATATGCCTGTTGGCCATTTGCATTTCCCCTTTGGAGAAATGTCTTGTAAGTTCTTCTGCCCATTTCTTGACTAGATGGTTTACTTTGTTTTTGTTGAGTCCTGTGAGTTCTTTGCATATCTTTGTGATCAGTCCCTTATCAGTTGTACGGAGTGCAAAAATTTTTTCCCAATCAGTGGGGTGTCTCTCTGTTTTGTCTCTTTTGCTGCTCAGCTTTTCAGTTTGATGTAATCCCAGGTGTTTATCTTTTCCTTGACTATCTTTGCTTGGGTGATGAGTCTTTAAAGATGTTGCTGAGATGTATGTCTTGTAGTGTTTTCCCTATATTTTATGGTTCAGGTCTTATGTCCAGTTCTCTTATCCATTTTGAGTTGATTTTTATGCACTGTGAGAGGTAGCAGTCTAGTTTCATTTTTTTGCACATGGTGATCTAGCTTTCACAGCACCATTTACTGAACAAACTGTCCATGTTCCATTGCATATTCTTTGCTCCTTTGTCAAAGATCAGTTGTCCATACAAGTGTGGCTTTATTTCTGGGGTCTCTATTTGGTTCCATTGGTCTGTGTGTCTGTTTTTGTTCCAATCCCAAACTGTTTTAATTATTGTGGCTTTGTAGTATAGTTTGAAGTTTGAAAGTGTGACACGACCTTTTTCATCAGTATGGCTTGTGGTTTTTTGTGGTTCAATATGTGTCTCTGGTTCATACTTGTTTGTTGATATTGATTTTTTCTTTCTTATAGTTATTCTTTTTCCTGGTCCCTTATTTAAGTTTTCTAGATTCCTGCTATGAGTGAGACTATCGGTCTTTTATTTTTCTTTCTGGCTTATTTTGCTGGGCATGATCCCTTGCAGCTCTATCCATGTTGCTGCAAATTGCATGTGTTTATCTTTTTTGAATGCTGAGTAATATTCCATGGTGTATATGTACCACATCTTCTTGATCCAGTCATCTATTATGGGGCATTTGGTTTGTTTCCAAAGCTTAGCTATTGTAAAGAGTGCTGCTATAGGGGTGCAGGTACCCTTTGGAATTAATGTTTCTGTGTCCTTTGGGTAAATACCTAGGAGTGGAATTGCTGGATCATATGGAAGCTCTATCTTTAATAGGTCAAGGAATCTCCACACAGCTCTCCATAGTGGTTGGACCAGTTTGCACTCCCACCAGCAGTGCAAGAGAGTTCCTTTTTCTCCACGTCCTTGCCAACATTTGTTCTTGCTAGTTTTTTTTAATATGTGCCATTCTCACTGGTGTGTGATGGTATCTCACTGTAGTTTTGATTTGCATTTCCCTTATTGCAAGTGATGTTGAACATTTTTTCATATGCCTGTTGGCCATTTGCATTTCCTCTTCAGAGAAGTTTCTTTTTAGCTCTTCTGCCCATTTTTTGCCTGGATTATTTTCTTTGTTTTTGTTGAATCTTGTCAGCTCTTTGTAGATTTTTGTGATCAGTCCTTTATCATTAGTGTTGTGTGCAAAAATGTTCTCCCAGTCGGTGGGGTTTCTCTTTGTTTTTGTTATTGTCTCTTTTGCTGTGCAGAAGCTCTTTAATTTGATGTAGTCCCAGCTGCTTATCTTTGCCTTCACTATCACTGCTTTGGGTGATGTGTCTGTAAAGATGTCTTTGAGGTGCATTTCACGTAGCATTTCGCCTATATTTCCTTCTATGTATTTTGTGGTTTCAGGCCTTATGTCTAGTTCTTTAATCCATTTTGAGTTGGTTTTTGTGTATGGTGTGAGGTAGCAGTCAAGCTTCATTCTTTTGCATGTAGCGACCCAGTTTTCCCAGCACCATTTACTGAACAAACTTTCTTTGCTCCAATGCATAGTCTTTGCTCCTTTGTCAAAGATTAGTTGACCATAAATATGTGGGTTTATTTCTGGGTTTTCTATTCGGTTCCATTGGTCCGTGTGTCTGTTCTTGTTCCAATACCATGCAGTTTTGATTATTATGGCTTTGTAGTATAGTTTGAAATCTGGGAGAATGATGCCTCCATTCCCTTCTTTTTTTTTATTTTCAGGAGTATTTTGGCTGTTCAGGTTTTTTGGTGGTTCCATATGAATTTCATCAATATTTTTTCTATTTCTATGAAAAATGACATTGAAATTTTAATTGGAATAGCATTGAATCTGTAGTTTGCTTTCAGTAGGATGGCCATTTTGGTAATGTTAATTCTTCCGATCCATGAGCAGGGGATGTCTTTCCATTTCTTTGTGTCTACTTCTATTTCTTTTAACAGTGTTTTGTAGTTTTCTTTGTATAGGTCTTTTATTCCTTTTGTTAGGTTTATTCCCAAGTATTTGATTTTTTTGTTTCAGTTATAAAAGGGATGGTTTTTTTGATTTCTTCTTCTTCAGATTTATTGCTTGTGTATAGGAAGGCTACTGTTTTTTTTGTGTTGTTTTTGTATCCTGCTCCTTTACTAACTGGTGTATTATTTTGAGTAGTTTTTCTGTGGTGCTTTTAGAGTTCTCTTTGTATATTGTCATATCATCTGCAAATATTGATAGTTTTACTTCTTCTTTCTCTATCTGGATTCCTTGTATGTATTTCTCTTGTCTTATTGCTCTGGCTATGACCTCCAGTATTATATTGAAGAGCAGTGGTGACAGAGGACATCCTTTTCTTGTTCCTGATCTTAAGGAAAGGCCTTCAGCCTTTCACCATTGAGAATAATATTGGCAGTGGGTTTGTCATATATGGCTTTTGTCATGATAAGGTATGTTCCATCTATCCCGAGAATTTCAAGGGCCTTCATCATAAATGATGTTGGACTTTGTCGAATGCTTTCTCAGCATCTGATCATATGATCATCTGATCAGCATATGATCATATGGTTTCTATTTTTCTTTTTGTTGATGTGTTGGATTACACTGATTGATTTTTGTATGTTGAAACATCCTTGTACCCCTGGGATGAATCCCATTTGATCATGGTTTATTATCCCTTTGATGCATTGTTGGATTCTGTTGGCAATGATTTTGTTGAGGATTTTCACATCAGTGTTCATTAGGGAGACTGGCCTGTAATATTCTTTTTTGTGCTGTATTTGTTTAGTGTTGGTATTAGTGTAATGTTGGCTTCATAGAACATATTTGGTAGTATTCCTTCCTTCTCAATTTTTTGGAAGAGTTTTTGCAGCATAGGCAGTAATTCACTCCTGAACATTTGTGTGAAGCCATCTGGGCCTGGTCTTTTATTTTGGGGGAGAGCTTTGATTACTGCTTCAATTTTGTTGCTTGTAATTGGTCTGTTTAGTTGTTTTACTTCTTCTTTATCAGCTTTGGATTGTTTTTAATTTCTATTTCATTTATTTCTGCTTTGATTTTTATTATTTCCTTTCATCTACTGGCTTTAGGGTTTTTTTGTTGTTCTTTTTATGGTTCTTTGAGATGTGAGATTAGGTTGTTTCTTTGAGTTCTTTCTTGTTTGTTGATGTGAGCCTGTATTGCTATTTTTTTCCCTCTTATTACTGCTTTTGCTGCATCCCATACATTCTGGAAAGTGGGGTCCTCCTTGTCGTTCAACTCAAAGTATTTCTTCTTTGATTGCCTCATTAGTCCAGTGGTCTTCCAGTAGTGTGGATTTCAATCTCTATGAAGTGGGAGGGTTTCCTGTTTTCTTTTCATGATTTATTTCTAGTTTGATGTCTTTATGCTCATAGAAGATAGTTGGTATGATTTTGATCTTCATGTATCTGTTGATGTTTGTCTTGTGGCCCAGTATGTGATAAATTCTGGAGAATGATCCCTGCATGCTTGAGAAAAATGTGTACTTGGATTTTTTGGGGGTGCAGTGTCCTATAGATGTCTGTTAAGTCCATGAGTTCTATGTCTTTATTTAGGGTTTAGTGTCTTTGTTTATGTTTTGTCTCATTGATCTGTCCATTGGTGAAAGTGGGATGCTGAAGTCTCCCACTATGTATGTGTTTTCTTTAATGTCTGTTTTCAGAGCTGATAAGAATTGTCTAATATATTTTGGTGCTGCTTCATTTGGTGAGTATATGTTGATGAGTGTTATATCTTCCTGATGTATTGTCTCCTTGATCATAAAGTAGTGTCCGTCTATGTCTCTTTTTACTTTTTTAGTTTGAAGTCTATTTCATCTGATACAAGTATAGTTGTTCCTGTCTTCTTTTGTGGTCCATTTGCTTGTAGGATTGTTTTCCAACCTTTTACTTTCAGTCTGTGTTTATCTTTTGTGGTTAAATGTGTTTTCTGGAGACAGCAGAAGGATGGATTTTGTTTTTTAATCCAGCATGCTACACTGTGTCTTTTTATTGATGAGTTTAATTTATTTACATTTAGAGTTAATATTGATATGTTGGCATCTGTATTTGCTATTTTGTTTGTCTTTTTTGTGATTTTATTCCTTGCTTTATTCTGTTCGTCTTGGATTTCAATCTCCGTGAAGTGGGAGGGTTCCTTGTTTTCTTCTCATGATTTATTTCTAGTTTGATGTCTTTATGTTCAGAGAAAATAGTTGGTATGATTTGATCTTCATGCATTCTTTTTTTTTTTTAAAGATTTATTTATTTATTTATACAAGCACTGGGTACAGTCAGAGGCACGGGAGGGGGAGAGAATTCACCAGAGCCAGAACAGAGAGTAGAACAGGCAGAGTGATGAAGTACACTGCTCAGGGGAGCACTGAGCGGCAGGAGAGGTCTGCACGCCATGTGGGACCCTCACCCAGCAGCCAGGGATCGAACTGGAGCTGCAGAGACTGCGGGCAGCTTCCCAACCCAGCACTAAACCGTTGCGCCACCGGGGAGGCCAGATCTTCATGTATTCTTGATCATTCCTCTCTTGGTTTTGGCTTTGACTTCTTGTGGAATTTTTTGGAGTGGGGCATTAATTGTAATGAATTTCTGGAGTTTCTGTTTGTTTGAGAAGGTTCGGTTTTTCTTTGTGGAGGAAGGAGAGCTTTGCAGAGTATAGTATTCTTGGTTGGCATTTGCTGTGTTGAAGTTTGTTGAATATGTTACTCCATTCTCTTCTTGCCTGCAGTCTTTCTTCAGAGAAGTCTGAGGTTAACCTGATTGATTTTCCCTTATAAGTTATCTGTTTCTTCCCCCTTGCCAGTTTTATTATTTTTTTCCTTGTCTTGGACTCTTGCAAGCTTTACTGTTATGGTCTTGCTGTAGTTTTCTTTTCATTGTGGTAATTGGGTGTTCTTCTTGCTTCTTGTATGTCTATATCTATCTCCTTTTTCATGCTTGGGAAGTTTTCCTCAATTATCTCCTTGAATAATTTCTCATCCTTTGTCTCTCACCTCACCTTCTGGAATGCCTATAACTCTTTTATTTCCTCTAATCGTGGAGTCTGATAATTGTTGAAGATTGTCTTCATTCTTCTTCTTTGTACTTCTCTCTCTTTCTCTTTTTGGTTCTTTTTATTTCTCTATCTTCAAGAGTAGTGATCTGTTCTTCCATATCCTCAATTCTGTTTTCAGTGCTTTTCCAAGAGCTCTTCGTCTCCTCCTGTAATCTTTTAGTCTCCTCCTCTTCTTTTATTTCCCTTCTTAAGGTCTCTTTTTCTTTCTTCAGTTCACTGATTATTTGTCTGATATTGTTTTTTTCCTTTTCTTATTCTTTACACTTTTTAATCATGATGATTCTAAATTCTCTATGTGCCAGCCAGAGAAGTTCTTCCATGTCATTGTTGTCGAATTCTGGTGACTGATCTTATTTTTGTGGTGTGTCCTTCCCCTGTGGGCTTGCTTGGTTATTTATATTTTTCCTTCTCCCTGCTGTTTGCTTTCTAATTAGTTCTATGCGTGGGGACATTGTGCCACTGGTGTTGGTGGGCATCTCTTTGGGTTTTTCCTTCAGGTGTGTTGGAAGCTGTTTACCTGACCGAGTCCAGCACTGTTATGCCAAAACTCCACCAGGTTGTTGATGCGGTTGCTGTGTTGCTGGGCACTGTCCTTTACAGTTTCCTCCCTTTGTATTTACTCAGTTCCAGCAGGAAATCAGCTAGTTGGTGATTTTGCTCTGGTCACTAGGTGGCACCAGAGACTTGTATTTGCTGATCTGTGCATTTCCCCTGTAGTTCTCTGAGAAACAGAGGGGGAAGGGGAGCACCTTCACACAAGGGCTATAGCTCAAGCTGGGAGCTGTGTCTGCTCCTTGTTCACCCAGTGCTGGCCTTCAGCTGTGTGGATCCCATGCCCTGAATTCTGGGCTCTAGTTCTTATTCCCAGGGCTACCAGATCCAAAATGCCAGCTGTCACCCTGTGCAGTGCTCCCTGTTATGGCGCGTCCCACACCCTGGAATCCTGTGCCTGGCTCTCAGTTCCAGAATGGGGTCTTGCTCCATTTCTTATTTCCCTTCTTACCCTCGTTTGGGTGGCCCACGCCCTCTCAGAGCCTGAGGGTGGTTTTGGCATCCCTGACTTCCAACTATCAGGAAGTTGGTGATTTTATTCTGATCACTAGGTGGTGCCAGAGATCTTTCCTAGTATCCTTCCATAGCTGTGCTTTTTCCTGAAGGTCTCCGGGAACTGAGTTGGGGTGGCATGGAGTGCCTCAAAGGCGTGGTGGTGCTGTGTCTGCCCTGTACCCAAAGTTGTGGGGCTCCCAGGCTCTGAATTTCGTGCCCCGGTTCTCAGCTCCAAAACCCTCAGAACCTCAGAACTGGGCTGCCCAGTTCAGTGTCACAAAAATGGCTCCTTTGCACCTCGCTCCCATGTCTGGGCGCCTGTTTTTGATTACTCAGTGAGGATCATACTCTTCAGTGACGGCTCCAGTGGGAACATTTCCCCATGAACCTAGGTTGTGGGCGCAGGGATGTGGGCAGCCGACATCTGTGTATGCTTTTCGAGCGCTTGCCGGCTTTTCTGTACAATCTTACCAGCTGGCCTTCGGCTGCTTGCAGGTCTCTCTGCGGAGCCCTTATCTTCCTCTAATGGTGCCCAGAGCCATTTGCTCACCTCTGTGGCAATTCTTGCATGGTTGTCCATGGTTCTCCACAGTTCCTGGTTGCAGGGTGCGGTGCCTGCAATATTTCCTTTCTACTCACTGTCCTGCTTGATCTCTGTTTGTTCTTGTTTTTTGTTTTTGTCTTTTTTTCCCCCTCCTTTCTGTTAGTTGGAGTGTGCCAGCTTTGTGGGTGGGGGAAGGTAACAGGGTTCTGATGCTTTCCTTTCTTCTTGTCCTCTTTTATTGCAACTTTCCTCTTTGGGCAGTTTGCCAGAGTTGCCTGTTTATCTTCCGTGTGCCAGTTCTTGCAGGGACCTGCTGTTTTTCATCCCTATTAAACATTTTTATGGAAGGGCTTACTTGTAGCAGTTCCCTGCCTACATGTTGATCCACCATATAACTCGCAGGTCTGATTTAACAGTTGAAACTTCAGTGGAATTCATGCCATCAGCAAGTGAAGAAGAGAAAATGACGGTTTCAATGGATGAAGAGAAACAATTGGACACAGTTCAATGTCCAGTGTCTTAGTAGGGGCATAATCTCAACAAGCACATCCCCACCAATCCTCAGGAGACATCACCCGGGTAAATATGGAGGCCTCTCCTGAGAGCTGGACAGAGACATGGCTGCCTGCTCTCCCCAGAAAGGGTCCTGGCAGTGCTGTGTTGAGGAAGTCCAGGCACGTCCATTCTGCTCAAAGGCCTCTCTCTCTAAGGAGCTGCATATATGCAGCTTGTGCTGTCCCAGTTCAGGTAGCAGAGAGCTGAGCTCCACAGTTACATGCCCTTCTTCTGGGAACAGCACACAGCCTGATCCAGCTGTGCCAGACCCGGGGAAGCTGGCTCTGCCTCTGTGCCCTTTTTGTTAATGCTGGAGCACCCTAACATGGGGTCAGAAAGAACACTGCTCCAGCTGAGCTCTGCTGCCCTTGGCCAGCCACCTGGAGCAAGGATACCATGATCTGCGAGCTCCCCTGATGTCTCCAAGAGGCAGAAAGATGAATACCCCTTATAAGATCTGTGAGAGAGAGGAGACCAGTGGATTGTGCAGTGGCCAGCTCAGAATAGAAACAGGTAGACTTAAGGGAGAGTAGCAGTGCTCCTATTTCCATCACTGACCATTGCTTTGCTGCCCATGCTGAGCTCAGGCAGGGGGGTAGTTACAGAGCATCCAAATGGAAGTGTCTCCTCCGACTCATCCTGACTTCTTCGAAGCTGTGACCTGCAGTGCCTCCTGTGGATTGGGTTTGATACCCAATCCCTCCCACGCACACAGGGGTCTTTTCTCATATAAATTCTCACCCATGGGGGCAGCCTGAGAGCCAGGGAGACACAGCATGTAAACACTGGTCCTCATTCCTCCCTGTGGTGGTCCAGCAAGGTGACAGGAGTCCTCCTGACACCCCCTGCCAGCCTGGCCCTGCAATCCCTGTTCTGACCTTGTAAAGTGCTCTCTTGTCAAAAGCTGACACCCAGTGCAACAATCACCTAGATTCCAAATGGAATAGGAGGAGTTAATCCAAAGAAACAGTGGCCCACAGAGACTTGGTGAGCACAGGCAGGGTGAGCACAAGGGCTCAGCCTCCTCAACCGCCAGAGGCCTCTGCTCCCTCCCTGCCTCAAGATCCTGGCTCCAGCCCATGCTCCTTCAGCACCCCAAGGGGCTGAGAAGATCATTTCCCTTGTCTGAGACCCCTGGACAGAAAAGAGGGGCAAGGCTGCACCTGTCCTTGAGAGCTCAGGGCCTTGCCGGTGTCCTCAGAGTGGCCCCAGAGACACCATGAGGATCGGGCCCAGGGAGCACATAGATAAGGTCCAACACACCTGCTTCCTCGTGGAGTCCTTGGGGGTGGCCTACCTTATGGTGGGATCTTTGGGGAACAGAATGTGGCCCATCCTCACTCATACCTTTTGATGTTACCTTGGCAGAAAACTATGACACGACTTTCTTTCTAAGAAACTTTCATGGAAGCACGCACCAGATTCGGTGTGCTCATATGATTGCCCCCATCTACACGTATGTCTACTGTAAGTATCTCCCCACACTGCCCCCAAATCACAAATTTCCCACAACTGCCCTTCCTAGTAGGACAAGCCTGGAAAACCCTTGCTGACCATTCTCTGTGCACGCTGAGGACCAAGGCAGCAAGGAGACTGGACAAAGCACCTAGGTGAGATTCAGGTGTGTCTTCGGCACCACGGGAGTGTCTTGGGTCAGGCATTTTCATGCTGGGCATGGCAATGGATGGGGGAGCGGGTTCCCTCAGAACTGCCTTTCCCTACTCTTTCCTCAGGGCTCACTTCCCTTGAGAGACAAGAACTGGAATTCCACAATTAAGCTCTGGGATATCAAAGGTGTTTGTCGCCAGGATGCGCTGATGAGGATTCATATGAAGATCTATATGATTGTTTTCAGTTACATTTTCCTACGATAAAAAATGTGGAATATATATGGTAGCATAAATGATAATTTTAAAATTTGAAATAGTTGATACTGATGGAAAATCCTTTCCAGATACCCACACTTTGATGGGACCTCAGAATGCCTGGTGTCTGCCATCACCTCGGCTCCTTGTTCTGGGCTTTCCCATTGGAAAGCAAATCACTTTTCTTGGGAATTTTCTCACTACTCCTAACCCCCTACCACTCAGACAAAAATCTCTCCTCCTAAACATACATGCCTCTTAGTTTTCATTATCCACACTTCGTTCAGAAGTTTATCACTAATCTGACAGTTTAGATAAAACCAAAAAGATTAGTGCAGGTGGAAATGGATGATTCTGTGGCATTAACCCTGACCCGTGTCCATAGTTCAGGGTTCAAGAGAGTTGAGGCTCAGGAGTAGATATACCCACATCAACGCATCAAGAAATGTTTGAGCCTTATTAAACAAACTCTTAATTCACACAAAACAAAGGAATGCAAAAGCAAAGACAAAGCTGTTCCCTGCTCAGCTCTCCTGTCTCAATGAAAAGGACCACTGTCCACCCAGTCACTCTGATCAATAGGCTGCGTGTCACCCCTGACTTCTCTGTGCTTTCATTCCTATGTCCAGGCCATGGTGATTCCTGTTGCCTTTGGCCCGAAACATCTGGATCTGGTCAGACCTTCAACACATCCACTGTACATAGAATAAAACCCAGAAGCTGTTGCGGCCGGCGAGAACTTATCTCACTTTGTTCCTCCTCAACAGAATCAGCTACTTATGCCTCAGGGACTTGTCACATGCTCCCCTCACAGCCCAGACACTGTCCTGGGATAATTCCCTGGTTTTCCTGTCATCACATTTCCATCTTGTATTTTTGAATGGCAATTTTCAACAATATTTAAAAAAGGAGACACACTGAATAATGACACATCCCCTACTCACAGTGATTATTAACACAGAACAATCTGGTTTTGTTGATACCTTCATCATAATTTTTAAATCAATCCCAGTTGACATCATCTTCTTATAAATATCTCAGTTTCCCTGAAGGTAGGACAGGTTAATCCACCCTAACATTCTTCTTCTCTGTCCCATGTCTTGTTTATTGACATTGCATCTCTCTTCATTCTGGTTTTTATTTTGTTCACTGTTTTTTTTTGTCTCTCTCTTTCTAATCTCACAAATATAAGACTTGGAGAGCCCAGGCTCTTGCTTCCTGTTCCCATTCAACACTAATCATTGCACAGGCTGGTGTAGGCAGGTGTTGAGAAGGCAGAGAAGAGAATCTGCACCTGCCAGGCTCTTAGCGGCCCCTGCCAAGGCAGGCAGAGGATGAGAAGTGATGGATGGCATGTCTGCTGATATTTTTCCATGTCATTTTCTTTTGGCAGCAATGCCCACAGCAATAAATGGTGATGAAGTAGTTTGTAAAGGACATGTATTCAGCCAGCCTGGACAGTAAGTGCCCCAGGTTGGGGAACAGGTGGGCAGTAGTTGGCACATGCAGTGTGTGGAATGTAGACTTCTAATGGGGCAGCAAGTGACTGTCTCTGGCACAGCTCAGTGCATCCTCCTGACCTGCCCTGTTGGTGCTCCCCTTGATGTGCTCAGGATGTGCTGTGACTCAGCCTCTGCTGAGGACAGGATGTGGGAGATGAGGTGCCAGGAAGGGTGCCTTAACTTGTAGACTGTCAGAGCTGAGCCAACACAATGTAAATACAGAAGAGTCAGAATGGTGACACCACACAGCCTTCTAGCCCCTTAGGTCATGGGCACAAGGACTTCTGACCCCTTTAAGACTCCTTACTGCCTGACTTTAACCTCACTGTGATTAGGGTAAGCACTTCACCCATCTCTCCCCACCGCTTCACCCCGCCACCCAGTCCTTGGCCGTCTGTTGTAGACTAGCTCCAAATGCCTGATATTCAAGGCCATCACAATGGGAAAAGCAGTGGGTTTGGTTTGAATAAAGTGTAAGGTCTGTTTCTATCTGTATGGCTGGTAACATTGTCATCTTCTGTTCTTCAGGACAGTGAGAGCTGATTATAGCCTGGATTATGGCCTTTCTGCCATGAGTGAATACATGGATTACACCAGCAAGGATTGTGTGAGTCACAGGGTGGGGTTAACCCCCGCCCCCCAGGAATATCTAGAGCTTTGCACTGGAAGTAGACACCCCCTGGGAAGGTGGAGGGGAAACAGCATCCCAGGAGAGCCAGCAAGTAGCATGTGCCGCATCTCCCAAATGCTGGGTCCTTCACCAGAACCTGTTCCCCACTCAGACTTGGCAAATACCTGGGAGTGCTTTGACAAGCTCTCAGGTGTAGTCAGCTGCTCAGGTCTTTTTTGGAGACCCTCTGATCTTTCTGTGACCTCTCTCGAAACCCTGCATGTGCCTATTAAAGATGTGGAAACACACACTCAGGAGATTGAACAGCTTTGCTCAAGGTTGCAGAGTCTGTTAGTGAGGGAACATGTCCATGGGCGATGGGCCTGGGTCTCCCGCTCTGTCTTGCACCTCCACCTCTCAGGGGGCCCATCAGCCCTCCCACAACCCGTCTCAGTATCTGTACAATTTTTGTCCTGGTGTCTTGGGGGTAGCTGAGCTTGTCACTCTGCATGGCCTCTGGCTTCCTTGACAGGGTCTGGGGCAGAGCCTCTACGTAGATCCATTGGTGGGTGGGGAGGTGTACCACCTCCACCTTGCCTCTGGGCACCATCCTTGGGGTCCTAGTCCTGCATTGGATGCTCTCGGTGGCATCTCAGGGAGAAGGAAAGTGGACAGACAGGGAGTCTGGTGTGGATACTGGGTGGAAGGCACCTGGAAGAGACTCCCAGTCCACCCTAGGTATCTGACATGTGTGCTTTCTGTAGGATCCAATAATAGAGCCTACAGATCCCACCACAAAGGTGACAACCAAAAAAACAACCACCACAATGAAGACCACACGGGTGATATCTACCACAAAAACAAGCACAGTGCCCACTACTGTCACAACAAAAATGACCACAGAGTCCACAGTTGTCACCACAAAAAAAACTCCAGCATCCACGACAGTCAAAGTGAAGACCACCAAGCTCACCGTTGAGCCCCCTGTGGACCCTCTCCTTTACTGGGTTCTCGCCCCAGCCCTGGTCATCATGCCTTTGTTGATCTGCTGCATCTGCTGCTGTGGGAGGGTGAGTGCCCCTGGCCCTTTGCCCTGAAACCCAGGCCAACTCCCCTAGGGACATGGCCCCTGCTACCCCGGCGGCACACAGTCCTCACAGGAGCAAAGGGGTGCCCAGGCTCTGCTCCAGTTTCCCAAGTGGAGAGACAGCCTGGCAGGGGCCTCCTGCCTCTGGCTTGCACAGCACCTGGCCGACGGGCTGGCAGGCCCCTGGGGAGAAGGCCCAGAACCATGGGCATGGCTGCCTCAGGGCACCCAGGTTCTGAGCACTCAGCTGGACAAGAGGCTGGGAGGAGGCCTCTGCTGTTGAGGGAAGAAGGGGCCCTTCAGGAGGCACAGGTGCCCCAAAGCAGAATGAGCAGTATTCCCAACCTCTGGGCAGCTGTGCGTTAGAAACCAGCATGGTGTCTGCACATCCCCAGGGCTGCTCTCCACCTCTCCATGCTGGGCGCACAGGAGCAAAAAGGAAGCAGCTGCCAGCCTATCCCCAGCAGCTACAGTCTGGGATTTGGGCAGGTGTTCGTACCTTGGCGGGCATGAGGTTAAGGACAAAATGCCACCTTCTGGGGGACCAAGTGCCCTGACAGAGCAGAGCAATAGCCAAGCACAGACTGGCCCCGGGAGCATGGAGGCCAGCAGAGGCATCCTAGCTGGGTGGCCAGGACACATGCTCGGGGGAGAAGGAGGAAGAGCAGAGGTGGAAAGACACAGAACCCAGCACAGGATTGAGCAGGTCCTGGAAGGAACCGTGTCCCCTCTGATAACTGAGAGCCTGGGCCCAGGGACATGCAACTGCTGGCCAGGGACCCATCAGGCTGGGCGCCCACGGTGATACCCAAAGCCCAGGTTCTTACTCACTCCTGCTGAGCAGGGTCCCTTCCTGCCTGCATCAACTGGCCAGAGCCCCACACAGTGCTTTTATCCTGTGCTTATCTCTTCTACTTTCTAGAACAAGGAGCAGAAACAGGCAAGTTTTGTTTGTGTTCCCGATGTTGTCAGCCATCTGATGGCCACACAGACCTTCACGAAGAGGCTCCTGAGCTGTGGGATATGTCCACTCCCATCCTACCTTCTCCACCTACGTGGGCAGAGAGAGCTGGCAGAGAGCAGGGTGACAGGGGGCAGGGAGGAGCCCTAGGGAGGGTGTGGGGTTCCCAATTGGTGACAGAAACACAGCAATTCTGGGATCTTTATTACTGAAAAAACAACTCTATGTATCGTGTCTCGGATTACTATGATTCATATGAAATGAAGGGGATGTTTTGGTTAATACCCAGAGGACTGTGTGTGGATGTCCTTCCCCAGCACTAGGTGAGCATTTGGAAATCAAAACTCACATTTCTGGTTCCTGGTCAACCCCTGCAGGCTCTGATGCTCTGATGCTTCTCCAAAGGGCAGCCGCAGGGAAACAATGGAGCAGGAGAGAATTTGTTGTCCCTGGGAATGAGCCATCTTTGCAAACAATGTAATTTACTTGTGTATGCAGTACAGTTGCATTGTCCTTACAGTACAGGGTGCTGCCTGCTCAGTTGTTCTTGAAATCTCCCCAGAAGCCTTAGCTGAAGGGCCAGAAGTTGACAGGAACTGGGGTAACACGTCATGTGTGTGCACCCAGGAACTGCGAGACAAGGAAGCAGACAGAGCTTTCTCTTCCTAGGAGCCAAGGAAGACTTGCCCCTTGGTGATTATCCCCTGTTGTTGCCAAGAAGAGAGCATTTCAAGGATAGAGGTGAGAGACCCATAGAGACCCCCAGGCTATGCCTGCAGAAGGACAGGTCACACATTGGGTGCCAGGGGCCGGGTGGAGAGGACCTACTAGACATTATAAAAATTGGTTCAGGGGGATAATGGATGTCCTTTCAACCTTAGAGCTCAAGGGAGGCCACAAAGTATGAGGGTTTGTGCTCTCACCACCACAACCTTGCTGGTTCAAACTGGGGTTTCCCCGGGGGACAGGCCAGGTTTATAGACATTGCTGGTTGGCTCACAGTCACCAGCTTCTGGTTCTCACAGAGGCTGCATCAATCCCAGTGGTGTGTTTCAGTGGGCAGCAGGTAATAAACAAAAAAACTAAATCAAACAGGACTCCACAGACCAGAAAAAAAGGGAAGAAAGCAATTCTGAGTCAAGTTCTTCACGCCATTATTGGAGATGTTGGTGCAACTGCTGCCCTGCAGAAGCTGCCTCAGCTGAGTGAGGGAAAGAACCCCCTGCCTCTGCCCCATGGCCCTCAGAGTGGGGGTGACAAGGGCCCCGTTGGAGAGGAGCCTGAGTAAATATTCTCCCCCCAATGTGCAAGGGTCTGTGCTGGTCAGACACACACAGCCCAGGGGGAGCCCTGATGACAGGGATGGGGAGGGCCAGAGTGTCAGCTTTGAGGAAGAAAGATACACAATTTGAGGATATTTCTTTTTAATTAATCAAAATTTTATTTGATTTTATTTTGCTTTTTTTTTCTTTATTGGGTGACAGTGGTTTACCACACTGTATATGATTTAGGAGTGTAGGTTCACACCTCTGCAGATGTGTGTGATCACACTACAGCCACCAGCAAATCATCAGAATCCCACCCTAGTCCATTCTGCCTCCTCTGTTCTCCAACTCTCACGATCCCCCAACAGTGGCCTCAATTCTGCAGTCTGATCTTGTGTTTATTCTGCTTTACTTTTGTTAATTGCTTTGTTTAGTTTCTTAATATTCCACAATGAGTACATTCTCCCTGTATCTGTCACTTTCCTTCTGACTTACTGTGCTTAGCTCCCCCTCTAGTTCTGTGCACGTTACCTCAAGTAGAAAGCCTTCATTTTGATACCGGAATTGTCAGGCCTAGTCTCCCAGCCAGGAACGGATTTTAGGCTGCAGGGCAGCGCTGAGCCCCAGCCGCTAGACCCCCACGGGTTGGTGTCTCACGAAGCCGCAGCAGGAACTTCGCAGACGCTCAGGCAAGCAAGCGAGAAGAGGCAGGTTTGTTTAGAAAAAGTTTATTGAGGAGAAAAAGAACAGAAATAAAGTGGGACTCCCAGGCCAGGGAACCAGGCCTGGGAGGGGCAAGGAAGCCAAAGTGGAGTCGTGTCTCGGGGAATATAGACCTTCTTTCCCTGATTATTCTAAAGCTCCACCAGTCTCTCTGTGATTGGTCAGTTCTCGGCTGTCTCACTTAATTTGCTACTGAGTGGGGGATCTTCACATTCCTTATCTAACAGCTTTCTCTTTCCCCATTTGTTACATCCCCCATTTGTTACATCTTTATCTTTATGGCCTAGTCTTCCGGGAGAGCATCTCCACACCTTTTCTTTATCACCTGAAGAAATCCAGGACCATCCTTAACAAGATTGTCTGTGGTCCTAGGATGTTTGTTTTTCCCAGTGGAATGGGTTACATTCCCTTGGTTGTCCTTTTCTCTGAAGCCTCCCTAAATTCTTCAGAGGTCCCCTCCTGCACTGTCCCTAAAACTGCCTAATAACCCTAGCTTGCCCTGTCTCAATTTTATCTTAAAGCAAGATTTATCCCAGTGTGTGGTTGTATGTGTGTGTGTGTGTGTGTGTGTGTGTGTGTTTGAGAGAGAGAGAGTGTGTGTATATCACATCTTAAACCTCATCTGTACCCAGGCACTTAGGTTGCTTACTTGACTTGAATATTCTAGATAGTGAAGACAGGACAGCAGATATCGCTCCAAATTAGTGTTTTTTGCATTCTTCTGAGGATATCTAGGAGTGGATTTACTGGGCCATGAGGTAGAAGTAGTTTTACAATTCTGAGAAATCTATATTTTGCTGTCCTCAAGGACTGCACCAGTTCCTTTCCCACCAACGGTGCATGAGGCTCCTTGTCCTGCACATCGTGGCCAACACAGTTGTGTCTGGTCTTTCTCATATGCTCCACCCTCACAGGGGTGAGCTGGGAGGTCTCTGTGCCTGATGTGCATTTCCCTGATGGTAAGTGATGCTGAGCATAGTTCCGTGCTGGTGGCCTTCTGTGTGTCTCCTTAGAATTCTTTATAGGTCTTGCACATTAGTCTCTTGTTGATGTTTAATTATTAACTATTTTCTCCCATTCGAGGTGGTGTCTTTTTTCATTTTAATGATAGTTTTGTTCACTTTGAAGCAGGTTTTTAGATTGATGGGCTCCCATTTTTAAATTTTTCTCAGTCTACCCTTGCTGTTGAAGTTAACTCCACAAAGACATCCCTGAAACCAATGCCATGGATTGTCAGTGTTTTCTTCTCTATGTTCCCTGTTTCAGGTCGCACATCAAAATTACCTGAGTTAGTGTGTGTGTATAGTATAAGAGAGAGTGCCAGACTCATTCTTTTGCATGTGGCTGTCCAGTTTTCCCAACACCATTGTAGAGGAGAGCTTCCTTTCTCCATATAAATTCTCTCGTCACAAATTAATTGCCATATCAGCAGGAGTTTATTTCTGGGCTCTCAATTGTGTTCCACTGGTCTTGGTCTACATCTATCCCTGTGCTCTGTGGCACAAAAAAGCCAAAACACACCACAAGAGAATGAGGAGGGCCTTGGAGTGGGAGGATCATTTCCTCAGGGCATGGCCCCATGTCTTGTAGCACCAGAGCTACTGGGTTCTGAACTGCAGGGCCCCAGATCAACAATACACCAGGGTAGCTTCTGCTCTGTGCTCTGTTTCCTCTTCTCTCCCTGCCCCACTGTACCTGCAACCTGCTGCCTACGCAGGGTGTGCCCCCCTAGGCAGGCCCTCCTCATCTGCTTCCTGCTCCTGCTCAGGTACCCTAAGACCACTGCATGCCTCCCCTTCAGGCATTCTCTTTGGTCACCACATATCTCTTCCAGCACCTGAATTTGTCCTCCAAAAGGAAACCCTGACTTCTCTTGCAGGGACTACACATTGTTCCAATTCCAAAATAATCCCTGATCCACAATTAATATCTCTAACCCCCCAACACAGCCCCCTTGCCCTAGGTAGATTCTGCATGCTTACCTCATGGACTTTGTGGGGACAAGTGATTGGGTGACTTGGGGAGGTGGCGGGTATACTCCCCCTCTGGAGGCAGCTCAGAGAGTCCTCACAGGTGTGTCTGCTTTCAGAGCAAATTGGATTCCTTGTGCAACATTGTTCTAAGCTGCCACCAGGGGCCCAGAGACGAGGTAAGTAGGGACCGGGGTGGCCCCTGTGGGCTAGGAGCCTCCTTTTTTGCCCTTGACAGTTGTCCTCTGGGACTATGGGTCAGAGAACCCTGTCTGAGCATCTGCCAAGAGGAAGGTCTGAGACATGGTGCTCAGGATTCTGCCAGAGGTTTCTGGGTGGTCCCTTGGATTTCCCTCCATTGTTATCTCAGGAATGACAGGAGAAATTCACATCTAGAAATTAACATTGGTGAGGAAGGCAGGGGTGAGGAGGCCAGAGCTTTCCTTTCCACTTGCCAGTTCCCAGCCACCACATACCCTGGGGGTATGCTGGCTCCATCCCATCTGCTCAGACCCTGCTGTGGTGAGTGGGGGTTTGTGGCTGTGCCCACCAAATTGTCTGGCCAACACTGCCTGTTTGTACTAGGGAGTATAGTCCTGACAAGCAGGAGGAGCCAGGGAAGAACAAGATAACTCGGGTGGACATTGTTGACTCCTGTAAGGGGTCTCGGGCAGCCAGTGGCTCTGGAACCAGCCCTTTCCCACTTCCTCACATCCCTCGGCCCCTTCCACGGCCCCAGCCCCCTTTGCTCAAGTAAAGCTTTGCTGAGCAGCCTGTCCTGTGTGAACACGTGCTCTTAACTTCTGAACAATTCTGCCACACTGGCAGGACCATCATCTCTGTGATGAACGGCCAAGGAGTGGGGCAGATATTTAGAAAAAAGCACATCCCATGGCAGTACAGTCCACTTTGAGATAAGAATCCTGAGCACGTAGGGATAATGGCAGAGATGGCGGCTTCCAGTGGCCTCAAGCCCCTGTATCCTCCCCTGTCCCTAGGTGATTCAGATCTGGGGAGAGAAAATCAAATACCCTCCATACTGTTCTCTGTGGTCTGCCCTTGGTTCCATTTTAAATCTACTGACGATAACTACTGAGACACACAGCTCGCTCAGTCAGGAAAGACTGCTCCCTGTAGTGAGCCTCTGTGTCTCCGGGGCAGGCTGCCCTAGTGGGCACTTGCTCTTTCCAGCTTGCAAATGGTGCAGAGACCATGCATGGCTCACAAAAGGGGGGAACCCTAAGAATCGTGATAGCAGACATGGCCACTGGGTAGGGTGACTCACAACCAGGATAAGAGGCCATGTGGTTGTGGGGCAAGGAGGACCCCGAAGTCCCTATGGCAGAGCATCCCTGTCCATAGCTCACTCTATGTGCAGGGTTATCATAATTGGTGCATCATGCGCGAGCCATGACATAGCTCTTTTGCGTTACCTGGTTTAGTCTGATTCCTGTTCTGTCCTGGGTGTACTGCTTATATTTTGAAAGGTAAACTGCCCAAGATCCCTCAGTCAAGAAGACTGGCCTAAGACTTGCCCTTGACTCTCCTGGCTCCCAACTCTGCAGATCCCCTCCCATGGTAGATCCTAAGCTCGGATGATGTCCCCAACATCACTCATACCTTCAGCAATACCCCCCTGGGTCCTGGGAAATGTTGGGGCATCTGCAGCCATGAGGCCTCATCCTTGCTCTCAAGCTCCCAGTCCAAGGCACAACAGACAAGAGAACAGATGATAGAACTGAGGGACACCGGTGTTACAACATGAAGGTGCCTGGAGAAGACAGGGCAGACCCCAGTACCTGATCAGAGTCTCCAAGGAGGATCCAGGCTGGATCCAGCATCCAGGGAGAGGAAAGGCATCATAAGGGTCCACTCTGTGGGTCCAGCCCCCTTGAGTCAACCACAGGTTTCAGAAGGTCCCAATCCCAGGGGCTTCTTGGTGACCTCCTTTCTCTTCTCCTCCCTGTAGGGGCGGTGCATCAACTTGAATTTATTAAATCCCCACTGTATGGACATGTCCAGTGACCCAAATCTTGACCTTCAGCCCAACCTGGAGTGCTTTCGTCTCAACAACTCCTGCTCTTTGTTCCAAAATCCCCCACCCATAAGCTCCCAGCCTCCGTCCAGGATGCTGCCTCTGACCTCTGCTGCTGATGAGGTGCTCTGCAGTACCCCTTTGCCACTCCCACCCCCATAGTCCAGTGGTAAAAACCTATGCCAGTTGAGATATTTGTGTGCTGAATTGTAGATAACTTTGAGACTTGTTGAGTCAAAGGGATTTGGAATGTATTCTGATCAACAGCAAAGTTGGTTCGCTGGCAAGCCCTGCTACGTGCTGTATGGGACACAGCCACACTGCTCCTGCCAGGACAGAGCACCCTGGTGTCCTGTGCTGTGCACATGGAGGAGTCCCCCTCCCCATAGCCGGGTCTGCATCTGTCACCAAGGGCTGGGCCACATCTGGTTTTGGCTGAATTCTGCTCTATGGAAATATCCTAAAATATCTTGGGAAGGTGAATACGATCTTGTCTCACCCCTCACACACTGTTAATCACTTGGGCAAGATACTTAATGTCCCCTGTGTTTTAGTTTCCTTGTTGTAAATAGGGGGATAACTGTGTCTGATATCTTGGGTACTGCAGGGTTATGGGAAGGGCTTTGTCATGCTCTGCACAGGACCAGGGTTCTGGTGAAGACTCAGGGCTCCATAGCTACTATCTTTCCTATGTGCTGTCAGGAGATGAGAGGAGGATGAAGTCAGAGACATGAGGAAGAACTACTGAGGCCGGAAGAGTGAGACAGGAGACCCTGCCTTGGCACTTATGTTCTTCTCACCCAAGCGGGACATGGGATTGGCCCACTTGAGTCTTTGCTGTAAGGAGGCTGATAACTACACTTGGGTTTCCATCCCAAGTGCACCATCCACACAGCCTCCTGCCACCACTGGACAAGGACTGGCTCCTACTGCCTCTGGCAGAAATGGCATTCCCCTCTCTTGATATAAAGGAAACCATGAGCTCACCTTCCCGAGCTCTCAAACATGTTCCTCTACCGACAGAGCCAGAACACCCATCTTCACTTCCTTCCTGGGCAGGCAGGATCAAATTCAAATCCACACTGTGTGCTTGAGCAACATCCAGAGACTTTTCGGTTCAAAAATCCCAGACTAGACGTGAGGCCAAAGCACCACTGGAGCCATGGAATCTGAGAGAAGAGCTGACTTGGCTTGGATGTGCATACACCTGATCAGAGAATTGGGGGTCAGGAAGAGTGAGGTGAACATGACCACTAGATCAAATAAAGCGCAAAACTGAACCTAAGGAAATGGACATGTGTGAACTCTCTGCCAAAGAATTCAGATCAATGCACTTATAGAAGCATAGCAAGAACTGCAAGAACTGCAAGCATAGAACAAACTGCAAGAACATATACTGACAAAACAAAACTGGGAAAAATGCATGAACAAAACATGATCAACTAAGGAAACTTCAGAGAAAACTTGAACAAGCAGAAGAAAAATTGGTTTTGAATAAAAACATATAGAATAAAAGAAGACAAATATGAGATGAGATTAAACGAGTTTCTACACATCAAGCAAGGATGTAACAATCAAATACAACTTTATACCAATAATTGTAAACAAATGTTCAAATTCCTATCTAAACCTATTTATAAAAGAAATAGAGAACATGGTGGCGAGGAGACGCTTCGAGTGAGATCTCCCATTAAAAAAAAGTTAATAGGGAGGAAACGCGGCAGGTCCCAGTGAGAACTGGGACACGGAAGATAAACGGGTGACTCCAGCAAACTACCCGAAGAAGAAAGTTGCCATAAAAGAGGACTAGAAGGGAGGGAAGCGCAGAACCCTGCTACCCTCCCCCGCCCACAGAGGCGGCACTCTCCGACCCGCAGAGAGGAGGAAAACAACAAACTAAAACGACCAACAAGAACAAACTACGCAGCAAGCGGGACTGTGAGTGGAAAGGAACTATTGTAGCCACCACACCCCGTGAACGGGAGCTGTGGAGAACCCTGCAGGATTCGCCGCGGTGGTGAGCGAACGGCCCCGGGCGCCATTAGAGAACAACAGAGACTCTGGAGACCTGCACGCAGCCCCTGGCTGGCCGGTAAGCTTGCGCAGAAAAGCGGCGCGCTTGGCGCTCTTGAAAAGCAAACACGGATTGCGGCTGCCCAGGAACCCGCACCTGCGACCTAGGCTTGTGGGGAGACGCATGGGGGCCCTCACTGAGGTGAATGTGCCTCACTGAGTAATCCGAAACCAGGCGCCCGGACACGGGAGTGGGGTGCAAAAGGCGCCATTCCTGTGACCACTGAACTGGGCTACAGCCCGCATCGTGGACCTGAGGGCTTTGGAACTAAGACCCGGGGCACGAAATTTGGGGCGTGGGTCCTCCACGTCGGTGGGGCACAGGGCAGACACAGCATCCCAAAGCCGTTGAGGTTTTCCCTACCATTCCCACTCTGTTCCCTGTCCCACGGGGTGAAAAAGGCAGCTCCCCAAAGACAATAGGAAAGATCTCTGGTGCCACCTAGCAACCAGAAAAAAAGTCACTAACACCCCATAGAACAGAAAAGACTGCTTAAAACCGGCAGAAGTCTCCTGGAGGAGCCTGTGGCCAGCTGGGAAGTTAGCCCACCCCAGGCCCCTTCAGAGCAGCAGTCTGAACCCACAGGAGGAGTGGGCACCCAGGGCTGGGGCAGACCGGGCGCTCAGAAGAGTGTGTCTGAGACCGGACATGCAGGGAGTGCGTCCCGCATCGCCATTTTAGAACAGGGACATTTCTTCAGTAAAGACTGCCTGCAGAAGGCTCCCTCAGGAGCCAGAGGTGAGCGGGGAGGCTCACCCACGCCAGGCCCCTTCTGGCCTGCAGTCCAAACCCAGAGTGGGAGCAGGAACGCACCGCCGGGGCAGACCAAGCGCACAGGGGACTGTGTCCCCACATCGGCATTTTAGAACAGGGACCTTTCTTCAGTAAGACTGCTTGAAACCGACAGATGGCTCCCGGAGGAGCCAGAGGGGAGCGGAGAAGCTCACCCAAGATGCCAGCCAGTCCCAGCAACACAGTGTCCCAATGCATACGACAAATTAGAAAACAGAGTAGGGAGTAAAAGAACCACACGCAACCTAACAGCTCCTCAGGAAAAAAGCACACCACAAAAAGAAAACCACCCCCCAGATTGCAACGACAGTAACTTGGAAGAACTTCTGAGCCTTCCAGAAAGAGAATTTAAAATTTCCGTGATGAAAAAACTGACATAACTCATAAAGGAAAACAATGATCAGAAGAAGGAAATTGAGTCCCTAAAGAGGGAAAACAATGGTCAGAAGAAGGAAATTGAGTCCCTAAAGAGGGAAGCAAAAGAAACGCAGGAGATCAAAGAATTAATGGAGGAACTAAAGAACTCTGGGAAAAGCAATGAAAGCAGAATAGATGAAATGGAAGAACGAATAAGTACTCTTGAAGACACAGAAATAAAAAGAACCAAAACAGAAAAGGAAAGAGAAGTACGAAGGAAAAAGACTGAAGAAAGACTTTGGGAACTATCTGACTCCATGAGGAAAGGAAATATAAGAGTTATAGGATTACCAGAAGGAGAGGAGAGAGATGTAGGAACAGAGAAAATATTCAAAGAGATAATTGAAGAGAACTTCCCAAATGTGAAGAAGGAGCTGAAAATTGATATACAAGAAGCAAGAAGAACACCAAACTACCACGACGAAAGGAAAAATACAGCAAGACACATAATAGTAAAGCTCCCAAGAATCCAGGACAAGGAAAAAATCATGAAGCTGACAAGAGGGAAGAAACCGATAACATTCAAAGGAAAACCAATCAGACTGACATCAGACTTCTCTGAAGAAACACTACGGGCAAGGAGAGAGTGGAGGGACATAGTCAACAGACTCCAAGAAAACAGATGCCAACCAAGAATACTCTATCCCACAAAGCTCTCCTTCTCTATGAAGAAAGAATAAGGACCTTCCCAGACAAACAGAAACTCTGGAATTTCATTACGACTAAACCCCCACTCCAAAAAATACTACAAGGAATCCTAAAGCCAGAACCTCAGAGGGACAAATAACAATGAAAGAAGGCCAATAATAATAATAATAATAAAAAGTTATTAAAAGAATAAATAAATAAAATCAAAGGAAAGACAAACACAATGGCAAATACAGATGCTAACATATTAATATTAACTCTAAATGTAAATGGACTAAAGTCTTCAATAAAAAGACACAGAGTTGCAGCCTGGATTAAGAAACAAAACCCAACCTTTTACTATCTCCAAGGAAACACATTTAGCTACAAAAGATAAAAATAGACTCAAAGTTAAAGGATGGAAAACAATCCTACAAGCAAATGGACCAAAAAAGAAAGAAGGAACAGCTATACTTATATCAGATAAAACAGATTTCAAACTCAAAAAAATAAAAAGAGACCCCCAAAGGTCACTACATTATGATCAAGGGGACAATACTTCAAGAAGAAATAACACTCATTAACATATACTCACCAAACGAAGGAGCACCAAAATATATCAGACAACTGTTGTCCTCTCTGAAAACAGACATCAGAGAAAACACATACGTAGTGGGAGACTTCAACACACCACTATCAACAATGGATAGATCAACAAGACAAAAAATAAGTAAAGAAACTAAAGCTCTAAATAAGGACCTAGAGCATTTGGGCTTAACAGACATCTATAGAACACTAAACCCCCAAAAAATGGAGTACACATTTTTCTCAAGTGCACACGGATCATTCTCCAGGATCGATCACATACTGGAGCACAAGACAAACATCAACAGATACACCAAGATTGAAATCATACCAACCATCTTTTCTGACCATGAAGGCATCAAACTAGAAATAAACCATAAAAAGAAGGCAAGGAAAATCTTCTACCTCATGGAGATTAAAAACCACACTACTGGAAGACCACTGGACTAATGAGGAGATCAAAGAGGAAATTAAAAAATTCTTTGAATTGAATGACATGGAGGACACCAATATCCTAAATGTATGGGATGCAGCAAAAGCAGTAATAAGAGGAAAATATAGAGCAATAGAAGCTCACATCAAGAAACAAGAAAGAACTCAAAGAAACAACCTAATCTCGAAGCTCAAAGATCTAGAAAAAGAACAACAAAAAAACCCCCAAAACCAGTAGAAGAAAAGAAATAATAAAAACCAAAGCAGAAATAAATGAAATTGAAACTAAAAAAACAATCCAAAAGATCAATGAAACCAAGAGCTGGTTCTTCGAAAAATTCAATAAAATAGACAAACCCCTAGCCAGGCTCACAAAGGAAAAAAGGGTGAAAGCACAAATAAACAGGATCATAAATGAAAGAGTAGAAATCACTACGGACACAGCAGAAATCAAAAGAATAATCAGTAACTACTATGAACAGTTATATGGAAACAAGTTCAACAATCTAGAGGAGATGGACAAATTCCTACAACTCTACAATCACCCAAAGCTAGATAAAGAAGAAATAGAACACCTAAACAGACCAAATACAAGCAGCGAAATTGAAATGGTAATAAAAAACCTCCCCAAAAACGAAAGCCCAGGACCTGATGGATTTACAAATGAATTCTACCAAACATTCAGAGACGAATTAGTGCCTATCCTTCACAAACTCTTCCAAAAAATTGAGAAGAAAGGGACAATACCAAACACGTTCTATGAAGCCAACATTACACTAATACCAAAATATGTAGACTGATCACAAAAATCTGCAGAGTTGATGAGACTCAACAACAACAAAGAAAATAATCCAGTCAAAAAATGGGCAGAAGAGCTAAAAAGAAACTTCTCTGAAGAGGAAATGCAAATGGCCAACAGGCATATGAAAAAATGTTCAACATCACTTGTAGTCAGGGAAATGCAAATCAAAACTACCATGAGATACCATCTTACACCAGTGAGAATGGCACATATTAAAAAAACTAGCAACAACAAATGTTGTCGAGGGTGTGGAGAAAAGGAACTCTTCTGCGCTGTTGTTGGGAGTGCAAACTGGTCCAACCACTATGGAGAGCTGTGTGGAGATTTCTGGACCTACTAAACATAGAGCTTCCATATGATGCAGCAATTCCACTCCTAGGTATTTACCACTAATACCAAAACCAAACAAGGACAACACAAAAAAAGAAAACTACAGGCAAATCTCCCTAATGAACACTGATGCAAAAATCCTCAATAAAATTTTAGCTATCAGAATCCAACAATGTATCCATAAGATAATTCACCACAACCAAGTAGGATTCATTCCAGGGACACAAGGATGGTTTAACATCTGAAAATCAATCAACGTTATCCAACACATCAACAAAAAGAAATATAAAAAATAATAAATTTTATTTTTATATTCCCCATACAATTGCAACCCCCCCATTCTGACCCCACTCCTAGGTATTTACCCAAAGGACACAGAAACATCAATTCCAAAGAACACCTGCACCCCTATGTTTATAACAGCACTGTTTACAATAGCTAAGCTTTGGAAACAGCCCAAATGTCCAAAAATGGATGACTGGATCAAGAAGATGTGGTACCTATACACCATGGAACATTACTCAGCATTCAAAAAAGATAAACACATGCAATTTGCAGCAACATGGATGGCACTGGAAGGGATCATGCTCAGCAAAATAAGCCAGAAAGAAAAAGAAAAATACCGGATGGTCTCACTCATAGCAGGAATCTAGAAAACTTAAATAAGGGACCAGGAAAATGAATAACTATAAGAAAGTAAAAATCAAAATCAACAAAAAACTATGAACCAGAGACACTTTTTGGGGGTGGGGGGTGGGAGGGGAGGGATGGGGTCAGAATGGGGGGGTTGCAATTGTATGGGGAAAAAAAATAAATAAATGAAAATCTGTGAGAAAAAAATAAAGTAAAAATAAAAAAAAAAAAGAAATAGAAACACTAAGTAATCATGTATGCCCTCTGTTTGAGCTCCAATAATAAAGAACCACTGGTTGGGTGGTCTATACAACAGAAAAAGAATAAGACAGAGAAGAGACAAAAGGAAAAATAAAATAAATAAAATTAAAAAAAAAGAACAGCAGAAATGTATTTCCATGCAGATTTTAAAGCTGAAAGTCCAAGATTAAAGAGCCTGCTGGACGGTTTCTGATGTGGTGTCTCTTCCTGGAAGACGCTGTCTCATTGCATCCTTCCTTGTCCTTTCCTCTGTGCCTGGCAGCAGAAAGAAACTGATGTCTTATCTTCTTCTTCTGAGGATGCTAGGTCTATAAGATTAGGTCCCCACCCTGGTGACCTCATTTAACCTGACTGAATCCCCTCCTTAAAGGCTCCATCTCCATATCCAAATGCAGGCACATCAGGGAGTACGCCTTCAGAATATGACTGTGGATGGAGGTACAACTAGGCCCATGACTCAGTCAATATTAAATTAAAGGCATCCGATTTTAAAGACTTCTCACAAAGAATACTCCAGACACAGATGCATGATAATAAATATTCCAGGAGCAGATTATTGTGATAAACTTCATAGTCTTTCCAAAGAGAAAATGAAAAACTCCACAGCGCCTATTATGAGGCTAGTACCACTCAGTATCAAACCAGACGAGGACAGCACAAAAGTGGGATATGTGTGCGGCCTTGTGAGTATAGGTTAAAAGAAAAAAATCTAAACTAATATTAAACAATCAACTAATTTTTAAAAACATAATATCAGGCCATTTGCTTCAATTTATAAAAACATGAAAATGGTTTCACTTGAGTAATTGTAATTGACCATATTAATAGGTTTTGAGTGAAACCTATTTTGGGGGGTGGTGCACAGGTGAATTGGTGGTGGGAATGTCAAGGGGAAATCATACATTGTACAAAAATGAAGGATGATATAATAAATATATATACATATTTACATATGGCTTCATAGAGGATTTCCTCAAAATGTTTGAAAAGTATGACTTCACCATGTGGAGGAGGGGGTTTTGCAATGCCAGGCAGAGTGTTTATCTGTTTAGATCCAGTGGGCATGGGTGTCACTTGGATCAGCAGCATGAAGCCCTGGATTGACTTCTGAACCAGTCAAAAATGCAGTTCACTCTGGTTGCATCAGCTTCAAAGGTCCTAGAGACTTTGGTGGTTTCCAGTCTTAGGGTCAAGCCACAGTGTAGGATATACTGACTGACTTGAGGATGTCATAGACTAGAAACTAGGCTAACCAGTAACACAATAAAAAAACAGTTGTTTAAATAGTTCCAAAGAAAATGGAAAAGGAGTCTAATGGTAACTTTAAAGAAAAAGCAAGAATTTCTAGAGAAAATTAAAGAATGGTTTTCCCCAGGATATGGACATTTGAACTAGGACTGTTAAGGATAAGGAAAGATGGGGTAACAAGAATCATTAAGGACACTTCCTGTGGAGAGAGTGATCTGTTTAGGGGGAGAGGAGGGTTAACTCACAGAAGGGAACAGCTTGGGGTCAAGGGCAAAAGGGCACATACAGCCAAGCCACGGGGCCTGGATTGCTGTAAGCAATAGGAAGTTCTAAATGACTCTTGGTTGCTGAGTAATATTCCATTGTGTATATGTACCACATCTTCTTGATCCAGTCATCTATTTTTGGGCATTTGGGCTGTTTCCAAAGCTTAGCTATTGTAAACAGGGCTGCTATAAACATAGGGGTGCAGGTGCTCTTTGGTATTGATGTTTCTGTGTCCTTTGGGTAAATACCTAGGAGTGGAATTGCTGGATCATATGGAAGCTCTGTCTTTAGTAGGTCAAGAAATCTCCACACAGCTCTCCATAGTGGTTGGACCAGTTTGCACTCCCACCAACAGTGCAGGAGAGTTCCTTTTTCTCCACAACGTTGCCAACATTTGTTCTTGCTAGTTTTTTTAATATGTGGAATATTACTCAACAATCAAAAAGATAAACACATGCAGTTTGCAGCAACATGGATGGAGCTGGAAGGGATCATGCTCAGCGAAATAAGTCAGAAAGAAAAAGAAAACTACCGGATGGTCTCACTCATAGCAGGAATTTAGAAAACCTAAATAAGGGACCAGGAAAAAGACTAATTAATAGAAAGTAAAAATCAAAATCAACAAGCAACTAAAAACCAGAGACACACTATGGTGGGGGCGGGAAGAAGAAGGATTAGGGTCAAAATAAGGGAGGGTGCAATTGTATGGGGAATATAACCAAAATGAAAATGCATACATTGTGCAAAAATGAAAAATGATGTAAGAATTATATAAAATAAAATATTAAAAAAATAAATGACTCGGGCTGAGTGTGAGTGATGAGGATTGTGCTCCAGGTAAACTGATAATTGTGGGTAAAATGAGTGGGAACAAGAGCTACAGTTACATGGAGTTCATCAGGGACCAAGGTAGCAATTCTCTAAAAGACAAAGAGGGCCAGTGAACCAGAAGACAGTGGGCAGGGAAAGAAAAGGGACAGATGAATGTGAATGACTGGCAAAGGGGCAATAATTTCTTTTAGGTGGGAATAAAGAAAGGCCATGAGTTTCCAAAAACAGTTGCACTCCTGGTGCAATCAGTGCATAGGGACCTACACCTAGTGTGTGTGTGTGTGTGTGTGTGTGTGTGTGTGTGTGTGTGTGTGTGTGAAGAGAGACATAGAAAGGGAGAAGTTGGAATCTGGGCTAGGACAGGACACTGCCCTGACAGTCTCCCTGGAGAATCACACGTTTAATGGCCTCAGAATACTTTATAAATTTATGGTAACTTTCGGGACTCAGAAGGGGTCACAGGCTAGAGTGAAGTGAAGACAGGCAGGTATCCACTCCCTGGCTGCTCATGGGCATCATTTAGAGCCTGTGTTTATGATGTCTCACCAACACGTGCTTCCTCACCAGCCCAAACATACAGGTATTGATTGTCACCATCTCCACACTGGGCCACACCATCCTAAATTTCCCCTCGGACAAGTTAGTTCAGCTTCACCCCCTTAAGGCAGACCTAGTGGTGCTGGCAGGGGGTAGATGGAGGCCATAGGTAAAACTCTGCAGAGGAGTCCTGAGTCTCAGTCAGGAACCCACAGGCTTGCAGCCTGGGCTGGGCTGGCTTCTGCTCAATGGCCACCCTGTACCCCCAGCATCTACTCTCAGTCCCCTTTGATAACTCCTGCACTGACACTGGCAGCCCCTGTGTTTCTAGACAATCTCTGCCCTCCAGCCCTGTCCTTCCCCTGTCCCAAGTCCTTCCCTCAGTGACCTTCCCTTTTCTTAGAACAGGATAATGTGAGGATGACATCAGGGTCCTTTATGAACACGACCCTGTTTGGGGCACCTGTGACAGTGGGGACAAGAGGGAGACAAAGACCAGGAGGAATTCATGGGGTCTTCAGTTTGGGGAGCTTGGCTCCTGGGGTGGCATGAGAGGAGCATGAACACCAGGGCGCTGCATGCTTGAGGAGACTTGACAGACTTGACAGGCTTGACCACCTAGCTGGGCATAGGTGGTCCCAGAACTGTGCCCAAAGACCTGAAGATGGGAAGTTTTGGAGACTCTGAGTAGCTGGAAGGTTAAGGTTCTCATCAACAAAGATTGAAATGCAGTTCTTGGGGGTAAAGCACCACACAGGTTGAAGCCATCAAGGACTGGAGTGGTCCTAGGCTTGTGTCATGGCCCAGTGTCCAGGACTTTGGAGTAGGGCCTCCAGTGAGCAGCACCAGCAGCCTGCATGCACGTGTGTACAGGTCCAGTGCATGAGACCCAAGACTTAGCTCCTAGAAGAAGAAAGGAGTGAACAGACTATTCCCGCATGTGATGAGGCCAGATTGGTCTGTGTGGCTTTCATTTAGGAAGAGAGCAAGTTCACTGGGGCTGAGGTGGAGGAAAATGAGTTTCTGGGGAGGGAATCTCACAGGTAGTGGAGAGAGAGGCAGAGGGGACTCTTTGGCAAGGGACTCCTTCTTCATGCTTGGGAAGTTCTCTTCGATTATCTCCTGGAAGATTTTCTCTGTTCCTGTTTCTCTCCTCTCCTTCTGCGATTCCTCTTATATATAACTCTTCTATTTCCTTTCCTCATGGAGTCAGATATTTCTCAAAGTGTTTCTTCATCTGTTTTCCTCTGTACTTCTCTTTCCTTTTCTGTTTTGGATCCTTTTATTTCTGTATCTTAGAGAGTACTTATTCCTTCTTCCATTTCATCTATTCTGCTTTCATTGCTTTTCCCAGAGTTCTTTAGTTCCTCCATAAATCTTTTAATCTCCTACGTTTCTTTCACTTCCCTCTTCAGGGACTGAATTTCATTGTTCTGATCGGTGATTATTTTTCTCATATCATCCTTTTCCTTTTTGTCTTCTTTCAGTTTTTTAATCATTGCAATTATAAATTCTCTATCTGGAAGGCTGAGACATTCTTCCAGATCACTGTTGTTGTGTTCTGGTGTTTGGTTTTCTTTTTGTGGTGTGTCCTTTTCCAGAGGGCTTGGTAGGTTGTTTGTAATTTTACTTCTCCCTGATGTTTGTTTTGTAATTTGTCCTAAGTGTTAGTACACTGTGTCACTGGTACTGGCGGGCATCTCTTTGGTGTGCTCCTTCTACGATGTTGAAAACTGGTGGCCAGATCGAGTCCAGAACTCCATTAGGGCAGTGATACTAAGGATATGTTGGTGGGCACTGTCCCTGAAAATCCCCTCACTCTGTATTTTCTTAGTCCCAGAGTGGGGTCTTGAGGTCCCATGGTCCACCCCAACGGTGGATGGATCCCCCTCAGGTTTCCATATCGCAGTCAGTCTCAGGGCCTGCCTTGTTCATGCTTGTCAGCTCACCTCTGTCCATGGGGCTAGCCCTTTCTCCTTTCCCCTGCGGTTTTGGGAGGTCCCTGACCCAAAAATACCCCATCTGGTGACTGTGACGCCTGGAGTGCTCCTTCCGGTGCCCTAGGTCCTCCCTGGCAGTGGATGGATTCCACCCTGGCCTCCAAATCACGGTCAGGCATGGGCCCTGGCTTGCGTATGCTTTTCAGCTCTCCTCCCTCTGTTGGGCTAGCCCTTTCTCAGTTCCACAGTATTTTGGTGAGGTCCCTGACCCACAGCTCTGTGTCTTGCAATTATGGCACCAGGAGTGTGCTTCCCATCTGCTAATTTTGACATTAATTTATTTTCTTTCAAATTCTCTGAGATATAAATTTAGGTTTTAATTTAGATCTTTTTTATTTTCTTAGTAGATGTATTTATCACTGTAAAATTATTCTGAGAACTATTCTGTAGCACACCATAGCTTTAAGTATGCTGTGTTTTCATTTTCAATTGGGTGAAGTTTTTTCTTTGTCTTATTGTTTGTTCAAAAGTAGTTACCATTTATATGGAGATTTTTGCAGGCTTGTTGAGTTGTAGCTTTGTATCATTATAGCCAGAAACGATAGCTAGTGTGCTCACATTGTAATTACATTTTCTAAGACTTGCTTAATGTCATATCTCACCCTGAAGAATAATTTTCGTGGACTTGAGAAGAATGTAAATTCTGTTGCATTTGGAGGAAAAGTTCCATACATGTCTACGAAGCATATTTGGACAAAATATCATTTGATTCATACATTTCCTTGTTGATTTCTGTCTGGATGATTTCATCACTTATGAAAGATCAGGTATGAAGTTATCAACAAATATAACGTTATTTTTCTCCCTTCAGACCTGCTCTTTTTTTTTATATTTTTTTAATTTTTAATTTTTTTGATTCTGTCCTTTTTTGTTTTTTTTAAAATTATTTTATTTTATATAATTCTTACATCATTTTTCATTTTTGCACAATGTATACATTTTCATTTTGGTTATATTCCCCATACAATTCCCACCACCCTTATTCTGACCCTTAATCCCTCTTCTCCCCCACCCCATGCCCCACCCCTCCGCCTGCCCTGTAGTGTGTCTCTGGTGTATAGTTGCTTGTTGATTTTGATTTTTACTTTATTACAATTAGTCTTTTTTCCCTGGTCCCTTATTTAGGTTTTCTAAATTCCTGCTATGAGTGAGACCATCCGGTAGTTTTCTTTTTCTTTCTTATTTAGCTGAGCATGATCCCTTCTAGCTCCATCCATGTTGTTGCAAATTGCATGAGTTTATCTTTTTTGATTGCTGAGTAATATTCCATTGTGTATATGCACCGAATCTTCTTGATCCAGTCATCTATTTTTGGGCATTTGGGCTGTTTCCAAAGCTTAGCTATTGTAAACAGGGCTGCTATAAACATAGGGGTGCAGGTGCCCTTTTGAATTAATATTTCTGTGTCCTTTGGGTAAATACCTAGGAGTGGAATTGCCGGATCATATGGAAACTCTATCTTTAGTAGGTTAAGGAATCTCCACACAGCTTTCCATAGTGGTTGGACCAGTTTTCACTCCCACCAACAATGCAGGAGAGTTTCTTTTTCTCCACATCCTTGTCAACATTTGTTGTTGCTAGTTTTTTTAATATGTGCCATTCTCACTGGTGTAAGATGGTATCTCATTGTAGTTTTGATTTGCATTTCCCTGATTACAAGTGATGTTGAACATTTTTTTCATATGCCTGTTGGCCATTTGCATTTCCTCTTTGGAGAAGTTTCTTTTTAGTTCTTCAGCCCATTTTTTGACTGGATTATTTACTTTGTTGTTGTTGAGTCTCATCAGCTCTTTGTAGATTTTTGTGATCAGTCCTTTATCATTAGTGTTGTGTGCAAAAATTTTCTCCCAGTTGGTGGGGTTTCTCTTTGTTTTGGTTATTGTCTCTTTTGCTGTGCAGAAGCTCTTTAATTTGATGTAGTCCCAGCTGTTTATCTTTGCATTCCCTATCACTGCTTTGGGTGATGTGTTTGTAAAGATATTTTTGAGGTGCATCAGACCTGCTCTGTTTTTGTGCTCCTATGTTAGTGTGCATACATTTCTAATTTTATCTTTGGGATGTGTTGACCTCTTTATCGGTATATACTGACTCTGACTCTTGTGAACATTTGTGGCTTGACAATCTATCTTGTTTATTATGGCTATCCACTGTTTTTTGGTTTCCCTTGCATGAAATACCTTCTTTCACCTCTTCACAATGAATCTCTGTGGGTCTTTAAAGTGAAATATAAATATTGAGAGCAATACATAAATAACCAGGCATTATTTTTTTCACCTCATCACACTGAATTCAATATATTTAAATTTGGAATGATTATTGATATGTAGGAGCTTGGTCCTGTCAACTTATCATTTCCTAACTGTGCTATATTTCCATTACAGCTTTTCTCTTTTTCTGCTGACCTCTGCAGTTTGGGGTTTCTTCATGGATATTCTGCAGACCTTTTTAGCCTCTGGTTGTTTAATGTTTCTGTGGGGAAACCAAGACCTGCAGCTTTCAAATCGGGCTTTTTGTTAATATCCTTCCATGCCACTGGTATTTGTTTGTAATTTTAACACTTATCAAAGAAATGCACAGATATAAATCTAAAATCAAACACTGTTACAAAGTTTCAGCAAGAACTGAGTCTCCTGTCCCACCTTCTCTGCTTCTGATCCCACTGCCCTGGATTTGCATGAGACAGCACATGCAAATCTTTCAGATATTTTGATTGGTATGAATTTAGTCCTACTAACAGCCTTGTACAATTGTTATTTCTTGCTGCTTGATGTCTCACAATCACCACTAAATTTTTTCTTTTTTTTGTCTTTTAAAAATTATTTTTAAAATTATTTTACATCATTGCTCATTTTTAAACAATATTTGCTTCCCCCCACCCCCTCAGGTATAGTCCCCATGGAATTCCTTCCCCAATACACCCGTGCACCATCACCTCAATCCCCTGTTCTCCTCCCTCCCTGCAGTATGTCTCTGATTTATAATTGTCCATTTTTGCTTTGTTATGGTTTGTACTGTTATTATTTTTTACACTGATGTCTTATCTGGTTATCCTATATTCCTGCTATAAGTGAAACCATGTGATCATTATTTTTTTCCTTCTGGCTTATTTCACTGAGCATAATTCCTTCTAGCTCCATCCAAGTTGCTGCGAATGGCAATGTATCTTTTTTAATGGTTGAATAATATTCCACTGTGTATATATACCACATCTTCTTGATCCAGTCATCTATTTTTGGGCATTTGGGTTGTTTCCAGGTTTTCCCTATTGTAAATAGTGCTGCGGTAAACACAGGGGTGCAGGTATTCTTTAGAATCAATGTTTTTGTGTCATTTGGGTAAATTCCTAGGAGTGGAATTGCTGGGTCATATGGTAGCTCCATTTTTAGTAGACTGAGGTAACTTTCCATAGTGGTTGGACCAGTTTGCACTCCCACCAGTAATGTAGGAGAGTTCCTTTTTCACCACATCCTCACCAACATTTTTTTTTTTTAATTTTATAGAGGCATGTTTATATTTATTTATTTGTTTGTTTGTTTTGTTTATACATGCACTGGGTACAGTCAGAAGCACGGGAGGGCGAGAGAATTCACCAGAGCCAGAGCGGGGAGCAGAGCAGGCAGAAGGACCGAAGTACACTGCTGAGGGGAGCAGCGGGCCGCAGGAGAGGTCTGCGCGCCATGTGGGACCTTCCTCTGGTGGCTGGGGAGCAGCCGGGGATCGAACCGGCGCCGCAGAGGCTGCAGGCAGGTTCGCAACCCAGCGCTCAACCGCTGCGCCACTGGGGAGGCCCCTCGCCAACATTTTTTTTTAAAAATATTTATTTATTTATTTATACAAGCACTGGGTATAGTCAGAAGTGCGGGAGGGTAAGAGAATTCACCAGAGCCAGAGCAGGGAGCAGAACAGGCAGAAGGACCTAAGTACACTGCTGAGGTGAGCAGCGGGCGGCAGGAGAGATCTGCGCGCCATGTGGGACCCTCACCCGGTGGCTGGGGATCGAACTGTTGCTGCAGAGGCTTTGGGCAGCTTTGCAACCCTGCGCTTAACCGCTGCGCCACCAGGAGGCCCTCTGCCCATTTCTTGACTGGATGGATTACTTTGTTTTTGTTGAGTCCTGTGAGTTCTTTGTATATCTTTGTGATCAGTCCCTTGTCAGTTGTATGTAGTGCCAAAATTTTTTCCCAGTCAGTGGGGTGTCTCTCTGTTTTTGTTAATGTCACTTTTGCTATACAGAAGCTTATCAGTTTGATGTAATCCCAGGTGTTTAGCTTTTCCTTGACTATCTTTGCTTTGGGTGATGAGTCTTTAAAGATGTTACTGACATGTATGTCTTGTAGTGTTTTCCCTATATTTTTTTCTATATATTTTATGGTTTCAGGTTTTATGTCCAGGTCTTTTATCCATTTTGAGTTTATTTTTGTGCACACTGAAAGGTAGTGGTCTAGTTTCATTTTTTTGCTCATGGTGGTCCAGTTTTCCCAGCACCATTTATTGAACAAACTGTCCATGTTCCATTGCATATTCTTTGCTCCTTTGTCAAAGATAAGTTGTCCATATAAGTGTGGCTTTATTTCTGGGCTCGTTATTTGTTTCCATTGGTCTGTGTGTCTGTTTTTGTTCCAATTCCAAACTGTTTTAATATTATGGCTTTATGGTATAGCTTGAAGTTTGGAAGAGTGATACTCTCATTTCTTTTGTTTTAATCAGAAGGGCTTTGGCTATTTGTGTTTTTTGTGGTCCCATATGAATTTCATCAGTATTTGTTATATTTCTTTGAAGGATGTCATAGGAATTTTTATTGGAATAGTGTTGAATCTGTAAATTGCTTTTGGCAGGATGGTCATTTTAATAATGGTTAATTCTTCCAATCCATGAGCAAGGGATGTCTTTCCAATCTTTGTGTCTTCTTCTTTTTCTTTTAACAGTGTTTTCATAACTTTCTTTGTATAGGTCCTTCACCTCTTTTGATAGGTTTATTCCCAAGTATTTGATTTTTTTTTGTTTCAATAATAAAAGGAATGTTTTTCTTGATTTTTTTCTTCTTCAGCTTTATTGTTTGTTTAGGAAGGCTACTGATTTTTATGTGTTGATTTTGTATCCTGCCACTTTACTAAACTGATTGATGAGTTTAATTAGTTTTTCTGTGGAGTTTTTGGGGTTCTCTATGTATATTATCATATCATCTGTGAATAGTGATAGTTTGACTTCTTCATTGCCTTTTTGGATTCCTTGTATATTTTTCTCTTGTCTTATTGCTCTGGCTAGGACTTCCAGTATTATGTTGAAAAGCAGTGGTGAGAGTGGACATCCTTGTCTTGTTCCAGATCTTAATGGGAATGTCTTCAGCTTTTCACCATTGAGGATGATATTGTCTGTGGGCTTGTCATAGATGGCCTTTATGATGTTGAGGTATGTTCCTTGTATCCTGAGAATTTCAAGGGCCTTTATCATAAATGGGTGTTGCACTTAGTCAAATGCTTTCTCAGCATCAATGGATATTATCATATGGTTTTTATTTTATTTTTTTTTTGTTGATGTGTTGGATTACACTGATTGCTTTTTGGATGTTGACCCATCCTTTTGTCCCTGGAATAAATCCTACTTGTCATGGTGAATTATCGTATGGATTCATTGTTGGATTCTGTTGGCAAGGATTTTGTTGAGGATTTTTGCATCTGTGTTCATTAGGGAGATTGGCTGTAATTTTCTTTTTTTGTGCTGTCTTTGTTTGGTTTTGGTATTAGTGTAATGTTGGCTTTGTAGAACATATTTGGTAGTAGTCTTTCTTTTTCAATTTTTTGAAAGAGTTTGTGTAGGATAGGCACTAATTCAGTGCTGAAGGTTTGGTAGAATTCATTTGTGAAGCAGTCTGGGCCTGGGCTTTTGTTTTTGGAGAGTGCTTTGATTACTGCCTCAATTTTGCTGCTTGTAATTGGTCTGTTTAGTTGTTCTATTCCTTTTTGTCCAGCTTTGGATGATTATATCGTTCTAGGAATTTGTTCATCTCTTCTAGGTTGTTGAATTTGTTTGCGTATAGGTGTTCAGAGTAATCTCTGATTATTCTTTTTTTTAATTTAATTTTTTATTTTTTTAAGATTTATTTATTTATACAAGCACTGGGTACAGTCAGAAGCGCGGGAGGGTGAGAGAATTCACCAGAGCCAGAGCAGGGAGTAGAGCAGGCAGAAGGACCGAAGTACACTGCTGAGGAGAGCAGCGAGCGGCAGGAGAGGTCTGCGTGCCATGTGGGACCCTTGCCTGGAGGCTGGGGATCGAACTGTTGCTGCAGAGGCTGCGGGCAGCTTTGCAACCCAGCGCTCAACCGCTGTGCCACCGGGAGGCCCTCTGATTATTCTTTTGATTTCTACTGAGTCTGTTGTGATTTCTCCTCTTTCAAGGGTTTGGCACAAATTCTGTCACCGGTGAGAAACCAGCCTCCAGCAGGCCCAACCCTCCTTAGCCCTGCTGGGCCAGCTCAGACCTTCAGTTTGGATTAGCTTGATCTTAGCCCCCACCCAACTTGTGTCCTGTGCGAGCTTGGGACATTTTGTGCCTCAACTCTTCAGTGTCTCTCCCTTGATTATTCTTTGCACTGATTGTCTGTGCTTCTCATTTTGCAGAAACAGGGAAGCACTAGGTCCAAAGTCCCCATGTGTGCATCTGTACATGCTGAAAACAGCATGTACAGAAACAGAATAAGTGTCATGGTTAGAGCAGCATAAACACTGAGGCTTCCCTTTCCTTTCTCCCTAGTTCCAAGACGTAACTGTGGCCAGCTGGTTATGTGTGCCCCACACACTTGTGCACTCCTGTTTGCATGCTTGCTTCTTTGTTTTTTTTTTTTTTTCTGTCTCATTCCAAATAAAAATGAGACTGCCTTTGGGGCTGGACTGTCCCTTCTTGGTGGAATCCCTCTAGGCTTCTCACTGTTCTGCACACGGACTCTGAATAACCCTTTCTCATTGCACTGCTACATGTCATAATGAGACAGTGTCCACTACCACTCTGTTGTCTACCGTATCAGCCACTGGTAGGCTACATTGTCACGGCCATCTGCAGGTCACTGCTCTTTGGCCTGCATGGCCAACTGTCAGGACCCCTTCCCAGCCTCTGGTCTTCCCCTTTTGGAGCACACTGTTTTCATTTCTACAGTAGCTACATGTTGTCTAAATATTTGGGGTGGGCTGGAGAACCATCCTCAGGGTGAACCTGCCTAAACTTCCCACAATGACACTCCGCAGCTGGCCCCTGTTATGAATTACCTGAGTTTTCTTGTAGTCGTTTATACCTACAGTGTAAACAGTCCCTCCCAGTTGTCAAATCTCCCAAGCCTCAGACAAAGATAGAGTTAAGTAGAAATTACTATATATGTGGACCAAATGCTGGTGAATGGGGTCTGGAACCCTTCATTCTTAGGCTCTAATGACTCTGGCAACAGTTTTCCATCGGTTAGAGTGAGAACTATGGTGTGAGCCTTCTTTTCTGTGGGAGAGCAGGGACTGGCCTGGTCTGTAAAGGCACCAAGAGTGACCCACCATGGGGGCCAGGACACCGACTGCTCCCCTGACCGTGTATTTGAACGTACAACTGCTTATAACCAAAATGATGGCTGAGCAGGACATTAGTCCTTACAGACCCACAGCACAAACGCAAGAGCCCTCAAGCTCAGGGAACAAAGAGCATGGGGTTTATTTTACTAACAGGGGAAACAAAGAGCAACAGTGGTTGGCTCTCTCACCCATATAGTGCCCACCAGAGTGCCAGTAGATTAGTGGGCACGTGGCAAAAGAGCTGGACAACACCGGCCATTAAAGGTTGTGACTACCAGTCACCAGACATTCTGGACAGCACTGGCACATAGTGATGGTCACTTCCGGTCACCAGGAATGCTGGACAGCACAGACCTGTGGCGATGGTCACTGAAGGTCCTCCCAAGGTGGTGGCAGAGACACCAAAGAGTTAACAGCTCTTTGTGAGTGGTTGAACAAACAGCTCTTTGAGACACACCAGGCCTGAGCCTTTGGACTCCTTTCAGGTGATGTCAGAGACAGGACGAGAGGTGAAGCCACTGACAGAGAGCCTCGGATTCTCTGCCCTCACACGAGGTCAGCTCCTGGATGTCCTTTCTGCATCTTCTTGGTCCACTCCTGGTCCTTACGGTTTCTCCAGGGGCCAGGAAGGGAGTCTTCTTCTTTCTTTGGAGGCTGGAAAAGTTTCCTTCAGCTCCTTCAAACCCTGTATTCTATCCTCTTTAAGGGAGCCCCACCCACAAAACTGGACCATTCCAACATCCCTGGCTGACTGGACCATGGAGCACCAATCAGCTCACACTGGATGGGTCCCTTCCATGATGCAGAAAGTAGACACACAGGAGCTCAGCCAAAGCTGGCTTGTGGCGAGCAGCAGGGTGAGAGCACCCCTGCTGCTGCAGGCTCCACCAAGGAGGCGGCTCTGTTCTGGGAACAATAACCGATAGAGTAACTGTTAGGGGCCCTTGTGAAGGGCTTTAGCTCATGATTGACTTTGTCTATCCCAATATAAAATGACCAGCTCACCGTGAGCTGCCAGCAGGGTCTTTTCAGGGAGATGTGCCCTCCATTCTCTCAGATCGATGGCCTGTGATCTGAAAAATAAACCATGTTTAGATTCAATCTCCATTTCTATTTAGCAGCATTTTGCAGGCGAGGTGCAGCAGAATCCAGACCTCTTCCCGAGGACAACACTTCTCTGGTCCTCCCCGTCTCCTCCATCCTGTCCACTCTCCCCCACCATCCTCCTGTTTCCCTCCCCCGCGCTTTCCTCGCCGGTTCTCCTCCTGCTCTCCTTCTCACTCTTCCCTCCTCAGCCCTGCTTTTCATTCTCCCCCACCGCTCTCTTTCCAGGCTGCAGGATCTCTTCCTGCACCCCGTGTCCTCTGATTTTGTCTCTCTCTCCCCCTTGCTCTTTCTCCTCCGACCTCCATCCTCCACCTCATTGCCATCTCCTCTCACCCTCTTTTCCATCCATCCATTCTGCATCCTTGTTCTCCACCTCTGTCCATTTCTCTGCCTTCCTCCCTTCTCCATCCTAGTCCTCCATCTCCATCCTCCATCACCAACTTGTGGACTCCACCTTCTTCCTCCTGACGATGCCTCCCCCAATCTCTATAACCACCCACTCCTTCATTGTGCTCTCCTCCTCCTAATGTGGCCATCCACGGCGGCCCACACACTGCTCCCTGCCATCTCCTCTGCTCCTGGCAGCACCCAAAGCACCTCTCATCTACTTCTGGATAAAGGCCCTGAGAACAGCAACCTTGCCCCACGGGAGCTGAGGAGTCAATGCTGGTGTTGGTCACCCCCAGATCCTGCCCCAGTGGCCAATGCTTTCCAACAATAGGTCTCTATCCCATATGTGCCGAAGGGAGGAAGGACTAGGTCACCCTTCCCTGTTGTTGCCACAGGACCGTCTCCTGACAGGATTGTCAAGTGGGTCAAGAATGGCAGTGAGTAGACCAACTTCCTGGGGAAGGGAGCAGAGTAGCTGCCAGGCCTTAGGGAGAACTTAGGGGAACTGCCATTCTGCCCAACAGTGGGGCTCCTGAGTCATTGTGAGTCAGGGAACTGGCCACACTTTGTCCTTTTCCCCCAACTGTCATGAGATTCTGGGTCAAGGGCATGTTTTCACACTTCTAGGTCCATAACCACACCCAGCTCCCACTGACGTTTGCCTGTGATATTGTTTTTGGAACTCTGCTGTCATGGGAGAGCTTGTCTTTCATGGGTTGAATTTGTGTCTTTACACGAGCGGCTTGTAGGAGACAGGTGTCAGGTAGAATGACTTCTCCTTTGGAGCCTGAGAGTATCATCACTGTGGTTCCCCAACCTCCCTCATTCTCAGGATTTTGCCTGGGCCCAAAGTTGCTGCTGGTCAAGCTAAAATGTAGAGTTAGGCAGGGGGCCTTTGACCAAGACAAAAATCTTGGGATGAGGATCTCTGCTGAAAACAGCAGGCAGACATCATGGCCAGATTTGCATAACCAGCTGGCCCCCTTGACAGGAATTTAGTGTAAACAGGAACTAGAGACAGGATGTCTTGATCAGCAGCAACAGTAGAGCCCCCCAGCCAGCAGGCCGCATTCACCCTCCCCAGCCTTGTGCCAGACTATTGTGCATCCCCAGTCCACATGGCCACCAGGCACGTTCCTCCACACATGCTCCACACACTTGCCCACCTTCCCTGACTCTGACACCAAGTCAAGGTGAGAGGGGCTGGGGGAATGTGCTGCATCTCCACAGGTGTGAGCCCAGCTAGGTCTCTCTCTCTCTCCTTGGACTTTGACTTGTCTTGCCTCCATCATGTGCCACTCCCAGTGCTGCTGCCCCAGGAGGTGACAAACATGATTAAACATCTTCTTGAGGATGTAGTCAGCTGTCTTTCCCCCATGATCACACCACTTACAGTATAAAATTGGTTTCTCACAGAAACACTAGGTCCTCGGGTGGCAATCTCTCATATCTATTTGGGACTGTCGTCTCTACAATAGCCACGTAGTCATTAGAATCAAAACTCAACACACGCTTGGATTCTTCCATCTTGTGACCCTTTTGCAAATTATTCCCAGGTATTTGGGGGGATTTAGGGGGACTTTTCCCCATGATGTTTAGAATCAGCTTGTCTAGATACCACAGCGACCTGTGTGACATCTCTTCAGTTCTCATGCCATGGGGATGCCCTTGGGGAAAGAGGTGTTTTCAGGGTGTGCACATTCATCAGGAGAACTCCACTGAGGTTGGAGTCCTTGGTCTGCAGAGGGTGTGCATGGTCTGGCTCCACTGACCTGCAGGCACCTGTGGGCATGGCATCCCTACCAGGAAGAGCTGCCCTGACTCTTCCAAACAGGGCCTCATCCTCCACTCCCAGGAGGCTCCATCCTGCCTGGCTACAGAGCCACCGCTGAGGAGCCATCAGTACCTGGGACTCTGCCTTCCTCCACTGAGCTCTGTTCAGAGCAGGCTCTCCCAGCCCCGCTCACTCTATCAAAGCAGACCCTGTGTTGTCTGAATTTGCCTGCAGGCCTCTATGGCCTGCATCTCCTGAATGGCAGCTGCTCTGCTATTCCTTAAGAAACCCATTTTACTCTTTCCTAAGCTGGATATTTTTGTTTTATAATGGAAGGTGCCAGGTTTATCTTACATCCCACTGCCCTGGAAAGGTTTTCTGCAGTATGGATTTGACCCTGCTTGGGATGTGGGAATGGTCTGCTCCCTGGGCACATGGATACTTTCCTGACATGGGGGTGTGGATTCAGGAGTCTCTAGGCCGTGTGCCATGGAGAACCAAATAGCCACATCACCAGTATGGGCAACCATGGGGCTAGCACCTGGGGAATTCTGAAGGGCGATCTAGTTGTATGTCTAACTCATGGCCCAGGCAGCACATACTCTATCTCAGAATCCCACAGAGTCAAGGAAACACAGGGCCCTCTACACTCAAGAGTAGCAGATCTCATGACACTGCCTGTGAGTGTTTGTGAACACTGAGGTGGTGTTGGTGCCTGTGAGCAAATGTGTGTGAACATGGAAGTGTGTGTACATTGAAAACACATGTAAACAAATATGGGTGAGGACACTGCTTCTGTGATAGGCAGGTGAGCACTTCTAGTGTGAGCATGTGTGTGACGTGTGCCTGTGTGTACTTGTGAACGCAATGACCAGTGTGCACCTAAGCACTGGTGCATGTGTGTCCCACTCCTTCAGGGCCTTTACCTAACAGCATCTCCCCACTTCACCACCACTGTGGTGGCCCAGAGCTCCAGGTCCGTCCTGAAGTTTGCCCCGTAGCTAGACAAGTGGCCAGCAGGAAGTAAGGTCCAGGATGCACTGGACCCAGCGAAGGGGCCCAGGGAAGGTGGCATCGTCTCTGGTAAATGACTGGGAGAATGTCTGCAGGGCTTCCTGAAGGAGGTGATCTTGTGGATGCTGGGCAGCTGGGCTGTGGCACCATGAGCTGCTCTGCTACCTGGACTTCACATATAACAACACAGACACAATGTGTGTTCTCATCTTTGAAAGGAAAACTGCAGAATCAAAACAACTGCACACCTCCAGAAATAGACATGGACCCCAACATTTATGCAATTATTTTCAATAATTTTATGTTATTATTCATTTAGTTTTTGTTTTGTTACAGCATTGTTCACTGTTGTACAATATTTGATTTCTCCCCTCAGGTGTAGGCCCCATAATTCTCCCAACACCACAGTTCCCTGATCCATCCACATATTCCCTTGGCTCTTCCTTCCCATTTTGACTTCTTCACTCACCCTCTCCTGACACAGGCCTCCCTGCTGTTGTCAGCTTGAAAGGATTGTCTCCCTTACCCTTTGCACAGTTTCTCTAGATTCCACATAGAAGAGAAACCCTCTGGTATTTCCCTTTCTCTTTCAGGCATGTATGAAAAATTCAATAAAACTAAAGTGTTCCTGTTTGTACTTTTTCCTTAATCATTATCAACATACCCATGAATATGTCATTTACAGTGAAATGTTAGTTACATTGTTCTTTACACATGTTTACCACCATTGCAATAAAAAACATGCCCTTTGCAAAATTATAAAATGCTGTTAAAAGAAATTGAAGCAGATGCAAAAAATGGAAAGACATCCCCTGCTCATGGATTGGAAGAATCAACATTATTAAAATGGCCATCCTACCAAAAGCAATATACAGATTCAATGCTATTCCAATAAAAATCCTAATGACATTCTTCCAAGAAATAGAACAAATATGATGAAATTCATATGGAACCACAAAAAAACATGAATAGCCAAAGCCCTTTTGATGAAAACAAAGGACAAAGAGGTATCACACTTCCACCAGTAAGAATGGCACGTACCAAAAAAACAAGCAACAAATGTTGGCAAGGATGAGGTGAAAAAGGAACTCTCCTACATTGCTGGTGGGAGTGAAAACTGGTCCAAACACTGTGAAAAGCTGTCTGGAGGTTGCTCAGTCTACTAAAAATGGAGCTACCATATGATCTGGCAATTCCACTCCTAGGGATCAACCCAAAGGACACAAAACCAGTGATTCAAAAGAGTACCTGAACACCTATGTTTATTGCAGCACTATTTACAATAGGTAAAGCCTGGAAACAACCCAAATGCCCAAAAATAGATGACCGGATCAAGAAGATGTGGTACATATACACAATGGAATATTACTCAGCAATCAAAAAAGATAAACTCATGCCATTTGCAGCAACGTGGATGGAGCTAGAAGGAATTATGCTCAGTGAAATAAACCAGAAGGAAAAAGAAAAACGTCCGATGATTTCACTTATAACAGGAATACAGGGGAACCAAATAAGACATCAGTGTAAAAAAATAATAACAGTACAAAACACGACAAAGCAAAAACAGACAATTATAAACCAGAGACATACTGCAGGGGAAGAGGAAGCAGAGGGGTGAGAGGGTATGAGGGAAGAGCACAGGGGACTGTGGTGATGGTGCATGGGAGCCTTGGGGAAGGAAATTCTATGGGGCCTCAATCTGAGGGGGTGAGGGAAAGCAAATATTGTCTAAAAAATGTAAAAAATTATAAATGTTAAAAGAAAAATTTTTTTTAATTTTAAAAAAAGACAAAAAAATTCCCTTTGCTCTATAATATTGAGGATGTGAAAAGTGATATTTACAGTGATCACATGGGGAAAGAAAAGCATTTGTCTATTTATTATAAATAAGAAGGGAAGTTTGTAGTATTTTTTTTTTTTTGGTATTTTGTAGTTATGTCTTCTTTTCATTTTCTTTTTAATTTTTTTATGCATACAACAACTGGGGTACAGGCCAGAGGTGCAGGGAGTGAGATATTTCACCAGAGACAGAGTGAGGACTAGAACCATAAGATTGACTGATATGCACTGCTGAGGGGAGGAGCAGGAGAGTCAGGACAGGTCTGCTGAGCCTTGTGGGTAGCTGCCTGACCTGGGATCAAATTTGGGCTGCAGTTGCTTCGGATAGCTTCATAGGTTGCGTCTTAACCCCTGTGTCACCATGGAGGACCTCATCTTATTTTATTTGTGTGTGTGTGTGTGTAGAAGAGCTGAGGTAGAGGCTAGAGGTGTAGGGGTAAGAGCATCCAGCAAAGACAGAGTTGGGAGCCGAACAAGTGGATCAACTGAAATCCACTGCTAAGGGAAGCATCGGGCAAGCCAGCACAGATCTGCAGCTCCATATGTGGGTTAGCTCCCTGCCTAAGTGTCGAACTCAGGACCTAACAGGGATAACGCTGAGACCTCTCCACTGGGCCACAAGGGAGGCCCTTTGTAAAGTTTCCTGCTCTGTTTGCTTTGATTAATATTGAAGCAAGTGCTCCCTGAAGTAACATGTATTTGAGTATTGTCATTTTCCTCAAAGTGCCTTAGGAGTGAAAAATCAGGATTAATAGACCACAATTCAGCTTTGGTTGTGTCTGGCCCACTCTTGACCTCTTAAGGATGATTTCCTTAGAATATTTCCATACTACATATGTAGTAGGAGACTTCAACTTCCCACTCTCACCAAGAGAAAGATCAATGACACTAAAAATAAACAAGGACAGAAGAACCCTAAATAAAGATCTAGACTACATGGGTCTAACAGACATCTATAGGACAAAGCACCCCACAAAAACAGGATGCTCATTTTTCCCAAGAGCTCCCCAATCATTCTCTAGGGTATACCCACATACTGGGTCACAAGAGAAAACATCACCAAATACATGAAGATTGAAACTGTACCAATAATCCTCTCTGACCATAAATACATTAAGCTAGAAATCAACTACAAAAAGTAGAAAGCAGGAACCCCTTCATTACATGGAAAATGAAGAACATGCCACTGAAGGACCCCTCAAACCTTCTTGCCCAACCAGGGAGAGAATGGAGGTAATATACTCACAGAATCCAAACTGTACCACAAAGACATGATAATTATTTTTTTAATATTTTATTTTATATAATTCTTACATCATTTTTCATCTTTTGCACAATGTGTGCATTTTCATTATGGTTATATTCCCCATACAATTGCACCACCCCTTATTTTGACTCTAGTACTTCCTCCCCCCACCCCTGCTTCCCCCTACCCCTCATAGTGTGTCTCTGGTTTATAGTTGCTTGTTGATTTTGATTTTTACTTTGTATTGATTAGTCTTTTTCCTGGTCTCTTATTTAAGTTTTCTAGATTCCTGCTATGAGTGAGACCAGCCGGTATTTTTCTTTTTCTTTCTGACTTATTTCACTGAGCATGATCCCTTCTAGCTCCATCCACGTTGCTACAAACTGCATGTGTTTATCTTTTTTGATTGCTGAGTAATACTCCATTGTGTATATGTACCACATCTTCTTGATCCAGTCATCTATTTTTGGGCATTTGGGTTGTTTCCATAGTTTGCTATTGTAAATAGTGCTGCTATAAACATAGGGGTGCAGGTGCCCTTTGGAATTAATGTTTCTGTGTCATTTGGGTAAATACCTAGGAGTGGAATTGCTGGATCATATGGAAGCTCTCTGTTTAGTAGGTCAAGATATCTCCACACAGCTCTCAATAGTGGTTGAACCAGTTTGCACTCCCACCAACAGTGCAGGAGAGTTCCTTTTTCTCCACAATCTCGCCAACATTTGTTGTTGCTAGTTTTTTTAATATGTGCCATTCTCACTGGTGTAAGATGGTATCGCATTATAGTTTTGATTTGCATTTCCCTGATTACAAGTGATGTTGAACATTTTTTCATATGCCTGTTGGCCATTTGCATTTCCTCTTTGGAGAAGTTTCTTTTTAGCTCTTCTGCCCATTTTTTGACTGGATTATTTTCTTTGTTGTTGAGTCTCATCAGCTCTTTGCAGATTTTTGTGATCAGTCCTTTATCATTAGTGTTGTGTGCAAAAATGTTCTCCCAGTCGGTGGGGTTTCTCTTTGTTTTTGTTATTGTCTTTTTTGCTGTGCAGAAGCTCTTTAATTTCATGTAGTCCCAGCTGTTTATCTTTGCCTTCACTATCACTGCTTGGGGTGATGTGTCTGTAAAGATGTCTTTGATGTGCATATCATGTAGTGTTACGCCTATATTTCCTTCTATGTATTTTATGGTTTCAGGTCTTATGTCTAGTTCTTTAATCCATTTGAGTTGTTTTTTGTGCATGGTGTGAGGTAGTGGTCAAGCTTCATTCTTTTGCATGTAGCAACCCAGTTTTCCCAGCACCATTTATTGAACAAACTATCTTTGATCCAGTGCATATTCTTTGTTCCTTTGTCAAAGATTAGTTGACCATAAATATGTGGGTTTATTTCTGGATTTTCTGTTAGGTTCCATATGATGCTTCCATATGAATTTCATCAATAATTGTTCTATTTCTTTGAAGAATGTCATTGAAATTTTTATTGGAATAACATTGAATCTGTATATTGCTTTTGGTAGGATGGCCATTTTAATTATGTTAATTCTTCCAATCCATGAGCAAGGGATGTCTTTCCATTTTTTTGCGTCTTCTTCTTTTTCTTTTAAAAGTGTTTTATAGTTTTCTTTGTATGGGTCCTTTACCTTTTTTGTTAGGTTTATTCCCAAGTATTTGAATTTTTTTTTGTTTCAATAATAAAAGGGATGGTTTTTTGATTTCTTCTTCTTCAGATTTATTGTTTGTGTATAGGAAGGCTACTGATTTTTGCGTGTTGATTTTGTATCCTGCCACTTTACTAACCTGATTGATTAGTTTAATTAGTTTTTCTGTGGAGTTTTTGAGGTTTTCTGTGTATATTATCATATCATCTGTAAATAGTGATAGTGTAACTTCTTCCTTCCCTATTTGGATTCCTTGTATGTCTTTCTCTTGTCTTATTGCTCTGGCTAGGACTTCCAGTATTGTATTGAAAAGCAGTGGTAAGAGTGGACATCCTTGTCTTGTTCCAGATCTTAATGGGAATGTTTTCAACTTTTTGCCATTGCGAATGATACTGGCTATGGGCTTGTCATATGTGGCCTTTATGATGTTGAGGTATGTTCCTCGTATCCTGAGAATTTCAAGGGCCTTTATCATAAATGGGTGTTGTACTTTGTCAAAAGCTTTCTCAGCATCTATCGATATTATCATATGGTTTTTATATTTCTTATTGTTGATGTGTTGGATAACATTGATTGATTTTCGAATGTTGAACCATCCTTGTATCCCTGGTCGTGGTGAATTATCTTATTGATACATTGTTGGATTCTGATAACTAAAATTTTATTGAGGATTTTTACATCCATGTTCATTAGTGAGATTGGCCTGTAGTTTTGTTTTTTTTTGCGTTGTCCTTGTTCAGTTTTGGTATTAGTGTAATGTTGGCTTCATAGAACGTGTTTGGTATTATCCCTTTCTTCTCAATTTTTTGGAAGAGTTTGTGAAGGATAGGCACTAATTAGTTTCTGAATGTTTGGTAGAATTCATTTGTAAATCATCAGGTCCTGGGCTTTTGTTTTGGGGAAGGTTTTTGATTACCATTTCAATTTCACTGCCTGTAATTGGTCTGTTTAGGTGTTCTATTTCTTCTTTATCTAGCTTTGGGTGACTGTGGAGTTGTAGGAATTTGTCCACCTCTTCTAGATTGTTGAACTTGTTTGCATATAAGTGTTCATAGTAGTTTCTGATTTTCTTTTGATTTCTGCTGTGTCTGTTGTGATTTCTCCTCTTTCATTTGTGATCCTATTTATTTGTGCTTTCTCTCTTTTTTCTTTTGTGAGCCTGGCTAGGGGTTTGTCCATTTTATTTATTTTTTTTAAAGAACCAGCTTTTGGTTTCATTGATCTTTTGAAATTTTTTTTAGTTTCTATTTCATTTATTTCTGCTTTGATTTTTATTATTTCTTTTCTTCTGCTGGTTTTGGGGTTTTTTGTTGCTCTTTTTCTAGTCCTTTGAGCTCTGAGATTAGGTTGTTTCTTTGAGATCTTTCTTGTTTCTTGATGTGAGCCTTTATTGCTCACATTCCTCTTATTACTATTACTTATTACTTATTACTAAAATATCTATTCCTCTTATTACTGCTTTTGCTGTATCCCATACATTTAGGAAATTGGTGTCCTCCTTGTCATTCAACTCAAAGTATTTTTTAATTTCTTTTTTGATCTCCTCATTAGTCCAGTGGTCTTCCAGTAGTGTGGGTTTCAATCTCCATGAGATAGGAGAGTTCCTTGTCTTCTTTTTATGGTTTATTTCTAGTTTGATGCCTTCATGGTCAGAAAAGATGGTTGGTATGATTTCAATCTTGGTGTATCTGCTGACGTTTGTCTTGTGTCCCAGTATGTGATCGATCCTGGAGAATGATCCGGGTGCGCTTAAGAAATATGTGTACTCAGATTTTTTTGGGTTTAGTGTTCTGTAGATATCTGTTAAGCCCATAAGCTCTAGATCTTTATTTAGAACTTTAATGTCCTTACCTATTTTTCATCTCGTTGATCTATCCATTGTTGACAGTGGTGTGTTGAAGTCTCCTACTATATTTGTGTTTTCTCTGATGTCTGTTTTCAGAGATGATAATAGTTGTCTGATATATTTTGGTGCTCCTTCATTTGGTGAGTATATGTTAATGAGTGTTATTTCTTCTTGAAGTATTGTCCCCTTGATCATAATGTAGTGACCGCTGGGGTTTCTTTTTACCATTTTGAGTTTGAAATCTGTTTTATCTGACATAAGTATAGCGTTCCTGCCTTCTTTTTTGGTCCATTTGCTTGTAGCATTGCTTTCCATCCTTTAACTTTGAGTCTATTTTTATCTTTTGTAGTTAAATGTGATTCCTGGAGACAGCAAAATGTTGGATTTTGTTTCTTAATCCAGCCTGCGACTCTGTGTCTTTTGATAGAAGAGTTTAGTCCATTTACATTTAGGCTAATATTGATGTGTTAGCATCTATATTTGCCATTGTGTCTCTCTTTCCTCTGATTTTATTTATTTATTCCTTTAATAACTTTTTTTTGGCCTTCTTTCATTGTTATTCATCCCTCTGTTGGTTCTGGCTTTAGGACTCCTTGTAGTATATTTTAGAGTGGGGGTTTAGTTGTAATGAAATTCCAGAGTTTCTCTTTGTCTGGGAAGGTCCTTATTCTTTCTTCATAGAGGAAGGGTAGCTTTGTGGTATAGAGTATTCTTGGTTGGCATTTGTTGTTTGGAGTCTGTTGACTATGTCCCTCCACTCTCTCCTTGCCTGTAGTGTTTCTTCAGAGAAGTCTGATGTCAGTCTGATTGGTTTTCCTTTGAATGTTATCTATTTCTTCCCTCTTGTCAGCTTCATTATTTTTTCCTTGTCTTGGATTCTTGGGAGCTTTACTATTATGTGTCTTGCTGTATTTTTCCTTTTGTCATGGAACTTTGGTGTTCTTGCTGCCCCCCTCAACAGTGTATTTCAGCATTCTCCCTGTTCTGCTCTCCACTGTGGCTCTGGTGAATTATTTCACCCTCCCATGCTTCTGACTATACAACAGTATTGTATAAATAAATAAATAAATAAAAATGTAAAAAAAAGGCATGGTAGTGGAACAAAAAAAGACACAGAGACCAATGGAATTGAATTTAGCAAACCTGTCCCTTTCAAGGGCAACCCTTTCTGCCCACTCGTGTCTATTCACATGTCCTTTTCTTTCACTCACTTTTTGTAATAAACCTGTTCTTTAAAAAAGAAGAAAGAAAGAAACCCAGAAATAACGCCACAAATATATGGTCAACTAATCTGTGATAAAGGAGCAAATAATGTGCAGTGGAACAAGGAAAGTCTCTTCAATCAGTAGTGCTGGAAACCTGGGAAAAGAATGAAAATAGATGACTAACTCACACCAAATACACTGTCAACTCAAAATGGACAAAAGCCTGATGTTAGGCCAGAACCATAAAATACATAGAAGGAGATGAAGGCATAGCTCTCTGTGCCATATGTCTCAAAAACATCCTTGAGGATTCCTCTTCAGGAGGAAAGAAAATGAAGGGGAAGAAAAACAGCTGGGATCAGATCCAACTCAAAAGCTTCTGGGGGCCTCCCTGGGGGAACAAGGGGTTAAGAAGCAACCTATGAAGCTATCCGCAGCCGCAGCAGCATGAGTTCATTCCCTGGCTGGCTTGACTACCCATATGGCACAGCAGAGCTCTACTGACTCACCCGCTACTCCCCTCAGCAGTATATTTCAGTGATTCTGTCTGTTCTGCTCCCCACTCTGTCTCTGGTGAATCCTCTAAATAACCCTGCACCTCTGGTTCTTGTATACAAGAACCCTGAACCCCAGTTCTTGTATACACAAAAAAATAAATCACAAAAACAAAAGCTTCTGTGTAACAAAGGAGATAATAAGCAAACCAGAGGAAAACCCTTCTTGACAGGTGGGCCAAGAAAAAACCTTGTGCCTTGGACTTAGCCCTTGAGATACCATAACTGAACAGCAAAGATTCTGGTGGGTACAGGGGAATGGTAGAGAGCACCCTGACCACCCATCTCTTACAAAACCTTTTCTGGGTAAGCTTCAAAACACCACTGAGGGACATAGATACTGTGCCCAGCCCAAAGGTCCAGTGAGTAACCACACAGCCAGGCGTGCTGCCTGGGGCCAGCCTGGGTCTCTGATGAGGTGGGCAGTCTTGTGCCGTGTCCATGGGAGGGCGCCAGAGAGGTGCTGACATTCCCAGAAGTGGTGGCCATGAGCAGAGTGCTTCCTCAGGACACTTGTGAAAACAAGAGGTGATGGTTGGGGAGACATGCTTGCTGGACACTCTGAACGGGGAGGGACAGGATGCAGACAGTGCCAGGTTGCCCCAGGGCAGGCGCAGAGGTGAGGCCCCCTGCTGTGTTCCCATTAGCCTCCCCGAGGTCTTCTAGGAATCCAGCTGGACAGGTGAGCTGTGCCAGGCCCTTTGGTGTCGCTGGCCACCATCTAAGTGCCCCAGATGAAGAGGGGCGATCCAGCCAGCCCCCATATTTCTCCTTGGGAGAACAGATCAAGTGGGTGAGGGCTGTGTACACTGTGGAGTCTATGCAGGCTAAGGCATGCCTTCATTCCCAGCATCCCATTCATGCGGACTGCGTGAAAGGTGCGGGATGCTGGCCTCTGATGCGGTGTTTTTCCAGGACAGCCACTTGTATCTTCTTCCGACACGAATGAGGGAAATCTTTTTTCCCAGTCCGATCAGCTTGGAGCATGAAGAAGTTGAAGGATACGTGCCGGCCTCAGGCGCACAGAGATGCAGCTCAGGGTTGAATTCACAGGGGTGTGTCAGAGTTCTGTCCCTAGCCAACCCTGATGGCCCCCTGCCAGCGCTGGGGCCACCGAAACACAGGTGGGGGGAATGAAGGCAACCACTTACGCTCATTGAAATACCAGAACGTCCACATTGTGGTGCCATTGGGCTAAACTTAGCAAAATCATGCCGTGAGGGAAGAATGCAGTCCCAGGAGGAAAGGAGTGGATGTGAGCGTGTAGTGGCAGGAAGGGCACAGAGCAGGTTTCTATGATCCGAGCAGACCAAGTAAAGGAGAGTCCTGGAGCCCTCGGTGGCTTTCTCTGGCTTTTATTGAGATTTTACATGTAGTGCAGCAACCAGGTTCATGGCAGGTAGGGGTGCCAGGGGGCCCTGAGGCCTGCAGGCCTCCAAGCCCCTGCAAGTCTTCACTCTGGGCTTCTCTCTCTCTCTTCTGGCTTTCTTTCTCCCCTTCTCTCTCCTGCCTCTCTTCTGCTTCTGCTTCACTTGGTGCCTATCAGTAGTCCTCCCACGGCCCTCAGAAGTAAACCTGACAGCTTACAACAATGGACAAGTGCAGGTGCCCCATCAGGAGGGGCAATCCTAATGATAGGAGGGCAGAAAAGCCTGAAAACCAATTTCCCCTACAGAGTGGAAGCCAACAGGGGACAAAAGTCACGAGCACGAGTTCTTTCTGCTTCAGGAAAACAGCAGCCATTGTTCCACGCTGCAGAGGACGCACGTGGTAGGAGGCCCCAAGTGGAAAGGGGACCATCTTCTCAGGGCAGGGGGTCAAGGACTGAACGCTCACATGTCTGCTAGTGCATGTAGGCCCAGCGACCTGGAGACGAGACGCAGGAACAGCATGGCTGCTGTATTTACAAGGGCGCCTTGTGCTTTGGATTTACGGGACTGAGCACTACTAGGTGCACTTTGGCCTCACATGGTGCACTGGAAGGTTCTGTGCTCACCAAAGGTATGAAGAATGGAGCCAGACAGGTGCCTGCGTTGGCAGTCTCTTTGTGAGCCCAGGCAGAGGCTGAGAAAAGATGGAGCGGAGTGTCAGGTGTCCTCACTCCTGACCCGGCCTGAACTCTGGGCTCAACCTGGAATTGTCTACCAGTGCAGCATGAAAGAGTCTAAGTGAGCCCTATGCTCGGTGCTAGCCCTCAACAAGCCACCGAGCTGGTGTCTTTCACTGTGGCCACTTGTGGCCTCCTGCTGAGAGCAACTAGAGGCCCCACGGGTCAGCCTTTGCAGGCTGAGTGTACTCTGGGTCCCCCCCCACAGTCACCGATGCTCAGGAGCCCAGAGCTCGAGTCGTGGGTGACTGTAGTTCTCAGCAATGCTCAGCCCAGGTGGCATCACCTGGTGTCCCTTGTTGGACTGTGGCGCAGGCTGTGCTCTCACAGTGAGTTACACTGTCTCCTCCCAGCCTATAGTCTTTCCCTCGCCGCGAGATCTCTATGTGTGAAGAGAGCAGTCCTGCTCTGCTGTCCAATTAGTAAGTAAATGTGACACTCTTCTGGAAGGCCCCTTCCCAGCCCAGGGGCTCGGAATGGGTGGTGGCCTCGGCCAGCCCATGTCTGGTCTGTGGAGACTCTGCAGGTCGTCATGATGTTGGGTTCATGGTCATGGGCCACGAGGCTGTGGAACCTTGAGGCACCCTGCTGCATGGCCCTACGTGAGTGACATAGGGAGTTAGAGAACAAATGTGCGTGTTCTCATATGTGAAAAGCAAACTGCCCAACCAAGACACCTGGCATGGCTTTGAAAATCAGAAGTGTAGCCCTGACTAGACGATGGGCTGCCTGGTCAAGGGTATGGTGCAGAAAATGCCTAGCTGGGAGATGGGTGCTCGGGCTGTCCTTGTGGACAGGTTCCGAAGCCTGAACTTTGGGAAATGAAACCAAACTCTCAATACTTGGGGATCAGAGAGAACACATGGGAATTTGAAATCCTTGGGAGTCACAATGCATCTCTGTGTGTGTCTCTGGCTCTGAATGTGTCTTTCTCTCTGAGGATGTGCAGGGACGTGAGGATGTGCTGGGATGTGTGAGAGGATTGTGGATGTGAGGGGATGGGGATTGGAGGGATGTGAGTGTTGTGAGGGGAGGGAGGAGACCTGGGAAGAAATGAGGGCACAGGGTGATAGGTGGGCACCTGGGAGGCTGGGGAGGTGAAGGGACAGGGGGACTTGAGTGGCGAGGCTGGACTGTGACGGCAACTGAGGGGATGAGGGTGAGAGGCGTGGGGTGTCACACGGACTGTGTGAGGAGGCGGTTCTGGTCAGCGCATATCGCTGGTGACACCAGCTCACCCAGCAAGTTCTACTGGGGGTGTGTGGGCGGGAGCTGCTCAGATGGCAGCCCTGCATTTGTGGGCTCAGTCCTGCCTCCCTCACAGACACTAAGTGCAAGTGTGGGAAGCTTTTCCCACCCCAGGACTGGAGGGGCCGTTGTGAGGGGGTGAGACACCATTCTGGAGGCCACCCCTTTTACCTGCATGTCTGCCTGGGCAGGCACAGTGAGGGAAAGGCTACAGGCTGGGAGGAGACAGCATAACTCACTGTGAGGGCACAGCCTGCCCCACACTGCAACAAGGGACACCAGGTGATGCAACCTGGGCTGAGCATTGCAGAGCGCCACACAGTCACCCGCAGCACATGCTCTGGGCACCCAGCGCATAGGTGCCTGCATTGGGGGCCCCAGAGTGCTGCCACCCCTGCCCCAGCTGACCCCACAGGACAGGGACTGCCTCCTCGACAGCTGGGCCAAGAAAAAAACCTGGTGGCTGGGACTCTGCCCCTGAAGTGCCATGACTGAATAGCTGCTGGTGCTACTGAGCACAGGAGGCATGTGGAGGGGAGAACCCGATCACCCTGCTTGTCCACAACCATTAGAGGACAGTGAGAGCCTCCCGGAGGTGAGTGGGTGAACTGCCCAGGCCCAGCAGCCCAGCAAGTTTCCACAGGGCCAGGCGGGTGGTGGCTCCTGGGCCCTGCCTGGAATTGAGATGTGGGGGGCTGTCTGCTGCGGCCTCCAGAGGAGGGGGATCCATGCAGGTCTGACAGTCCCGGGAGGGTGGGTTCCCTGGAAGTGTGCTCTGTAGGTCGCCTAAGGAATCATGTGCTGATGGACGGGACACGTGCTTACTGGACACCCTGGACAAGGAGAACAGTAGGCGACAGCGCCAGGCTTGAGCAGGACACACACACTAGTGAGGGCTTCCTGCTCTGTTTCTGTCAGCAGAAACAAGAGTTTCAGGACATCCGTGTGGGCAGGGCAGGGGTGGCCAAGCCGGGGGTGTCCCTGGAAGTCTTCTGAGTGCCCTGGATGTAGTGGGACCATGCAGCCTGCTCACACTTTCCTCCTTGCAACGAGCACATCAAGTGGGTGGACTCCCATTGGGTGCTCAATGATGCTGTCGGGGATAAGTGGGACCTGGCTGGGTACACCATGGAGGCACAGGCAAGCCTTCACTCACAGCATCCACCTCACGGAGACCCAGATAAAGGGCCCCAGGGGTGTTCCCACCCCACAGCTACATGGAGACATGATCTGCTGCTCTCCACTTTCCAGGAAGCAGCACTCACTACACCACCACCTAGAGGCTGAGCAGAGGCCGTGGGGCTGCAAGAGCTCTAAGTCTTCCAGGACAGCAGGATATCAGGGGAGCCAGTGCTTGCTTCTGGGCCAACACAGCTCCGGAGGGCGGTGGGGGCACTGACATGCCTGTAGCAGCTGCCCAAACCAGGCTTTCGCTCTCACGCTGGGGTCTCTGCCCTATGTCCCCAGAGCTCCCCTCGGTAGTTCAACCCGGACTCTTCAGTGTGTGGTGAGACCGAAGGACAGAAGCTCACAAGGGAGTTGTGCTCAGAGCTCTCACGCTTGGACGAGGACTTTTACACCCATCAAGGAGAGGAGCAGCGAAAAGTACGCCAAGGGCGCTCGCTGGCCAGGGGCAGCCCAGCTTGCAGGAGCTACAGCTTCCTTCTGTCCTGACAGCAGCCCCCGGGCCATGCTGCATCTCTGCTGGTCCGAGTGCTGCTTGGACTGAGCCAGCACAAGGGCAGGAAAGGAAGGGCCCTGGAAGCCCAGCCATGTCCAGGGGTCTGATAGGACCACCCCGACTTCTACTGTTAGGGGCCCTGAGGTGTACCCCAGGAAACCCAAACTCGCATGCTCTCCTGGGGTCTGCTGACTGGCGCACACAAAGGGGACCATAGTGAGGGGAAAGGACATTACTGGAGTCCTGTGCACCGAGGGCGCAGAGGAGGAGAGTTGTTTCCCCAGATAATACCCAAAGTCACCCGTCCCCTCATGGATCAAAGCCCAGCCAAACAGGGTTGCCCCAAAGCAGTGGTGCTGAGGCCTGAAAACCTGCCACAAGTTTGAGGCACCTTCAGACTGCGATCCCCAGAAAGGGGGTAAAGGGCCAGGAAAATCTGGCACCCGAGTGGCCCAACCAAGTCCCAAATGAAAGCTGCAGTGTCAGCCTCCCCACGTGTCTCTCAGCCTGTGTCTCTCCAAAGTGTCTCTTCCTGCTTATCTCCAAGTATCCTCCATGTCCCCCTGGGTGAGGCCAGAGTGGAGAAGGTAGCAAGTCCTTGTCCTCCCCAAGTCCCTCTGGTGTACATTCCTGGCTTTCAGTGTTGTGTATCCTCACCTGACCACTCAGATCCACCTCTCAACAGGGGGGCGGAAATTATGGAACGTGCCCTGTCGTTGGCCAGGCCTCTGTTCTACCAGCTGGCTTTTTACATACCTTCGTGGCCCGCACCAACTGTACTCCGATTTGATCTGCCTGAGGCCATCCTGGCTCAGTGAGAACAGGGCCAGGATGAACCTCAGGCTCAGGGACTGGGTTGGCTTGATGGTGGCTTCTGGCTGGGGAGGACAAGTGTGTGCTGCTGACCAGACACAAGACTGCCTCCCCTCCTGCTGCAGAGCATCAGGGCACTGAGGAGACACCAGTCTCGTATGTTGAGCCCAAAAGTTTATTGGAGGCCTAGAGTGAGAGTGGCTGCCGCCTCCCAGGCTAGGCCCCCTCAGCTGACTGAGGCGGCTCTAGGTGGCAGGTGTGAGGGCCATGTGTCCAGGCCCACCTAAGACCTGTATCTTCGTAATACATTGGTTGCCTCCATTGGGAGAGGGTCCCTGCCCTGGGGGAGGCGTGGAATCTGGGCACCATGGGGAAGCAGTGGTAACCTGGGCCTAGCAGCCTGCTGCCCAGCAGACTGGGTTCACCAGGACTTCAGGGCCCCAGCAGTTGGGCGGGGTTGGGGTCGTGCTATGAGCCAGGCCAGAGCACATGGGTAGGAGCCACTGAGGAGAGCATTGAAGGGCACAGTCTCTGGGCATCTGTTGGCCACCTCAGGGGTGATGGGCAGGGAAGGTTCAGAGCTCCAGAGACGTAGCTCAGGGCAGAGGCCTGCGTCCTTGGGCTCTTCAGACGTTGTTGGCTGCACGGGCATCACAGGAACTGCTGACAGAGCACACTGAGTCAGCTTGTGCTCCAGCCCATGCACCCACCCCGGCAAGACCCATGGGCTGGGATCCTGGAGTCCAGGGGGCTTCTGCATGGCCACTTTCGGGCTCTGATGTCCAGCTAACGAGGCCCAGCCTGGTCTTGCCCCCTGAAGCTCCACAGAGAGGAGAAGGGAAGGTGGAAGGGTCAGGCAGGGCCTGGGAACTCTTCTTATTTTTCCCTGCCCCACAAGGATGCACCAGAGGGAACTGGCTTGAGCCTACCTGGTGGGGGGATGTCCAAGCCATGCCTCCGCAAATGGGCCATGGAGGCCTGGAGGTGGCTGACGACACGGTCATCTGGTAGGCTCCAGGGCTGGGCCAGGGTGTGGTACAAAAATACTTGCATGCCCTGACCAGACAGCCTGAGCAGCCACTCTAGGCAGGGAACATGTCAGTCATGAGGGTGCTCAGTCCCACCTCATCCCCATCCCTCAGGCACAGCCAGGGCCCCCGCGTTTTCTGCTCTGCTCAGGATGCCCCTTCTAAACTCCTTGCAGTTTAGTCCACATGGGAAGGGAGGGCCCCTTATTCATGCCATGCCCTGCAGGGCCCTGTCAAGGTCCCCATCCTGGTGCACACACACACGCTCTTGTGTGCAGCCCACATAGCGGACAGGGCCCCAGCACCGGCACTTACTCTCGTGCACCTTGAGCATGGTATAGGCCATGCCGGTCAGCACCGCTCACCATCGAGGATGAAGGCATCCCAGATCCTCAGGGTGAGCAGAAAGGGTGTCTGTGGGGACAAGAGTGCCGAGGGGCCACTTGAGCAGGACACACTGGGGACCCCACACCTCAGGAAACGCCATGTGTCTCTGCGGTCCTGACCCACCTCCCAGGCTGTGTCAAAGGCCTGCATTTCCTCATCTGGGCAGGCCCACCCTGTGGGGAAAGGGCTCCAGGATTGGGGTCCCCGCCAACTAGGAGAGGTGAAGAGGCCCAACAGCACATCTGCTGTAGGGGCCAGTCTGGACCGCCACCCAGGGGGGATCTGTTTCAAAGGAGCAGCCCAAGGCTGTATGTCTAAGGACAAGTGCATGCACCGGCTGAGCTGGCCATTCTAGCTCAGGTCTTGCCGATGGACCCCGGCCCAGCTACCCTCAGGCGGGCCACCACCTTACCCGGTGCAGAAAGCACTCCAGGAACCACTGGGTCACATGGGCTCGAATGAGCAGCCGTTCCTGGTGCTAAGTCAAGGGCATAGGGTGTTCAGGGCCCCCCCAGGGAGCCACAAATCCCCCCACTCATGGGAACTCAGCTGTGAACTGGTAGCCGAGGGTGCCCTCCCTATCCATTTGCCCACCACTAGGACAGTGGAGTCACCTGCTCTTGGTCTGGGCCGGCATCGTGTACTCACCATGTGATGCTTCAACCTGGGGAGCAACTGACTGATGGTTTCATCATGATGCTCCAGGAACCGACCCAGTTTGGGACACCCTGTGCTGAAGAATCCTGGAAGGACCCAGGTCCCCGAATTCAGAGCCTGCTCCAGCGAGGTAGGGGTGGTACACTGGCAGGCCCCACTCCTGAGCCCTCTTCCCCACACCCACCCATCAGATGACCACAGCAATCCCAGCACTAGGTGGCCTGTGATTCCCAGAGGGCAGGCCTGGCCTCGATACCTGTGCTGATGGCGGTAGTGAGCAGACCCCCTTAGGCCCCACCGCCACCCCCTGGTTGCCCAAATTGTCTGGTGCTCCAACATGAGGTTCAGGTAGCCAGAGGTTCAGAAGACCCAAGCCTTGCCCTTCCCACCCTGGTGACATTGGCACTGAGAGCCCCGGGTGGGAGAGTGTCCATTCGCTGAACTTGGGGGCAGTTGATGGCACCTAGGAAGGGGGGCTGTGTGCACTATCTGGTCCTGGGTCCTGGGGCTTGGCCGGTGGGCTAGACACGAGGCAGAATTCTCATGCAGGGCAGTGAGACATGTTTGCACAAGGAAGTGCGGCAGCAACGCTGGGTGCAAGACCCACAGGGAATCATGAGGGTGGAAGTGCCCTTCCCTGATGGGAGTGGATGGAGTGGGGACCTCAGCCAGGGCAACTGCTGGGTGCTATGCTCACCTGTGTCCTAACTACCACCCACCATGCATGGCGTGAGAGTCATCTGTCATTAATTCATCCAGAGCCCAAAATGCCTCCTCCTCCATATATAGCAGCAGCAGCGCCACGATGGGGCTCAGGTGCCAGCGGTGGCCCACCTCCCGCAAGAGCCAAAGACTCGAGGTGCCTGCCCGGCATCTCGGACCTTAGCATGCCAGGGACTGGTTGTGCAGGTTCAGGGGGACATTGGTGTGCACGTAGAGACCCTGACCCAGCACAGGCACCAGGGGAGTGAGGTGCCCTTTCCAGTTCTACAAAGGGGTTGTCAGGGTGCAGGGGTAGCCTGCTGCAGAATGTTGGACTCCAGACCCTGCGGTGGTCATCTCTGGCTCTTGGCCTGAGTCCCACAGCACATCCGTGGGGTGAGGAGGACGTGAGGGTGAGGAGGACAGTGAGGACACCCGAGGAGGGGCTGGGTGGGGTACTCACCGGATTATAAATTGAAAAAGTCACAAGGACGTTGAAGAGGGCCTGCTGCCTAAGAGGGCGACAAGAAGGGTTCCTGCTGGTTCCCCAGCTCCTTGGTCTGCCCTACCTGGCCTCTGCCTGTCCTAGTGAATCCACCAGCCGGACAAGCAGGGCCATCTCAGGGCATCTGGCACCTGCTATTATCTGCCGTGCGGGTCTAGCGGGCATGTTTTTCTGCCGTTGCTCACTTCACACATGTTAAAGTTCATGTCTGGCTGGATGGCTCCAGGGATCTTCACCAAGCAGTAGGGCTGGCCCTCCCGCCTCCAGCCCCTTCCTCCTCAACATACCCTGTGCTGCCAGCACTGCCCTCTCCTCTGAGTCCCTGAGGCCTCCGCCCATCCTGCTGGGATCTGGAAAACCTGCCAGGACTCCTGAAATCTGCTAGAACCCCTTGGAGTCTACGGTGCCCTGAGACCCCTGAATATGCCCCAGTTTCATGGGACCCCGCCTACCTTCCCAGGCCCTCCTGAGACCAGCAAGCTGTTTCAGAGGCAAACGTGCCCCCAGTCCTCCTGAGGTGCTGGAACACCCAGGGCCTTCCAAGTTACCCTCTGTCTCCTTGAGTAATCCCCGATCATGTGAGGGCTGCCAGCCTCAAATCCCACCACAATTTCCACAGGACCCCATCTACACTCGGGCCCTAGCCCCTGGCCCTGAGGCCCAGCAGCCTTACTTGGTGCTGTATCTGGTTTTGAAGAAGATGTGGTCCCGGCAGGTGACACTCACATCTTCATCAATTTCTGCGATGGATGGTGACAACACCTTGCCCAGCGCCATCAGCTGCTGTGGGTGAAGCCAGAGGCATCTGAGTAACACAAGTTCATGCCTGCACCCCACCATCCTTCCGCGGTCTTGCTTGAGGCCAGGGAGGGCAGCACATGGCCCAATCCTTTGTGTCGTCCGGCCTGTGGTGATGCTAAGCCCTCCACTCCTTCTAGGCCCCAGGTCCACACCTGTTGCAGGAGCCCTTCGACCTGAGGCCTGGCCTGTGAGCTCCAGGACACCGCCCATCCCAAGCCGTCCTTACGGCAGGTCACTCTTCACCTGCTTTCCTCACTGGCCTGCTCGCTTTTCAAACCAGACTGCATCTGGCAGCAGCCTGACTCGGGTCCCCGGCAATGGCAGCACTGCCGAGGCTACTATTCATTCCCCAGATGCTGAAGGCTCTCCAGAGTCTCTTGAGGGCCCTGCCACGCCTCTTTGGGATGCTCAGGGCTCCATCCTTTGCCACAGTAAAGGGTTCCCATTGGAAAGCAGTTTTGCTCTTCTACAAGACAGCTTTCCACCTTGGCCTGTTCTCTTGAACACAGCCCCTTTTCTAGACAGTTTATAATGGGCAGGTTTCGTGTTTTTGAGAAAGCTTTGCCTTTGGGAAGTCTAGAATCTTGTCACCTGCCAATGAAGAAAATTGTATGTCTTTGCTTGCGTCTGTGGAACCTTTCCTTGGAAATGTCTTCTGGATCCTACCCCTGAAAACTGCAAACTGTCTGAGTCACAGATGGCAGAGCGCTTCACTGTTTTGTTCTGGCTGATTTGAAGAGACGTGACGAGCATTTCGAGGGATGTCTGCTTTCTCTTACAAAGTTTCAGAAATGGGGGCCTCTCTGGTGGCCGAGGGGTAAGTCTCATCGCTACCACTGGTTTTGTGGAACCCATTGACAGGTGACTAGTCTTTCCAAGTGGTACAGAGAGGCGCCAGGTCCCTTAGGCAAGAGGGACCGGGGCCTGTCTGAAGTGAGGGGTTAGCGCCAGAAGGCCCCGAGTTCACGTGCCCCCTTATTGCAAATTCCGTGCAGTGAGCCTGCTTCTGCCCGAGCACATGGGGCTGTACCTCATACTCTCCCTTGTTCTCCAGCATGGCCTGGTCCACACCCAGCAGGAGAGCCCAAACACGGCCCCGCACTTGTGGGGGAATCCCCTTGTAGACCCGGCACCTCATCTAGGGGAGAGAAGACAACTCTGGGGCCCAGGCAGCTGTGGGTACGAGAGGGCACCATGCGGCCTCCGAGGGGCACCGCCTCGCACTCTCATGCCGGGGGCTTTGGGAGAGCTTGGGTGTGCCCTGACCTGGGCTCCCTGGCCCATAGTGAAGACCAGGCTGGTATCTGCTCTGGCCCGGGATCCTGTCCAGGCAGGCGGCCCTGCGGGGGTGGGCAGGGCGGCTGAGGATTGCCTTTTAGCCCCAAGCCCAACGGCATGGGGCTCAGCTGTTTACCTTGGAGCTGTGGCTGTACTTCTCCCAGTGCTTTAACATCTGCACCCACTTGTCTGCCCTCCTAGCCATCCGGAGGTTTTGCTGCAAGACAAGGAAGGGTGGTGTGGGCCACGCTTCCCACAAGGTCCCTCAGCAGCACAGGGTCCCACAGGCACAGGCCCCAAAGGGACCAGGTGCAGAGCTGGGTGCTGAACCCCGGGCCTACCACTGTGTTCTGGTCTCCAGGTGGCTTCCTGAGGAGACTCCTGAGCTTCATGTGTGGCAGGGCGCCAGGGGGGCTTGTGGCTCAGGCCCTGGGCACAGGCCTGGGTGGGGAGGCAGTGGCGCACCCTGCCTGACTGCCCTGACAGGGTGCCTCTCACCTTGATCTCCTGGGCACTGAGGCCGGGCAGCTCCTCCTCACTGGAAGAAAGGGAAGCAGAGAGTGAGGGCTTTTCCAGGACCCGTCCCATCCCAAGAGGGCAAGAGGAAGGGCCTGCCCCTGCACAAAGGTGACCTTGGGAGCCTCAGCCACAGGGTGGGGCCAGAGGGTACACCCTCTGTGGAGCCTGAGAAGAGTCCAGAGAGTAGGCAGAGGGTCCTACTGCTGGGACCCTTTGCCACCCCCTGGAAGCATCCTGCCTCTGTCCTGGGGCCAAGCAACAGAACCCTCACAGCCCAGTGCAGCCAGGTGCCCTGACACGCCTCCGCCTGTGTCCCCTCACGGGGTGGGCCTCTGTTGCCCATCTGCATCTTCCTACAGCCTGCATTCACCCCTCTTGGCTGTCCTTGCTGCCCCGGCCCATCTGGTCCCCTTGTCTCACCAGAGGATATGCGCATCCTGCACTCTAAATGGGTCCCACCCAAGCTTGTGCAGTCCAAGTGGGCTGCAGAGCCCTGTCAGGGCCCTGTTCCGAGAGAAGGGCCTCAGGGCTTCGGGACTCTGACCTCTTGATCGAGACGTCATCTTGATCCCCACCCCAAGCCGGGCAGCTCCCCTGTGCTGCATGTGCCACACCCCACTTTTCTGCCTGTCTCCTCAAGCCGAGGTCACAGCCCTCACTCGGCTAGCTCCTGTCTCCACAAAGGGTTGTACTGGGTTGTCCGGAGCCGTCCGGAGCATGCGCCGTGTTGCGTATGCGTGCCGTGAGTTGAGTTTCGCTTTACCATTTCGCTTGCGGAAAACCACAGGTTTTTCCTGTAAATCACATGAGACTGGGAGGTCCGGGAGGAGGAGCTACCAGGATATAAGAGGAGAACGCGGGAGAGAGAGAGAGAAGAAGAAAAGAGATTTAAGAGGAGACCCACGAGAGAGGAGAGTGCTGCGAGAGGAGCAGAGAGAAGGCCAGGGAAGTAAGAAAGACAGGGAAAAGAAAGACATGGAAAAGTAAGAGAAGGAAAAGGAAAAATAAAGAAGCATGCGCTAGCGTCAAGTTGTCTCAAGCCCCTCATTTCATCCTCAGCCCTTCTCTTTTCGTGCCTCTGAATCCCGCGGGTCGGGACACTGGGTCCCCTGAGCCTAGGAGCCAGGTGAGACCATGGCTGACCGGACGGGTTGTCCAGGCGCCCCCACCCTCTATGGCCACCCTCTGCAGAGCTGCCACTCTGCAGACCAGACCCTTCCTGGGACGCTGAGGCAGGCACTGCTGTGGCTCCTCTGAAAGGCAGAAATGTCACTCCTCCAACATCCCAGAGCCTGGCCACATGTCCAGTCAGTCCCGGTCCACTTGCCCAAGATGGACAGCAAGGTCTCCCCGCAGGAGTCCACCACTGCCCCGGGGCTTGATGGGCCCTGGGTTGGGAGGTCTTGAGCGGTGGGCTTGGGCTCCTGAGAGCTGCATCTGCCAATACAAACCACCCTGACATTGACCCTGTGGACTCACTGAAGAAAACCCAGGTGGTCCACCGCCCTGTAGAGCGACAGGTCTTCGTCGTGCCCGGGTTCCACTGGTGCCCCTGCGCGTGGGCCCTGCAATCAGAGAGGGTTCCACGGAGAAGTTTAGACCAGAGCCAAAGGCAGGAGCAGAAAGTGGGTTGGCTCCTCCCTCCCCTACACATGGTACCAAGGAGCCCCTACCAAGGGCCCGCAGGCCAGGTGGCACCCACCTGCCTCAGTGGGGTCACCTCACACCTACCAGATCCTACTGCTTTGCTACCTCCTGGGCATTTCCTGCTCCTACCTGGCTGTCACCTGTCTGGGCCTCACCTGCTCCTGGGTGCTACCATCCCTGCCTGGGCTCCACCTGTTTCCACCACTACCCTCTCTGACCGGGCCTCACCTCATCATAGCAGGCTAGGATGTCTTCGATTTCTTTGGAGCGCAGATGGGGCACGTCCACCATGGCCAGTGCTGCGAGAGTAATGAGCCCAATGTCTCAGGGTCTCCCCTCCCCTGGAACCTGCCGCCTCTTCAGGGAACAGACACGCAAGGGTTGCACGGGCAGCTCCCTAGTTGCATTTCCAGAGTGCTCGGCACCCTGGGGCCAGATGCTGTGACTTCTGGGCTGGGTTTGCAGGCACTCTGTCACACTCTCATTTGAGGACCACGCTACCCAGACATTGTGTTTGGATGTGATGACAGCTGGGTGTGGAACAAAGGGCCAGAGGCTCAGCTCAGCTCAGCTCAGCTGCGCTTCCCCTGCAGGCCCAGGGCTGGTCGGCCCTGGCCCACTAAGGCTCCTGCAGTCAAACCAGGAATCCCTTTGGTCCTTGGGCCCCCACATTTCAAGTGACAAGAGAAAACATGCCCCTCCTCACAAGGCACCACCATCCTCAACTTCTGTGCCATCACTGCCAGACAACTACACCCTGAATGACATGGTGTGCCTCAACGACTGCTTACGCCTGGCACCCAGAACCAGTGTCTCCAGGCGACATGTGCAGGACCAATAGCCACCTGAAACCGTCCAGCATTGTCTTCTCAGGGGCCAGATATGAAGCTGTGGAATTGAGGGCATCTGCCCTGAGGGCCAGGGCCCACCGTCCCATCCTTCGGAAACATGATGGGGGCAGGCCAAGCACCAGTCGTACACACTTGACCGCCCACTGCAGACCATGGCCCACTGTGGGATGGAAGAGAGGGACCAGAATCCACAGGGGCAGACCCAGGTCTTCCTGGAGCCACACCAATCCCATCTTCACAGGACACGGAGGCGCAGCTGCTGCTCAGTTGCTCTTGATAAAGGAGGACGCAGGAGGCCTGACGGCGTCCACAACCCATGGTAAGATCGGCAAGGGTTCTTGTCTGGAGGCTGGGTGACAGCTTCACCTCCAGGAACGCTGCCTCTTACGGGAGGACACACAATTCTAAGTAGAAGAGTGGGGCCGGGAGGGCCACGTTTTCTCTGTGCAAGCAAACGGAATTGCCCCTCCTGGGACATGAGGAAAGGTCCACCCAACACTCTCCCAGGGGCACCGCTAGAGCGTGCAGGACACGGTGCAGAGAAACTGCCCAGCCGCCGAGGGACCACAGGACCGGGCCTGACTGCCTGCCTCACCGGCCGGCTGCACATGAGTCTGGCATGCAGGGCAGGATGCACAGCCAGCTGTGGGACACAGCCGGCCTCTTGACTCACGTGCAGACCAGGAGACCCAGCCTGCCCAGCCAGGAGTCACTCCCAAGGGCAGAAAGCAGGTCACACTTACCTGTCTGACCAGTGACTGGGTGGCCAATGAATGCAAGGGCAGCGAGTGTCAGAGCTGGTCAGCAAGCGACGAGAGGGACTGGACTGGAGGACTGCCGAGGGCCTGCAGCAGAGGTGAGCCCGGTGTGGGCAAAACCAGGGGTGCAAGCAATTGCCCCTTACGGGGCTGCTGGTCAATACGGAGGAGAGAGCGGGGTGCTCTTAGCCGCTATCCCTTGACTGGCAAAGTTGCCTCCTACTCAGACTCTGCCCATCTGCACCCTACCCCGTCCACCTGCCTCTCCTCTCTGCCCCCTTCCTCCCCTCACCGCAGCCTCCTCCGCACTGTTCCTCCTCTCTCCACTCCTTCCTCCTCTTCTCCTTCCCACGCCCCCTCCGTGTCCTGCCTTCCCTCCCATCCCACGGTGCCCGCCTTCACGTCCATCCTCCTCCTCTCCGCACCGCCCTGGTTCATCCTCTGCCCTCCTTCCCCAATATCCTGCTTTCCTCGTCCCTCCCTGCCCTCCAGTTCCCGCACGCTCAGGGGCCGGCCTCCTGCATCCTCCACCCGCTCTGTTCCCTGCAGCCTCAGCGGCCACACTTGAGCATCTTCTCCCCACTCCCTTTTTCAATCTCTGCCTTCCTCCAGCCTCCTGCCTGCTGTCCTCGACATCGTCTTCACCTTTCTTCTCCCCGCCTCCTTGCGCTGCCTCTTTATCCGTTTCCACTGGGGCTCCATGCTCCCCACGTGCATCCTCCTGCGCCCCCCGTGACGCCCCTCCCACCTCCATCCACCTTGATCCCCTCTTCCACCCTCCCCAGCTGGCCTATCGTCCTTCTCCCGCAGCACCTCTGCCTCTGCCCCCGCAACCCCGTGCCCCTGCTGGGCTCATCCCTGTCCGCTCAACCTCCTCTTCCTGACAGGGGCGCCCAGGGCGGCTGCCCTAGCCCCACGGAGCTACGGAGCCGGGCTGCCGTCACTGCCGGGCTAGGTCACACTCAGATGCAGCCCACTGCGCCTTCCTGTCCAGCCAGCAGCCACTGTCCTCCCTGGCCCTGAAGCAAGGGGGCAGCAGGTCACACTCACCTGTCAGACCTGCTGCTGTGCCACCTGTGTCTCCTGATGGAAGCGGGCACGTGGGGCAAGATCAGCCATCGATCCTGAAGAAATCACCACGAGAGAGGAGACGGAACCTGCAACGGGTGAAGACAGGGAGGGCGGTGGAGCCGGGCAGTGGGGAGACCTGGGAGTGTCGTCCTTCCACCCAGCAGTGGGGCCCTCGGGGCCCAGGTCCTCCTTCCCTGTCACCACTGCCCCCGAAGCACGGAAAGATGTGGGGCAAGTCACACTCACCCATCTCCACACTCCCTCGGCCAACTGTGTGTCCTGAGTGGTCAAGACACTGCGGTGGAGACGGGCAGTGGCCCCGGCAGAGCCGGTTACTGAGATGGGGCCGTCGCCTACCTAGGGACAGGGAGCAGCGGGACTGCCAGGCAGTGGGACACACTGTGCGTGCCGGGGTCCTGCCTGGCCATGGGGGTGCCCCAACTCTGCTGGGCAGGGAGGCTCGCGGCCTTTCTCCTAGCAGCACACCGGTGGTCTCCACCCGGAGAGGAAATCTGCTGGACGCAGGGGGTGGGAGGGGCGTGTGGGTGTGTTGGGGGCGCTGTGGCATGGCCCCCTGCCCACAGGTGCCTCGTGCCCAGAGCCTAAACTCTACTCCTGCCCCCTCCCCTGCCAGTCTGTGTGCGTGCGCACTCTCCCTTGGACGGACATGTGACCTGACGGGAATGAAAGCTGCCAAGTGTGTTTCCACACCCGCTAGTTCCTTTCCCCTGATGTTTCCCTGGGCCTCATGCGAACCCGGGCGCGCAGGTAGCCCTAGCAGTGACCCGCGCGCCGGTGACGACTCTCGCAGCCTGGTCTCCCCTCGTCCCCATCCTCCTCCTCCGTCCTCTCCCTTCGCTTCTCTCCACTTGCCTCATGGCATCTCCAGCCTCCTCTCCGTCCGTGTGTGTCTGCTGACTCTCCCCGCCCTGCGTTCCCTGCCGCACCCAGCTCCAAACTCTTCTCGCTCCCTCCCGGCCCAGTGTTGGTCCTTCTCTCTGGCCCTGCTCTTGCTGTCCTCCCCACGCCTGTCAGCCCAGCTGGAGCACCTTCCTCTGTGGTCAGCCTTCCTCTTCTGGACACTGGCACCTCGAGCCGCTGCCCTTGACCGCCAGAGTCCAGGGGGCCACAGAACTGGACACACTCAGTGCTGGTGTCAGGTCACACGCATACGTCCCAGGACCTGTCCTGTCTCCCCCAGGGAACTCCGTGCCCACAGAGCCAACGAGGAAGAAGCAGGTCACACCTCTCTGACCCACTGAGGTCGGTGCTGTGTCTTCGGGTACAGATGGACACTCGGGTCCTGATGGGCGGTACAGTCAGCAAGAGATGACACAGAGCCTCTCACTGCCGAGGACAGAGAGCAGAGAGTCTACCGGGCCCTGGGCAGGACGCTGGTGCTGCCACTGCCCACCAATAGGCTTCTGGATCAGCGGGACTGGGAGCCGGGTCACTGGGTTGTGGGAAAGCATGAGCTCCACACGCCTTCTGCCTCCTCTGCCTGCTCCTTCTTCACGCGCTTCATCCTGCTCCCGGGGCTCCCTCCGTTCTCTCTCCCTCCTCCTCCTCCACCATGTCCCCTTCCTCCCACACCAGCCACCTCATCTTTCAACACCCTGTCCATCTCCTCCCAGCTCCACCGCATCCTCGCTCCTTCCTGCTGTCCTCACCCCGCCGTCCCCCATCCTCTTCCACCCTCCTGCCCTCGCCCAACTCCATTCCAGCCCATCGCCAATTTCTCCCTTTGTGCCACCATGGTCCCAACACTGATTGTCCAGCTCCCCTCCTCCTGCTTCCTCTGTCCACATGGACCCGCTGCATGTCCATTGTCCTACCAGCTCTCCGTGTGCCGTCCTCATCCACCTGCTCCTCCCGTCGCACAGGATCGCTCCACCCTCCTCTCTGTCATCCTACACTCGCCCTCCTTCACCACAGGACTTTGGGCCTCAAATCCTCCCAGGGTTTCCTCTGCCCCCTCCAGGTCACATCATGCTATCGTGTTCTCCTTCCTCTCCGTCCTCCTTCCTGCTCGATCAGCCCCTACATTCTCCTCCTCGCCTTGCTTAAGTCTCTTCCTGCACCTTCTCTTCCTTTCAGCACCGCACCCTCGTCTTCAGATCCTCTGCGCTTTCTGTCCCATTCTCTCATCTCCTTGCACCTGATCCAAGTGTTTGATAGTTCCCATCTCCGCCTCCTGCCTTTGCGCCGCAGTCCCCCCACACCCCCCCCGTGCCGCCTCACCGTCCTCCCGCTCATGCTCCAGCAACATGCATCCGCTCCAGCCTCCCCCATATCCCTCCCCTTCCTCTCCTCCACTGCCCCCCTTAACCCGGTATCTAGTCTTCTTTCCATTGTCTTCCTCTCCTTGTCTCCCCCATTTTTTGCACACCCCGGCTTTATCCTTCAGTCATCGACTTTCCCTCCTCTCCCTCGATCATGGCTCTTCAGTCCTCACTGCATGCATCTCATCACCTCCTGCGTGCACTTCCTCCTCTCTCCTACCGCCCTGTCTCTCTCTCTGGCCATGAACACCCTCTGCCCTTCCTCCTTCCCTTCCTGGGTGCTGGTGGATTGTTTTTGTTTAGAGCTCCTCTGACATGGACATTGTGTCGAGGGCGACCGTCTCCTCCTCACAGAGCCTCGGAGGCCTATGTCAGTATCACGCGAGGGAAAATCATTCTGGCAGAGTATTCTAGAATGTTTCACCCAGTTACCAATCTCCCGAAAGTCCCCGAAGAGGTGGGCCACCACCTGTCTGACCTCTTGCTGGACAATGTGTGTGTCCTGAGTGGAACGGGACCCAGGAGATGAGATCCGCAGTGAGTCCTGCAGGTCCTGCAGAGACACGAGTCACAGCCGACGCCTTAGGGGCAGGAAGCAGTGGGACCGCGGGCCTTGGAGGAACTGAGGATCTTCCGTTCTTCCCAGCAGTGGGATTCCCAGCCCAGTGGGGCAGGGAGCCTGTGCAGTGGGAACTCAGGGGCCCAGGAAATTTAAATCATCTGGCTCCATCACACCCAAAGGGCAGCGGAGCAGGAGGCAACACTCACCCTTCCGAACTCTCGCTGGGCGACGTGCCTCTCCCGGGTGGAATGGGACACGCGGGCTGGCTGACACGGGCAGTGAGCCCAGCAGAATCGGTCCGGGCTCTGCAAGGCAAGAGTGTTGACGGCCTAGGGACAGGGAGCCGTGTGAGTTCGGCAAGTGCATGTGTTGCACGTGCTGGCGTTCTCATCAGCACTAGGCTTTGCAGTGAGTGTTGCAGGGAGCCTGGTCACTCTGCACCCTGGATCTGTGAACCTCAGCCCAGTTAGCGTGCTAACAGCATGCAGGGTACAGCAGGGATGCGCAGGACTGGCGAAGCCCCTGGGCCACTGGCCTGGAGTCTTGCCCTTCCTCACACTCTCACCCTGTTCCCGCTTCCCATCCCCCAGAAGGTGCACGTGATCATTGGAAGGAAAAGTAGTACAGGATCTTTTTGCACCCTCATCTATCAGGCTTTAGGTGGGCCATAGTTCCGTCACCACTGCTGAAGTCTCCTATCACAGCCCGCAACTGGCACTGAAGCTGGCCTCACAGGACCACCCTCCACCTGCCAGGGGTCATTGTTCTCCCACCCCCAACTCCCTTCATCCCCAACTGTGGATTCCCAGGATAGCGTGTTGGTGCCCAGAGGTCCCGGTGTCATGCCAAATCCTCGAGTCAGGCGGGGGCCTCTCAGCAGGACCAAAGGGTTGGTATGAGGAACATAGTGGACAACCATTATCTGCTGAAAACCAGTCTCTGCAGGCAAGATGATGCCATCACAGCACGACCAGACAGCAAGGTAAGGGTCAACAGGAGGCGGAGACAGGATGATTTGGTCAGTGGGAAGCATGGAGTCGCCCAGGCAACGGCCCCTACTCTCTCCCCCTACTCACTCCCCTGCCAGCCAGTGCCAGACCATGGTGCATCCCCAATCCACATCCCCCCACGCTCCCAGACACGAGCCCCCCTTCCCGGAACCTGATGCCCGACAAATGTGAGACCGCCCTGGGATCGGGCTGCATTTCCCGAGGTGCACGCCCCTGTAGGTCTCTGGCTCTCTCCACTGGACTTGGGGTTGTCTTTCCTCCGCCCCGCACTGCTCCCAAAGCTGCTGCTGTCCCGAGAGGCAACAGCCAGCCCGCTTGGCTGCTCCCGCACCCTCTGCACCCTCCGCCTGCGTGCCCTCCAAAGAGCTTCGCTCCCCCGCCTCCTCTCCCACCCGCCATCTCCTTCCTCCTCTTCTTGCTTCTCTGGCATCCTTCTCTCCACGCTCAACCCCGTCCTCCTGTCCCATCTCCTCCACTTGGATCTTCTCTGCAAACTCGCGTCTAATTCTCCTCACTCCATTCTCTCCATTGTTCATGTACAGCTCCCGCCCCCTCCAACCTCTTTTTCTTTCTTCCCTTCCTGCTCTTCATTCTCCGTGCTTCGGGATCTCTTGCTGCACCGTCTCTGCTGTGCACATTCCCTCTCCTCCCAGCTCTCTCCATCACCTCCCCCCGCCACCCCAAGCTGCTCTCCATCACCTCCGCCTCCAGCTCCATCCTCCTTTCAGTCCATCGCTCCACCTTCCTCCCTTGTCCTTCCTTATTCTCTGTCCCCTTGCCCCTCCCCCATCTTCTCTCTAACTGCCTCCACCTCCCCTTGCCTTCCCACCCTCTTCCACACTCCCCTCCATCGTGCTGTTCACCCTGTGAGTGCAGCTTGCCATGGCCTCCACGACCCCCTTTTCTGTGACCTCCTCCCCTGCCTGGGTGTTGGCTAAGGGCCCCTCAGCTTATTGTGCTGCTCAAGGCCGATGAACAGCCAGCCCTTCCCCAAGAGAACTCGGATGCTGGTGAGAGAGGCATCCAGTGCTGGCTGTCAGCTCCCCCGCCCGCAGGCCAGGAGGTCATCCTGCCCAAACAGGAGTCACTGTCCCTGGCAATTGCAGAGGTGATGGGAGCTGGACACACTCACCTCTCTGTCCCTGTGGGTCCTGGCTAAGAGACGGAAATGGCCACTGGATCAACAACGGAGCAGATGGGTGCACAAGGCAAGGAGAAATGGAAAGACACCTCCAATTTCCTAGGGATAGGGAGCAGAGTGGCTGCCAGGCAGCAGGTAGAATGTTGGGGGGGGGGGCGGCTTCCATGCCGACCAACAATGGGCGTCTTGAGTCAGCTGCGTGCGGAGCTGCGTGCACTTTCCCCTGGAACCTGAGCCCTAATGGCATAGAGGTGTCCAGCGCAGCCCGTCACACTCCCCATTGCTAAGTCCACCCCGGCCTTTCCCTTCCTAGTGGACGTTTATTGCAAATACACATGGTGCCTTTCACATCACAATGATCTAGAAAGGTTCCTCAGTACCCTTCTAAGAGCCTCCCTACATTGAAGCTCTTCTATTCTATAGTCCCAACACATTGAATGGGTGTTCCCTAGTGACACGCAACACGTGAACGCATCCTCCCCAAGAGGGCTCATACACAGGGGCTGACAGACGCCCTAGCGCTGGGTGGGGTCTGTCCTTTCAGGTGCACTGAACACTGTGCTAAGGGTGTTCACAGGAGTCACTGTCCCTGGTAATTGCAGAGGTGATGGGAGCAGGATACTCTCACCTCTCTGTCCCTCTGGGTCCTGGCTAAGTGACGGAAATGGCCACTGTATGATTTTTGTTTCCAATAACATTGAAACACCAAGTGTCAGTTTGTAATTACTACCACAGCAACGAAATTGCAGTGTGCCAGAAGTCCATCATTTGTTTCCTCCTGGGTTTTTCTAGCCTATGACTAGAAGAAATCAGTCATGGTGCTTTATATCTGTGTCACTATCTTCTATGTATAAACAGTTCCCAAGACCAAGTGTGCTTTTTCTACCCAAACATCACTTGAAAGCAATTAGCGATGATAGTGATCAGCCCAATTTAACATACTCTAGTTGTGAATTAATCATTTAAAATTTCACATAACACCTGGCTTAAATATGATTGCAACCTTAAAGCAAAGGTTGAACTTCAGGAGGATCTTGGAGTGATACTGAGCAGCACTGCACTCAGGGAAGTCTTTTGCTCCTTGTGCCTCTGAGGAGATTGTCTGATTCCTACGTTCCCATTCACGAAGTGCTGATTTCATTTTGCTTTGGGTGAAATTGTGTTTATTCATCGCATGATACAAATTGCCAGTATCTTGGACAGTCATGAGGATCACTGTTGATGAGAGGCTGACCAAAGGAGGCTCAGCACCCTTGGGGAATGGGTAGACCTCACTTGCACTAGCTCACTAGCTGATGGCAGAAATTTTCAATGATGGCCTTCCTCTGGCACATCATGAGCAGCTCAACACCCCACACAATGGTAAATATAGGTCTGTAGGTCCCTGGATCAACTCCCCAAATGTGCTAAGACTGCAAAATTCTCAGTACTTTTGAAATGCCGACTGCATTTTCCTCCCTGTCCGGTTATCACCCCCTTTTCACCCTAAAGCCATTCCATTGATCTTTTTTCAGGATGTATGGTTTGTTTGAGGAATTGTTGTTTCTGAGGTATTATCTCAGAAAAAGTTTATAATAGCTATAGATGACCTTTGACTGTCCTATTTTCCAATCACATTTGTCAATTAGTTTACAATTCTGTTTGAGTATGAAGTCATAGATTTGTTTATAGTCCTGTTGTGCAGCTCCAAATTGTCCTGGACTGAGAACCTGTGGGCAATGTTTGGAACAGCCTGGATGTGGCTGGTGCACTGGCCCTGGTAATACGGAAGAGGACCCTGCATTGAAGGTTCTTCGTGGGGACCAAGAAGCTTATTGGATGCATAATAATGAGATGGTTCTTGACACCAGTCTTTGTCCTAAAGAAAAGAACTATGAGTGGTCCTTTATCCAGTGTCTAGGTAATAAAAATGGGATTAAAAACAATTTTAATTTCTACTTAAAACCAGAAGGGTTTTTCTTTTCTTACAATAAATGTTTAGAAAAATAGAGAGCGAGACTCAAATTTCAAAGATGAAAGAAATATTCTTCTCTATATCCATCCCTGTTAGGCAGATGGTGCATATCTGGAATCATTAAGTAGACTAAGCAGATGCATGGACTACAATAGCTAGATTGGCTTTCTTGTGAACTATTAAGAGGTATAATATTGACTTCATACCAATTTTCTATCCGATAGTATAGTCTTAAATGGTTCGGAATATTATAATGTCAGAATTGAAAGGACACTCAAGTGGATTCAATCAAACTTCATGGGAATGTCCTCTAAAATATCTGTGGAGTCAGTTGGCCTCATTTTCAAAGCTACAATTGGTATTCACTATCATTCCATTTTGAAGGTCTCAAAGTTTTCAGAGTTTTTTCACAGGACATCAGTTCTTACACTGAATCAAATCCACCATATTGAAAAAGTAATTAATTTGTTCTTTTTTTTTTTGGGGGACCCTCGCAGGTGGCTGGGGATCGAACTGGCGCTGCAGAGGCTGCGGGCAGCCTCACAACCCAGCCCTCAACCGCTGCACCACCAGGGGAGGCCCTTATTCATATTTTTATTGAGTGCCTTCCAAATGTCCCAGTTGGCGGGGCTTCTCCTCATTTTGGTTATTGTCTCTTTTGCTGTGCAGAAGCTCTTTAATTTGATGTAGTCCCAGCTGTTTATCTTTGCCTTCACTATCACTGCTTTGGGTGATGTGTCTGTAAAGATGTCTTTGAGGTGCAAATCACGTAGTGTTTCGCCTATATTTCCTTCTATATATTTTATGGTTTCAGGCCTTATGTCTAGTTCTTTAATCCATTTTGAGTTGGTTTTTGTGCATGGTGTGAGGTAGTGGTCAAGCTTCATTCTTTTGCATGTAGCAACCCAGTTTTCCCAGCACCATTTGTTAAACAAACTTTCTTTGCTCCAGTGCATATTCTTTGCTCCTTTGTCAAAGATTAGTTGACCATAAATATGTGGGTTTATTTCTGGGTTTTCTATTTGGTTCCATTGGTCGGGGTGTCTGTTCTTGTTCCAATACTATGCAGTTTTGATTATTAGGCTTTGTAGTATAGTTTGAAATCTGGGAGAGTGATGCCTCCATTCCCTTCTTTTTTCTTCAGGAGGGTTTTGGCTTTTGGGGGTTTTTGGTGGCTCCATATGAATTTTATCATATTTGTTCTATTTCTTTGAAGAATGACATTGAATTTTTATTGGAATAGCATTGAATCTGTATATTGCTTTTGGTAGGATGGCCATTTTGATAATGTTAATTCTTCCAATCCATGAGCAGGGGATGTCTTTCCATTTCTTTGTGTCTTCTTCTATTTCTTTTAACAGTGTTTTATAGTTTTCTTTGTATAGGTCCTTTACTTCTTTTGTTAAGTTTATTCCCAAATATTTGATTTTTTTGTTTCAATAATAAAAGGGATGGTTTTCTTGATTTCTTCTCCTTCAGATTTATTGTTTGTGTATAGGAAGGCTACTGATTTTTGTGTGTTGATTGTGTATCCTTCCACTTTACTAAACTGATTGATGAGTTGAATTAGTTTTTCTGTGGAGTTTTTGGGGTTCTCTATGTATATTATCATATCATCTGTGAATAGTGATAGTTTGACTTCTTCCTTGCCTATTTGGATTCCTTGTATGTCTTTCTCTTGTCTTATTGCTCTGGCTAGGACTTCCAGTATTATATTGAAAAGCAGTGGTGAGAGTGGACATCCTTGTCTTGTTCCAGATCTTAATGGAAATGCTTTCAGCTTTTCACCATTGAGAATGAAACTGGCTATGGGCTTGTCACATATGGCCTTTATGATGTTGAGGTATATTCCCTGTATCTCGAGAATTTCAAGGGCCTTTATCATAAATGGGTGTTGTACTTTGTCAAAAGCTTTTTCAGCATCTATTGATATTATTATAAGGTTTTTATATTTCTTTTTGTATTTTTTTCTTTTTATATTTCTTTTTGTTGATGTGTTGGATTACATTGATTGATTTTCTGATGTTGAACCATCCTTGTGTCCCTGGGATAAATCCAACTTGGTTGCGGTGAATTATTTTATGGATACATTGTTGGATTCTGATAGTAAAATTTTATTGAGTATTTTTGCATCTATGTTCATTAGAGAGATTTGCCTGTAGTTTGCTTTTTTTGTGTTGTCCTTGTTTGGTTTTGGTAGTAGTATAATGTTGGCTTCATAGAACATATTTGGTATTATCAATTTTTGGAAGAGTTTGTGAAGGATAGGCACTAATTCATTTCTGAATGTTTGGTAGAATTCATTGGTCAATCCATCTGGTCCTGGGCTTTTGTTTTGGGGAAGGGTTTTGATTACCGTTTCAATTTCACTGCTTATAATTGGTCTGTTTAGGTGTTCTATGTCTTCTTAGTCTAGCTTTGGGTGATTATAGAGTTGTAGGAATTTGTCCATCTCTTCTAGATTGTTGAGTTTGTTTGCATATAACTGTTCATAGTAGTTTCTGATTATTCTTTTGATTTCTGCTGTGTCTATTGTGATTTCTCCTCTCATTTGTGATCCATTTATCTGTGTCTTCTCCTGTTTCTCCTTTGTGAGCCTGGCTAGGGGTTTGTCTATTTTATTTATTTTTTCAAAGAACCAACTTTTGGTTTCATTCATCTTTTGGATTTTTTTTAAAGTTTCTATTTCATTTATTTCTGCTTTGATTTTTATTATTTCTTTTCTTCTACTGGTTTTGGGGTTTTGTTGTTTTTCCTTTTCTAGTTCTTTGAGCTTCAAGATTAGGTTGTTTCTCAACCCAAATGCCCAAAAATAGATGACTGGATCAAGAAGATGTGGTACATATATACCATGGAATATTACTCAGCATTCAAAAAAGATAAACACATGCAATTTGCAGCAACATGGATGGCACTGGAAGGGATCATGCTCAGCGAAATAAGCCAAAAAGAAAAAGAAAAATACCGGATGGTCTCACTCATAGCAGGAATCTAGAAAACTTAAATAAGGGACCAGGAAAACGAATAACTATAAGAAAGTGAAAATCAAAATCAACAAAAAACTATGAACCAGAGACACTTTTAGGGGGGCGGGGGTGGGAGGGGAGGGATTGGGGTCAGAATGGGGGGGCTGCAATTGTATGGGGAATATAAAAATAAAATTTATTATTAAAAAAATAAATAAATAAATCAAAAAAAAAAAAAGATTAGGTTGTTTCTTTGAGTTCTTTCTTGTTTCTTGATGTGAGCTGTATTGCTCTATATTTTCCTCTAATTACTGCTTTTGCTGCATCCCATACGTTTTGGAAATTGGTGTCCTCCTTGTCATTCAATTCAAAGAATTTTTTTAGTTTCTCCTTTTTTTTTTTAATAATAAATTTTATTTTTATATTCCCCATACAATTGCAACCCCCCCATTCTGACCCCAATCCCTCCCCTCCCGCCCCGCACCCCCCAAAAAGTGTCTCTGGTTCATAGTTTTTTGTTGATTTTGATTTTCACTTTCTTATAGTTGTTAATTTTCCTGGTCCCTTATTTAAGTTTTCTAGATTCCTGCTATGAGTGAGACCATCCGGTATTTTTCGTTTTCTTTTTGGCTTATTTCACTGAGCATTATCCCTTCCAGCGCCATCCATGTTGCTGCAAATTGCATGTGTTTATCTTTTTTGAATGCTGAGTAATATTCCATGGTATATATGTACCACATCTTCTTGATCCAGTCATCTATTTTTGGGCATTTGGGTTGTTTCCAAAGCTTAGCTATTGTAAACAGTGCTGCTATAAACATAGGGGTGCAGGTGCTCTTTGGAATTGATGTTTCTGTGTCCTTTGGGTAAATACCTAGGAGTGGAATTGCTGGATCATATGGAAGCTCTATGTTTAGTAGGTCCAGAAATCTCCACACAGCTCTCCATAGTGGTTGGACCAGTTTGCACTCCCACCAACAGTGCAGGAGAGTTCCTTTTTCTCCACAACCTCGCCAACATTTGTTGTTGCTAGTTTTTTAATATGTGCCATTCTCACTGGTGTAAGATGGTATCTCATGGTAGTTTTGATTTGCATTTCCCTGATGACAAGTGATGTTGAACATTTTTTCATATGCCTGTTGGCCATTTGCATTTCCTCTTCAGAGAAGTTTCTTTTTAGCTCTTCTGCCCATTTTTGACTGGATTATTTTCTTTGTTGTTGTTGAGTCTCATCAGCTCTTTGCAGATTTTTGTGATCAGTCCTTTATCATTAGTGTTGTGTGCAAAAATGTTCTCCCAGTCGGTGGGGTTTCTCTTTGTTTTTGTTATTGTCTCTTTTGCTGTGCAGAAGCTCTTTAATTTGATGTAGTCCCAGCTGTTGATCTTTGCCTTCACTATCACTGCTTTGGGTGATGTGTCTGTAAAGATGTCTTTGATGTGCATATCACGTAGTGTTTCGCCTATATTTCCTTCTATGTATTTTATGCTTTCAGGCCTTATGTCTAGTTCTTTAATCCATTTTGAGTTTTTTGTGTGTGGTGTGAGGTAGTAGTTAGTCTTCATTCTTTTGCATGTAGCCACCCAGTTTCCCCAGCACCATTTATTGAACAAACTTTCTTGGCTCCAATGCATAGTTTTTGCTCCTTTGTCAAAGATTAGTTGACCATAAATCTTCCGCACAAACCTTCGTGGCCTGCGCCAACTGTACCCCATTCTGATCTGCCTGAAGCCGTCCTGGCCTAGTGAGAACAGGGCCAGGCTGAACTGCAGGCTCAGGGTCTGGGTGGGCTTGACAGCGGCCTCTGGCTGGGAAGGTCGTGGTGTGAGCCGCTCACCAGACACAAGGCTGCCTCCCCTCCTGCTGCAGCACATCAGGGCGCTGAGGAGACACCAGTCTCATATGTTGAGCCCAAAAGTTTATTGGAGGCCTAGAGTGAGAGTGGCTGCCGCCTCCCAGGCTAGGCCCCCTCAGCTGACTGAGGCGGCTCTAGGTGGCAGGTGTGGGGACCACGTGTCCAGGCCCGCCTCAGACCTGCATCTTTGCAATACACTAGTTGCCTCCATTAGGGTAGGGTCACTGCTCTGGGGAGACATGGAATTCGGGCACCACAGAGAAGCAGTGGTACCCTGGGCCTGGCAGGCTATTGCCTAGTCAGGGTACCCCAGAATGCCTCACTTGATACCATATCTCTCTCAGAAACATCTGTGGTACCTGAAAGTGCAGCTCATTTCCCTTTCGATCTTTTTCACATGGGGCAAGTGGACTTTTCCCATTGCATTCAGATCCTGTGGGTGGAATCAGAGGTGCTTGAGAAACAAGAGTCCACGCCTGCACCCCGCCTTCCTTCCCCGCTCCTGGGTGGACCAGGGAGGGCAGCATGTGGCCCAGGCCTGTGTATCCTCCAGCCAGTGGTTATACCCAGTCCTCAGGCTCCTTCCAGGCCCCAGAACCACATCCCGTCTCTCCTCTGGGGTCCAGGACGCCTCTACCAATACCCTCCCCATGCTCCCCAGGACCTGTCCAGTGAGCTCCCAGGATAAGGTCCCCAGGCCCTCAAGGAGGTGGGGGGGGGTCTGTCCTCTCCTGCAAGCCCTCCTCAGTGCAGGCTCACTCTCTTCACCCCCTTTCCACACTGGCCTTCTCACACTCTCAGCAAGTGTCAATCTGGCACAGGGAGGTCTGTGTCTCCCGATGGAACATCCCTGGGGATGGAGGGTTGTCCCGTCAACCACTGGATCCTGTCACCCAGTCTCAGGCCAGCAGGAGGAACTTGGGACCCTGGGTGCCATTCCCTGCCCATCTCCCAGCAGAAAGACAGGGAAGCCTCCTGCCTTGGTCTGAGCCAAGTACTCATCAACTCACCATGTCCTGTTTGAGTTTGAGGGGGTTAGACTCATGGCGTGATCATGGTACACCAGGAAGCACCTCATTTTGGGACAACCAGGACTGAAGACACCTGGAAGGACCCAGACACCCAAGATAGAACTCTGCTCCAGCCAAATGTGGGCACTGTCAGACCCCACAGCTGAACCATCTCCACATACTGGGCAAACCGAGACCAAGGCACTCCCCAGGCCTGAGAGGTGCATGGTTCCCAGAGGGCAGGCCTGGCATTGAAACCATGCTGACAGGGGCAGAGTGCCATGACCCTCGTGGCAGCAAGAGCGCCACCTACCGTGGAGGCCCACGTCACCTGGGGTCCCACAGATCTTGACCCAGGCCGGCCCTTTCCACAGTGTCACATGGCAGAGGCTCAGGCTGGTGACAGGGACTGCCTGTAGGAGCACATAGGAACGGGGTCGCTGGTCTTCACCTAGCCCTGAACCCTGGAGATAGTTGGCTGGTCAGCAGACATGAGGCAGAATTCTTATGCAGGGCTGTAAGAATTGATAGGACAAGGAAGGGCTGATGCAGGAGCCATAGGCAGCATGGGGACAAGGGTGCCCATCCCTGATGGAAGTTCCTAGCCAGCCCTGCTACCTCAGGGGTGCTATGCACCCATTACCTGCTGCTACCAGCCACCATTTATGGCATATTATCTGAGGTTTGGGCTTGACTGGAACCCAAATGCATCCTACTCCTAGAGACAGAGCAGCAAAAATGCAGCGATCTGGCTCAGGAGCTGGCAGTGGCCCACCTCCTTCAAGAGACAAAGACTTGAGGTGCCTGCCCAGCATCATGGCCTACAGGGCTCATAGACAGACTCCTCTGGATGGGCCTGGCCTTGGAGGGGCTGGAGAGGCCCTGATCCAGCACAGGTGCCATGGCAGCCCTATGCCCCAGCTAATTAGCCACAGTCTCTGGGTGTTGTTTCATGTAAGGAGTGCCAGAGTAATAGCACACAAAAGTTTGAGGAACCTTGCTTGAAAGCAGGTGGGGCAAAGGGTGAGGCCAACCCCCCACTTGCAGATGGGAGAGCCACAGCTACAGGAGGAGAGCTGGGCCCCTGCACTGGACTCAGCAGGTGCTCCAGGGTGGGTATTATGCAAAGAGCAGGCAGAGCTGGAGCAGCTTCTTCGGGAACTGCCTCCCTGTCTGCCCCTTCTTATGGCGTTGGGGTTGATGGGAACCTTCATTCCTGCTCAGATTCTGTGGGCTCTGTGGGTTCTCTCGGGTCACACATTTTCACACATGCAGAGGAGCGCCCTGGGCCACCAGGCTTCTGGGGTGTAGGGAGTGAGCTGCCATTTTCAGTTATGCAAATGGAGTTCACATCCCTGGAGTCCCCTGTGGTGCAGAATGTGGGCCTCCAGTCCCTACTCTGGTCATCTCTGGCTCTGGGCCTGAGTCCCACAGCATGTCCTGTGGAGTGATGATCATGAGGACACCCATAACAGTAGCTGTGCGGGGCACTCACTGGGTTGTAAATGGAATATGTAAGCCAGAACATGGAAGAGGGCCTACTGTCTAGGAGGGTGACAGGAAGGATTTCTGTTGATCCCCCAGCTTCTGTGGTCTTCCTATCCTGCCTGCTCAGCTGAGGCCTCATGAAGCCACCAGCCAGACAAGCAGGGCCACTGCAGGGCACCTGTCATTTAATTCTGATTTATGTTCTGTTGTTGTTGCTTAGTTTGCACACATGAAGTTCAAGTCTGGTCTACAAGGCTCCAGGGATTTTCACCAAGGAGTAGGACTGGTGATCCCCCTCCAATCCCTTCCATCTCAAAGTGTCCTGGACAATCAGCATTCCCCTCTCCTCTGGGTTCCTGAGGCCCCCACCCATCCCCCTGAGACCTATAAGCCCAGACAGGCCTCCAGAGTTCTGCTAGATGCCCTTGGACTCCTAATTGCCCTGAAGATTCCTGAAACTGCCCCAGTCCTCCTGCGAACTATATCTACCTCCCCAGCCCCTTTTGAACACCAGACCCTTAAGTGCCCTAAGTCCCCCTCAGCAGCTGGAACACCCTGGGCCTCCAGAGTCTACCCTCTGCCCTCCTGAGTAACCCACAACCCCTGTTAGGGCCCCCAGGGTGCTCTCAGACACAAATCCCACCACAATCCCCCCCAGAACCCTGGTCGCCCTTGGCCCTGGTCCCCGGCCCTGTGGCCCAGCAGCCTCACTTGACGCTCTATCTTTCTTTAAAAAAGATGTGCTCTCTGAAGGTGAGACTCAAATCCTCATTGATTTCCTTGATGTATGGTGAGAGGACTTTGCCCAGCACCTACTGCTGCTGTGGATGGAACCAGAGATGCTTGAAAAACACGCGTCCACCCCTGCACCCCACCTTCCTTCCCCGCTCCTGGGTGAGGCCAGGGAGGGCAGCATGTGGTTCAGGCCTGTGTGTCCTCTAGCCCGTGGTGACACTCAGCACACGGGATCCTCCACAGCCCAGGCCCCAAGGTCTTCAGGGGACACATGCACCTCCACATACTTCTGAAATTGAGGACCTGAGTGTAACCTCCTTAGGGTGTTAAGGATTGAGTAAGTTCATAGAAATCACTTCCCTGGTAAGGTGGACATCAGGTAGGAAGCAGCTCCTTGCTTGTTCCATTCCTACCCTAATGCTGTGCGACTTGGGGTTCACCTAAGGGACCCATTCTAACACACGAGTCAAGAATAACTGTAAAAATCCCCGTCCCTGTGAACTTGTCATTGAATGGTGTCACCATATGACGCCATCTGGGAACTGGAAATCCTTTGCTAATGAGCAAAGGATTGATCCTCTGGGGTCAGGCTGAGCTGGCTCAGCTGGGCAGTTGTGCAGACCTTGCAGGAGTCTGCAGTCCTCTCCGGGCCTCCTGGGGCTGCTTGGTCTCCAACAGCTGTGTGTGCTTGGCTGCTGGTGCTGGTGGCGTCAGCCCCCAGGGCTTCTTTCCCTTGCTGGAAGAGGATGGGAGCTGCAAAGGCTCTGAGGCTCATCTGCCTCCTTCCATTGGCCTGAAGAAGAGGAGGGGGAGTGCACGTTCATGGCACAGGCAATAGGTGCTGCTCCTGACGGCAGGACTGCAGACAATTCCTGGGCACTTTTAACTCACTACAAGTAACTTGAAGTAACTATGGGCTTGCTCATAATTCTCCACATTAGTGTGAGGAGCCCCATCTCCCGGTTCTGTAAGGCTTCCTAAATTCACCTTGACCTCTGCAGAGTTTCATCAGTAGCGTAGCCCTCTGGTGGCCTGGATACAGTCTGCAGACCCCTTGTCCTCATCCTGAGATCATGCACCACCCCTCTTTCCACCCCTGGTCCTGTTCTCCTCGCCCCCCCAGGACTTACCACTGTGTATAGTACATGTTTATATAAATATGATCATGGGGTACTGCTGCACCTCCCCCTGCAGTGACCTTTAGGGCTAACCGGCCCTAGGTCCGGCTGGGCAACCAGCGCGCAGCGGGAGAACAGCAAAACCCTACATACCTGCTGCACCTCCCCCCGCAGTGATCTTTAGGAATGGCTTTCGCCACGGTCCCTAGATCCGGCTGGGCAACCAGCGCGCGGGGGGGGGGGGGGGGAGAACAGCCTGAAGCAGAGGAAGTGCAACGGAAGTTCCCTGAAAAGGCAGAAGCTTATCAATAGATAACGACCACCAAGAACCACTACAAGAATGCTAAAAATCTTATCCCTCTTCCTAGAACTACAAACTTTAATCCCTTATTTGTCTTTCTAAACTTCCTTCTTTCTTCTATAATGGTCATTGCTTGTTATGTAGATCACCTCCCTGATAGTGGTAGACTGAGCCCATGAGCAAGCTGATTTCCTTGATATTCATTCCTGTGCTTTTGGAAAACATATATATACTGGTCACAAATTTAGAGAAAATTACACTCAGATTTTCACTCTTGAAGTGTGTCTGTTTGTCATTTCTTTCGCCGACGCCCTGACCACCCTGCACGCTTCTCTCAACCCTGAGGTGGCCTCATCGTCTACTGCCTACTGCTGTGCTGGTCCGCGGCAGGGTACATCTCATTCTACATCCTATTTTCAACATTAATTTCAGGCTTCTTCATGTTGATTTTAGTAGGTCCCAGCTCATGGGAAATGCTCTACTGAATTCCTTTATAAATTGTTTCCATATGGCCCATTTCTCTCTTCAATTTCCCAACACTGGTGGCATATTTCAGCTGTTCTCTATGCTTTGTGATCATGTAAGAATCTTCCCATGGGTCATGTATTCTGGAGTAGAATTGTGGGCCGTAGAGAGCAACCACACCCAGTCACCATATCACCTTGCTCCCCCAGTGGCCAAGTACTATGCTGGGAGTAGTGGGAGAGGATCTCTGTTTATTCACATCTTTGCTTATATTTGATGTCTACCAGTGTCTCTGTGCTGCTCTGGTGGCTGCAAAGAACAGTCTCTTCATATGCTTGTTGGGCATTAAAGTTCTCTCTGGAGATTGTCCCAGCACACCCTTTGTCCTCTTGATGCTTGGTTTCTTTTGAGAGAAACCTGGGTGGCCCCAGGACTTCCCATATGTTAGTCATCTGATTCCAAATTTAGTCATGTGATTACAAAGATCTTGTCCCAGGGCCTCCCCTGGTGGCGCAGCAGTTGAGCGCTGGGCTGTGAAGCTGCCCACAGCCTCTGCAGCGCTGTTTCCATCCCCAGCTGCTGGCGAGGGTCCCACATGGCTCAACAGACCTCTCCTGCCGCGCCTGCTGCTCCCCTCAGCAGTGTATTTCATCAGTCTGCCTGTTCTGTTCCCTGCTATGGCTCTGGTGAATTCTCTCACCCTCCCATTCTTCAGACTGTACCCAGTGCTGGAAGGAAGGAGGGAGGGAGGGAGGGAGGGAGGGAGGGAGGGAGGGAGGGAGGGGGAGGAGGGAGGGAGGGAGGGAGGGAGGGAGGGAGGGAGGAAGGAAGGAAGGAAGGAAGGAAGGAAGGAAGGAAGGAAGGAAGGAAGGAAGGAAGGAAGGAAGGAAGGAAGGAAGGAAGGAAGGAAGGAAGGAAGGAAGGAAGGAAGGAAGGAAGGAAGGAAGGAAGGAAGGAAGGAAGGAAGGAAGGAAGGAAGGAAGGAAGGAAGGAAGGAAGGAAGGAAGGAAAGGAAGGAAGGAAAGATCTTGTCCCATTTTGTCCCCATTTGTCCATGGTGTCTTATGTTGCAAGTGGATTGTTTTGAAGTGAGGTATAATTTCACAGATTTAAAAGCCCAGATCTTAAGTGTTCCATCCAGTGAGTTTTGACTAATATCTTGCACTTAGGAATTCAACCTCCAATCAGGATAGAGAATATTGCCATCACTCTCACTCTGTTGTCTACAGATAAGCAAAGTCTTCTGTGTTTGATGTAATAAATCCATTGATTTTCCTTCCACTAGTTGTGCTTGCTATGTCTTGTTTGACAAATCTTTCCCCAAACCAACATCCCAAGTCTATTTCTTATCTAATTGAAGCTTCTGATCCTTCTAGGGCTCCTCACTACAAAAGTGTGAAGTAGACTTTTTTTTAATTTCTTTTGTTTGTTTGTTTGTTTAACTTGTATTTCTCTTTTTTATCTTGAGCTGTCTTTCCCAGCACCATCTGCCGAGTGGTTATGCAATGCCTGCCTACCACTCACCTGCCCCCTATCTTTGTCTGGGCTCCATTCCCATTTACTGGTGACTGCCTTAGGAATGCGCATGCGTCCTAATTCTGGTCCATGAAAAGTGAGGGAAAGATTTTCAAGGAGGGTCGCCCCAAAAGGGACATATTGACTTCCTTTTTTAGATCACTCATGGTCACGAGGGGGCTACAGCAGTGCCAGTCATCACATGTAGACATCAGCAGGCATCAAAGAGAATATCCTTCCATGTGTCTTTTTTCACAGCAAGGCAAATGTCCCAGAAACCCCCAGCCAATGTCCCCTTGAGTTTCACAGGCAAAATCTTACCACAGGGAAGCCAGACAACCACAACTGGTTTAGATCAGTTCTGCCTTATGCGTGGGGCTAGGAAGTAGTGGACCTGGTGACTCAGAAGAATAAGACCTTTGGAAAGGAGTAATCTAAGGGGCTTGTATTGGCGAGATGCATGAGAAGTAGTTTAGGGTAAGTAACTATAACTGCTGCATATTCTTCACATTTTTCTATCTTTTTTTTTTTTTCCTTGCTATGTTTCAGACCCTTCAGCACTAATCAGACCTTAATGGGAGGATCACTATTGTCGTCTCTTAAATTCTTAAAGGGAACACTGTTAAAAAAAAGTTGACCCTTTAACAGTGCTGTGGTTAGGGGCACCAAAGCCCCAGTAGTCAAATACCCTCATATAACTTATGACCCCCCAAAACTTGTTATTTGACGGGAATTGGTTTCAGGACCCCTGCAGATACCAAAATCTGGAATGCTCAAATCCCTCATAGCCTGCTTTCTGTGTCTGCAAGTTCCCCTGAGTCTGAGGCCTCAAGCAACCAACACCTGGTTGAATCCATGAATACAGATATAGAGGGACAACTGTATTTGTTGATAAAATTTGCCTGTTAGTGGCTTCCTCCTTACTATATATGTTTACTATACCTTTTTACTAAGTAACTTTCATCAGGTCTCTTTCAAAAGAGACCTTTCTAGTTCTCTTCCTAGTGCTCTTCCAAAAGAGCTTTTAACAATATCAGTAGATGTTGAAATCTCTAATATTTTCTGCATGTATTGAAATGCACCGTTGGAATGGTAGTGCTCTTCCTCCTAGTGTCATGTGGTGAATCATCAATTTTCTGATCTTGAAAAATCCCTGGAATAACCTCGGTTTGGTTTCCTTTTTAATACGGCACCTTGCACTTGGCTAATGATTTATTGAGAAGTTTTGCATTCAAGTTCACAGTGGAAATTGACCAAATATAAAGGCAGATTTTAAATGGATAAGTTCACCGGCACTCCCACCAAACAGTGAAATAGCTTGTCTTTCTCCTGTTTTCTTTCAAGATCTTGCCCATAGACCTTATAAACTTCTATGTACCATATAAAACATCAGTGTTATTCTACCTTTTCCACTACACATATTTCTGCTTACCACATAATATTTTAATGTCATTTAAATAATTGCACTTGTTTCCTGTAATTGCTGAAAGCATTTCATTGACCCACTTAATGTACAGTCGCTTAAAGCATCTTTTTATTCATTTGATAAATTCCCAGGAGTGGGATAACCGGGTCAAAGGAAATGAACGTACTTATGAATATGATATAGATTTCCAAGGTTTTCACACACAAGGTACTTGCAAGTGCCACCTGCAATATGGGGGCAGCAAACCGGCCTCACATTACCTGAAATCGGTGTTAGTATTTACTAACCATTTCCTGACAGACCAAGTGCGATCCCACCTGACCCACGTCTTGCCTCGCTCCGCGCTTGCGCCCTGGCGCCCCCTGCCGCCCATTGTGACGACGGTCTGGGGTCGGGGCCTCGAAGAGGGTGGAGCCGGGCAGAGCCCCGGGAGCCATGGCCGAGGCGCAGGAGCTGCTGCTGCAGCTGCAGAAGGACAATCGCGACGGACGCCTGCGGAAGCAGGAGCTGGAGGAGCTGGTGCGTGGGCTTGAGGCCGAGAGCGAGAGCCTCAACGGGCGCCTGCAGGATCTGCGCGAGCGCGAGCGCAGGTGCGCGGCTCAACCAGGTTATGAGGGCGCAGCAAAGTCCTTGCGCGGCGACACTCCGGGCTTAGCAGAGCGTCTGGCACACCCGTTAGTTATTTTCCCCGCTCAGGCCCACACCGCCGTCGGCCACTGGAACCCGAATGATAAACTGTGGGGCTCCGCGCAGGGGCACGAGGCGTCTACACTTGGCGACCCGGCGCGGGCTTCCTCGGCCCATCCCGACCCCTCAGCTGGTCCTTCCCCCAAGGACCGGAGGAAGCACCCCCTGTTTCCCGAGGTGCCATTGCCTCAGTTTCCCCTCTGCAGCCTGCAGCGGAGGCGAAGCCATGCGACTCGGACGCTGAGAGGGGAGGCGCGCGAGGCGGCGCGGGAGCGTGCGGAGCGGGCGCGGCTGCTGCAGGAAACCGCCGAGCGCCGCAGGCGGGACCTGGTGGGGAGGGCGGCCTGGGTGGGCGGGGCCGGCGGGGACTGGGAGAGACCGGGACCACCCCCGGGTCCTGTCCGCAGGAGCAGCACAACCGGCGCCTGCAGGAGCAGTGGGAAGAGCTGTCGAGTCAGGTACTTGCTCTGTCTCCTGCTTACCCGGGAGAGCTCAGCTCTGGCCTCCGGCCGGAGTTCGCCCCGTGCCCGCCCCCAGGACACTTCGTCCCGCCCCCGTTTCCGCCCCGCCCCCACGCCCCAGGACTCCGCCCTTCTCGGAGACCCGCCCTCACAAGCCCCACCCTCAGCTTTTCTACTATGGAGGGGAGCATCAGAGTCAGCAGCGCGAGGAGCAGCAACTCGGGACCCAACTGGTGAAGCTGCAGGTGCTTGGGCGGGTAGGGACGTCCCGGGCAGGGTCCTGATGAACTGGGGACGGGCCCTTAGGGCCAGGGGCGGGCGGAGCGGGGGCGGGGCCTTGTGGACTTGGCAGCTGCAGCAGCACCAGCGAGGCGGGGTGCAGGACGCACCCGGTTGCTGACTTTCCTTGGATGATCCGAAAGAAACAACTGGAACTTGTGGAGGCCAAGCACGCCATGCAGGCGAAGAGTCTTCGGCAGGTACGGGTGGAACCGCGGCTGAAGGTGGGTCATTGGCTTTGGGTGCGAGTGGAACCTGGGCCGGCGCAGGAGTTGGGAGAGGGGGGTGTGTCCCGCTAGTCTAATCCTGGCTCCCTCACCCAGGGTGCGCAGCAGACCGAGGAGGCCTGGGCCAGCTTCCAGGAACAGAGCGGAGTCCTGCAGGTGCCGCCCCCCTCTGTCCTTGAGAGTCACCTAAGATTCCACGGGGGCCCCCACCCTTTCCCCTGCCAGAGCTGCAATGGCCTGCCTACCACCAAGTCTCCTGAGGGCTCACTCCCACCACCTCCAGGAGCTACAAGGGAAGGTGATGGAGGCAGCAGCTGCGCTGGATGCCTCGCGGGGCGGCCCGGAACAGTAAGGGACTTAGGACAGTTGGGTGTGGCAGGACGACTGGGGCTGGTGCAGATCTCCCATCTCCATGTCTGTCCTCTCAGGTGGGACTCACAGCCTCGCCGGGTGCAGGACTGCGCGGGATCGCTTATGGAGGAGGTGGCCAAGGCAGACTGTGTGAGCGAGGCCCCGGGCGGGCTGCAGTTAGGACCCACCCACCCGCGCGGAACACGCACACCCACAGAGACCGGGATCCACATCTTCACTAGGGAACCTCCCCGGGATGAGATACCCCGGACTTACCTTCCCCTATGGGGACCGGAAACCGAGGGGACAGTCCCCTGCGGCTCTGGGTTCCCTTCCGCGGCCCCTCGGCGCGGAGCTGAAGCTCACTCTCCCTGCAGGAGAAGCGGTTGTTCCGCGGCGCGGGCATGGCGGGCATCAGGTGATGCAGGTGGCTGGTGGTGGGCTCGCTGGGCTCGGTCCCTTCGCCCTACCCGGCCCCCGCTCATCTGAGGGTTGGTGGGTCGGTCCGTAGGCTCTGGGCGCTGGGCGCGCTGCAGGTGCTCCTGTTGCTCCCGCTCGGCTTCCTAGCGCTGCCGTTGCTCTACCTGGTGCTGGTGAACCCCGATGTCTTCCACCGAGGACTCTCGCCTCTCAGTTTGGAGGCCTCCATCCGCCGCTTGCGCTACACGCTGTCCCCGCTGCTAGAGCTGCGAACTCACGGCCTGCTGCCCTCTTAGCGCGCATCATGCCAGACTCTGTCGCCTGCAACTCTGTCTCCCGTGTAGTTTCTGGGCGTCTGGGAGGAAACAGAGGGGAAAGGTGGGGTGTGGTCATTGTCCGCCGGGACCCAGCAACCCCAGGGCCTTCCAGGTGGACCTTGAGTCTCCAGAGACTGCCTCCTGTGCCACCCCACAGAGCTGGCACCCAGGGCCAGGCCCCCTGGCTTAAGCAGGGCCCTTCTGTACCAGGCACCACACCCAGGCCTGGTTCACACAAAGGGTGCTGCACAAGAGCCAACAAGGAAGTTGGTCAGTCTCTTATTACTAAACTCTTCTCCATCCTCCACTGCAACATCCTGCCCACTTGCATCTTCTCTGCCAGTGAACCTGAGCCCTGGGCACCAGGCCGCGGAGGGGAGGGAGTGGGAAATGGTGGTGGTGTTTCATCACTGAGGTCTTGGAGGTAAAGATCCTGATTCCCGTGGCCAGGCTGAGTCAGGGCTTAATCAGAACCCTCAGGTCCTTGCATTCTCTCAGGGGCTTCTGCTTGAATCTGGGAGGCTGGTGTTCCCTGCTGTGGACAGTGTCACTCTGTGTGTGTAGGAGATGTGAGGAGCATGCTCTTACCACCGTGGTCTTCATGGGGAATGTTCTACCTAGTGACTTAAAAGCAGTAATGGTTAAAGATCTGGTGAGAGTTCGTTATAGTGCAATTGACAAGGTAATTTGGTTGTTTTCATGACATACTTTTAAAATAATAACTAGAATTACAACTTATTATAACCATGCACCAGATTTTTAGGAATTTCATATCATTTCTGGAATACTTATGTTAGTAACATAGTAAAGAGACCTGAAGCTTTCTTGGGGTGGAGTAAGGAGAGAGCAGGAGGTGAGAGGTGGCCATGAGAGACAATTATTCCGTGTAGCTTTGTCACCAAGTACAGCAGAAAAATGGACGAAGATGTCTCAGGTGAACACCTGAAGCTGGACCCTGACAAACATGAGAACAATCCAGAATTAGAAAAGATTCAAAAAGAGAGAGCTGCTAGCCATAAGCAAGGACAAACTACCAAATTATGAAGACAAGATTAAGATGTTTTATGAGGACGAACGTCACCTGGATGCAGAGCTCACTCTATCTTAGATGACAGTGGGGACTTTGATGTAAGAGATGAGGGGAACAAGTGGATGCTGAGTTTCATGGGGATGGAGACATAGATAATCCTGCCTGCTGGGATTTACCATGGCTTCACGCTTGCACAAAAAGAATGTGAAGACCATGCAACTGTTTGTGGGAGAAACCTTCTAGAGGATGTACAAGTGGCCAGCTGACCATTTCAGAGCTCAGGGCAGTTAGTGGAGTTTTAGGTACAGACAGCATGGCAGTTCCCTGGATGCCCACCTGCCCCTGCATCCCTTGAGTGGACCCTGACATGACAACCACAGAAATCTGTAGTTTCCTCCTTGCTTTTATTGTAGACTTGAGGCTAAGGCAGCTAGTAGCTCTGCAAGATTATGCAATCAGATGTTTCAGTGAAAGGAGCTAGAGAATGGATTTTTACATAAAAGCAACTTCCTGAGCTCAGGCAGAAGGTATATCCAGCAGTGGCCATTCACAATGAAAACCACGCTGTGAAATGTGGACAAATCACATTCATTTTCTCAAGTTCTAGAGGAGTGGCTCCATGCCCTGAGTCAGCACATGTGCTCACCTCACACGGGAGTGAGTCTCACCTCCCCAATTGCAGCTGCCTAGATGCTGTCCTGGATCTGGATCTTGGACTTTCAGCCACACCGGTCAGTGCCATGTCTGCCTTGTACCAATGCTGACGATGGGACAGACCAGACCAGATAGAAGACACATCTCCCAAAAAACTGAGAGAGGGGGAACACTCCTGGTGGTTGATGCTACTTTCCTGTTCAGAATAAAGTAATTTTTTTAAAATAACATTTATATAAACTAAAGAAGGCTTGGCATCACTATTTTTTTTATTTTTTTTATTTTTTTTAAGATTTATTTATTTATTTATTTATTCATACAAGCACTGGGTACAGTCAGAAGCGTGGGAGGGTGAGAGAATTCACCAGAGTCAGAGCAGGATGCAGAACAGGCAGAAGGACCGAAGTACGCTGCTGAGGGGAGCAGCGCGGGGCTGAGAGGTCTGCGCGCCATGTGGGACCCTCCTCTGGTGGCCGGGGAGCAGCCAGGGATCGAACCGGCACTGCAGAGGCTGCGGGCAGCTTCGCAACCCCGCGCTCAACCGCTGCGCCACCGGGGAAGCCCTGGCATCACTTTTTATTTGACAAGGTAATGTTATTTAACATATCTAATAACCTAATGTTTCTCTTTTTGCGTCATTCAAAATTTGATTTGGGGAAGTTTGTTACAAATGTCAAAGGTTTAAAAACAGAATCAAACAGGATCATTGGTCACTATGAAACAATAGTTATCCATTCAACTAAATTAACAAAAGATTTCAAAGACAAAGCCAGGAAGTTACACTACGCTTTTATTTCTACTGAAGTGATATTGCATTATAACGATACATAAATTTCAGGTATTCATAGTTTGAATATTGAAAAGATTCCTTTTTTTAAGTATTTGAAGATAGTGATAAAAGACGAACAACACAGGAAATTTGTTCACATAAGAAAAAAATCTTTGTTTCCTAAGCAGATTACTTGAAAGGTAAAAATCTTATAATTTGTATTAAGAGCAGGTCCTGTGGGCCCTCCCTGGTGGCACAAGGGTTAAGATGCAACCTATGAAGCTATCTACAGCCACTGCAGCATGAGTTCCATCCTGGGCCATGTGGGAGGTGATCCACATGGCGCAGCAGACCTCGCCTGTCTCACCCGCTGCTCCCTTCAGCAGTGTATTTCGGTTGGTCTGCCTGTTTTGCTCCCCATTCTGTCTCTGGTGAATCCTCTCATTCCCCACACCTCTGGCCTGTACCCCAGTTCTTGTATGCATAAATAAATAAATCTTTTAAAAAAAAAAAGAACAGGTCCTGAAATAGACCTGAGGCATAGAGCAGAGGAGGTGGTGGAGAGGGTCAAAACAAGGGAGGAAGGGAAGAGCACAAGGGACGATGGTGATGAATCAGGGGTACAGTGGTGGTGGGAGAACTACAGGGACTATAACAGGGTGGCCCCCAAGAAAAGGGGAACTTCCAAATTCCCTTCCCCACCGTAAGGAGGGTGGAGCTAAAGAGAAGAGAAGCTGCAGAAGGGACTGAGAAGGAAGGAAGCAGGAATGAGAGCCAGAAGGAGACCTGGAGGAGGCACGTGGAGCAGAGAGACGCGTGAAGAAACGGCACTCGCCTTTTGGTCGTGGGCTGGGTGACACAGATGTGGGTGAGAGACCCGTGGGGAGGAGACAATGGTGGTTTTTGTCTTGATTTTGATTTTGCTCTTTTCCTCCCAGACTTGTCTGGTTGTTTCTGATCCTTTTCTGTGGGTCCCCACTGGAAGGTGCTTTAGACCTGTGGCAGGCTTTGGGGCCTTGCCCTGGGCCAACCCCATTTGGCTGGACTTTTACCGATGAGGGGACGGGTAACTGTGGGTACTTGATTTAGAAACTATATTCTTTGCCTTTCCTGTATTGTTTACTAATTGCATTAGAGTTCCTTTTCATTAAAGTCTCATGTTTTTGTGTTGATGCGGCAGATGGCAGAATCTTTAGAGCAGGCAGGTTTGTGGGGTCTGGGGTGCCCCTCTCCCTGCCCTGTAACAGGATTATACCTCAGGGGAAAAATCAAATATTGTACAAAAATGAACAGCGGTGTAAGAAAGCATTTTTAACAAATAATTTTTTTAAAGCGAGGTCACTACAAGTGAGAAGACCTTTCTGTCCCTTTCCAGGATTCCATTGAGGATGTGGCAGGGCTTCTGGCAAGAAATGACAGTTTCCTTGGCTCTTCCGGGAGGAGTTGTGATCCACTGTGCTGAGCACACAGGAGCCAGGAATCTGCACATCCTCTCTGGAAGGGGCCCCATAAGGGCTCATCAGACTTCCTGCTGCTGGCAGTGAAGTGGTGAAGGCTACAGCCATGAAGGCAAACTGGAGCTCAGGAAGAAGGCACATCCGGCAGTGGTCATTCCTCAACGAAAATCATGCTGTGGAAAGATGGCAGATTTATTTTGAAGCTAATGCTGGGGGCAGAGTAAACAGAAAAGGTGAGATGAGAAGCTCTGCCATCACAGGACCCCTTGCTCAGGAGCGTGGTGACTTGGGGCCCAGGACTGCACCCAGCGCTGGCAGCATTGCATCATCTGTGTATTTGTAAAAAGGAGCCCATTCAAAATTATTTGAGCCCCCTCAAAAGACTGAAAATTATGAATAAAAAAGTTGACTAATCAGGTCATTAATCTAGGAAAATTTTCTTTGAGCAGAGAAAATATAATTTTGTACCACTATAATTTGATATTAAAAACTTTTTATTGAAGTAACATTAATTTACAACACTGTATATGTTCCAAGGTTACATTTTCTCACCATGCTCACCACTAAGTGACTGAGCACCATGCACCCATCAGCACACTTTCTACTCACGCCCTCCCCCGCCATTCCCTGTGGAAACTACCATTCTTTGTTAGAGTCTAAAGGGGGTAATTTTTTTATATTCCACAAATGAGTAAAATCATATTATATTCATCTTGCTCTACCAGACTTAATTCACTTAGCATAGTCCCTTCAAGTTTTGTACATGTTGCAAAAGGCAAGATTTCACCTTTTTCAGGGAACTGATAGTCCATCTTTGTCCACTCCTCAGTCATGGGGTGCTTGAGTTGCTTCTGTATCTCAGCTATTGTGAATAGTGCTGCAGAGAACATAAGTCTTTTTGAGTTAGTATTTTCATTTCATGGGTACTCAGAAATGGGGTTACTGAAGCATAAGGTGGACTTATCTAAGTTAGTTTCTCCAAAGTCACCACTACACTTCCCAGAGTGTAGTGTAATTTTCCCAGAAAATTATCCAAATTTTCACCCATTTTCTAAAAAGGCCCAAAATCCTTGTTCATTAGTGGGTATAAGATAAAGGAAGCAGGAGTTTTCTGAGGCAGGTGGAGAAAGTTTTAGAGCAACTGGAACCCTTCTTTGCCTTTAATTCCGAAAGACTTCAACTACAGGGTGCTCTGTTTTCCAGCGACTATTCTAAAACCCAGGGAGTGATATGTCCCCTGCTTCCCTTTTGCACATAATAAAAGCATAAAAGAAGAGGGACTTAACAACAAATTTTAACAAGTAAAGCACAGGTATGCACAATACAGTCAACATGCAAAGACTGGAGTGCAGATCCCGGGGAGACCTTGAAACCAGATCCCCAGGGTGCAAGCCACAGGCATGACTAGCTTTTCCCCACCACCTGAGCAGTAGGGCATGCAGGCTTCATCTGGGCTGAGGTGTAGACTGAGCCCAACACCTGCCGGCATTCTGTCCCCCCACCCTCACCCCACGCATTCTTACCCCCAGCCACTCTGACAGAGCACTGGGTGCAGTGTGCCTCAGGTCCCACAGAGGCCCCTTGAAGGCCAGTGGGAGTCACCAGCCCATGGACCTGCCCTGGCCTGAGAGAGTAACCCCCCCTGAGAGGGGGGGTCGGGGGGGCAGGGAGGGTGGTAGTCTGTGCAGGTGCTGGGTTTTCTCTTTTAAATCTGGCACCTGGATTATAAATAGACCAGTCAGGTTCAAGACCTCCAACTGTCACTCAAGGTCTTGAACAATTATTCAAATTGAAAACAGGATGGGAAAACAGTCCAATCAGACTTACATGGTGGGGGACCCAGAAGAGGCTATAAGCAGGGCAGGAGCCAGCTTGGGACTCACTTAGCAGCTGGCCTCTAAAGAGAACAGGATCCAGCAGAAGGCCTCCAAAGAGGCCTTGAGCAGATGACCTCCCAGGGACTCAACAGACCTCCACAGATCTGCAGGCCTCCAGACCACCATAGAACTTCACAGAGACCTGGCCACTGGTGTCTCTGACACTGCCTCCTGGTGACCTGTGCTGACAGTCACGACTGCCAGTACTGACCAGCACTGCTGACAGGTGACTGGTGTCTGTGGTCTCTGTGGTCTGGTCACCTTTGAAAGCTGTCCAGCTGATCATCCAGCACTGCCTCCTGGTGCTGTACCTCTATTACTGTCTGGACTCACTTCCTGTACTGTCTAACCCAGCCTTCAGATGTTTATTGTGGCTGCTGTGGTGTCACCTCAAAAGCCCATCCTATGAGTACCCCTAGCTGGTGCTGTGAGTTGGACCCTGGTGCACTAACTGGTGTGCCACCAGCTCCAGACCCTCGTTGACCTCATTGACAGGACAGTGCCACCTTGCATGAGCAGCCTTTGTTTGGGACTACTGGACACAGCAGACACTATCTGGGGTGAGATAGTTGACCACTTGTGGCCTTCGACACTCTTGTTTCCCCAAAATCCTTTTGTGAAATAAACCCTACTGTAGGTGCACCCTGAGCCTAAGTGACCTTGCATAGACGATGGCCTGCCCCGACATTGACACTGGTTGAGTACTGTTTTAACCTTACCCTCCAATTCCAGGGTCCTTGAGAAAGCAGTGCGCTCCGTGGATTCTGTGGGTAGCAACACCTGTTTGCTCGCTGGCCTTGGAGTTTTCTTCTTTGAATTCCATTCATGACCACCATGATCATCATTCATGTTCATCCACAGTTCAGAAACATCAGAATTAAGATCAATTAATTGATAAACAACTAGTAAGTAGTAAAAGTTTATTCTGCACACACCATAAAATAGAGTTTGCAAACTGGGAACACTCACACCTCAGCTGGAATGAAGTTTGGGGGTATGTTGTTATAAAGCTTCATATATTGAGAGGTTTATCAGGCTGGGGCAGTCATGGAGTGCTGAGAAGCAGTGCTGCTGGCATTGGAGCACCTGGAGAACAAAGTGCTTCTCAGACACGAGCTGCTTTTTCTTCCCCAGTTCTTGGATGTCCTTGTAAGCACTATCTTGGTACACCTGATGGTCACTACTGGATGGAAAAGGAGACTTCTACCCCCACTACAGAGTCTTTACTTTCTTTTCAGCACATGCAGTTAGAATTTTTCCCCATGATTATAAATCTTATTTCTAGATTTTCAAGATGTATCTTTGATTCTAACTTAATCCCTTGTGGTCAGAGAACATAGCCTGTATGACCTGAGATTTTAGTAGCCCACCCACAGCCTGTGAGGGTAAACAGAGACTGATGGTACACTGTGGTTGCTAGTGGCTTGATAAATACCCATTAGGTCAAGGTGATGACTTTCTTACAATTATTCTATCAGTTGTGAAGAAAGAGGTATTAAAATCTCCAACTCTGACTGAGGAATGATTTTTCCATTATTTTTCAAATTTTATTTCATAAACAATCATACCCATTATGATTGAATGGTAAATCTTTTTACCCCTATTCACTTTCACCTTAGATCTATATATTTAAAGTGCATCTTTTGTCAGCATATACTTAGGTCTTACTTTTTAATCCATGTGTATCCCTGCCTTTTTTGGGGACAGTTACATTTTTGCTCTTCCATATGTGCACATGTGCCAATCACCTTCCACCAAACCACCCATGCCAGTACTTCCCCCGCTATCTCTCCTCTTTGTCCCCTCTCCCTCTGGTAAACATTACATTCTTCCACTGAGTTCAAGATTTATTCCTACTGTATTTTCCACAGATGAAAGCATCTGATACCTTCCACTTTTTGATTTACTTCACTTAGCATAATCACCTTGAGGTCCATCCATTTTGTCCTGAATGCCACTATTGCATCTTTTTCATAACTGTATAATATCCCATTGAATATATATTCCACAATTTCTTTGTCCATTTGTCTGTTGGAGGGCACTTAGGTTGGTTCCATGAATTGTAAATTGTGAACAGTGTTGCTATGTGCATAGGCCTAGATAAATCTTTTTGTATTACAGGTTTCATTTAATTTGCTAAATACCTAATAGAGAGATTGCCGGATGATATAGTTTCCCTATTTAAGAAATCTTCATGCTGTTTTCCACATGGGCTACACAAATTTGCATTCCCACCAACAGTGAATCAGCCCCTTTTTCACCATGACCTCGCCTATATTTGTTGACTCACTCCTTTTTTATTTGGGCCATACTTATTGGGGTGCAGTGATAACTCATTGTGGTTTTGATATGCCTCTCCCTTATAACAAGCGATGTCGAACAATTTTTCATATGTCTGTGGGCCATCTGAATGTCTTCTTTAGAAAAATGTCTATTTAGGTCCTTTGCCTAGTTTTTTTTATTAGGTTGTTTTGTTGTTGGATTGTGAGAGAAACTTTGTAAATTTTAGAGATTAGCCCCTTGCCAGAAGTGCGATGTGGAAATATTTTTTTCACAGTCTGGAGGCTGCCTTTTTGTTTCTGTGATGGTGTCTTTTGACATACAAAAGCATTTTAGTTTGATGTAGTCCCACTTGTTTATTATTTTGTTTCCCTTTCTGTTGGGGTTGTATCCCCAAACACATCTATGTGGTAGATGTCATATGGTGTGTCCCATTTTCTTTCAAATATTGGATGATTTCAGTTCTTATATCCAGATCTTTAATTTTGTGTGTGGAGTTGAGTATGGATCTTGTTTCATTTTTGTCCAAGGCCATTTAATAATCTATCTTTTCTCAATTGTATTACCTTAGCTCCTTTTCAAAGATTAACAGTCCATATTTGTGTGGGTTTATCTCTGAGCTTCCTACTGTATTCCGTTGGTCTGAGTTGTTTTTGTTCCTGTACTATACTGTTTTGATTACTGTTGCTGTATTAATATCATTTGATGTCAGAAAAGTGTTAACACATTCATTTTCTTTCTTTTCTCTCAGGATAACTTTAGCTATTTGGGATCTTTTATGGTTGCATATAAATTTTATAATTGTTCTTTTTCCTTGAAAATGGACATTGGTGTTTTGGTAAGTATTGCATTGAATCTGAAAATTGATTTAAATAACAGGACCACTTTAATGACATTAATTCTTCCAATACATGAGCACAGGATATCTTTCCATTTCTTTGCATCTTTTATTTCCTTTAACCTTATAGTTTTTCAATATATATATCCTTTTTTTACTCCCAGGTGTTTCATTCTTTTTGGTGTGGCTGTAAATGGGATATTATTTATCTCCCTTTCTTATATATCGTTTGCATACAGAAATGCAACTTTTTTGTGTATTGATTTTGTATCCTGTTGCTTTAATGAATTCATTTGTTTTTTGAAAATTCTTTTGGTTTCTCTAAGTATATTAACATGTCATCTGCAGATAGTGACAATTTCACTTCTTTTCCAATTTGGATTCCTTTTTTGTCTTTTCATTGCCTAATTGATTTGGGTAGGACTTCTAACACTATGTTGAGTAGTAGTGGTGATAGTGGACATCCTTTCTTGTTCCTGATCTAAGTGGGAATGTTTTTTTTTTTTTAAATAATATAAGTGGGAATGATTTCAGCTTTTGAGTAAGATATTGGCTATGGCTTTATCATATATGGCTTTTATGTTTAGGTATGTTCCATTTATTTCTATTTTATTGAGTATTTTTTATCATAAATGGATGTTGAATTTTTTTTTTTGAGATGAACATGTGGTTTGTTTTTTGTTTTTGTTTTTTTAAAGATTTATTTATTTATTTATACAAGCATTGGGTACAGTCAGAAGCGCAGGAGGGTGAGAGAATTCACCAGAGCCAGAGCAGGGAGCAGAGCAGGCAGAAGGACCGAAGTACACTGCTGAGGGGAGCAGCGGGCAGCCGGAGAGGTCTGTGTGCCTAGTGGGACCCTCCTCCGGTGGCCGGGGAACAGGCTGCGGGCAGCTTCGCAACCCAGCGCCACAGGGGAGGCCCGAACATGTGGTTTTTATCTTCCTTTTTGTTGATCTGGTGAATGACATTGATTTGCATGTGGCGAATCACCTTGCATTCCTGAGACGAAGCCTACTTGATCATGGTGGACGATTCTCTTGATATTTTTTTGTATTGGCTTTTGTTAGGATTTTACTGTGGATTTTTGCACATATGTTCATCTGTGATATTGGTCTATAATTTTTTTTTTGTACTTTCTTTGGTTTTGCATTAGGGCCTGTAAAGTCAGGACAGGACACAGTGCAGGTTTTCTGATCCCATGCAGACCGGGTAAAGGAGGAGTCAGAGTCCTCAGTGGTTTTGCAGGTTTTTTATTGGGGTTCACCAGGCATATGGCAGGCAGGGGTGCTGGCTGGGGGGCTGGGAGGCCTGCCAGGCCTCCCAGCCCCCAGCAAGTCTTCACTCTATCTAGGCTCTCTAGCGTTCCTTCTGCTGCTTCTCGGCTTCTCTTTAGGCTTCTGCTTCGGCTTCTACTGCTGCTGCTGCTGCTGCTACTACTGCTGCTGCTGGCGTCCCCGTGACGCCGCCCTTAAACGCACAGTCTTAGCTCAGCTGAATCCCATCTACCTATGCCCACACCCTATTCCAGGTGCCCACCATCAGGCATGCATTCAGGACAAGGATCCATCATCTATCCTGATGGCGGAAGGGCAGAAAAGCCTGATTATTTTCTTTACCCTACAGGGCCTCATAGAATGTGTTGGAGAGTATTCCTCCCTTTTTGATTTTTTGAAGAGCTTGTAGGACAGGTATTAGATCTTTGAAGAATTCACTAGAGAAGCCAGTGGTCATGGACTTTTGTTCTTAAGGAGACTTTTTATTACTCTTTCAATTTCAGCACTTTTGACTGGATGGTTTAAGCTTCCTGATTCTATCTTGGGAGGCTGTATGAGTCTAAAAATTTGTCCACATTTTCTAGTTTGTTTGCACAGAGACTTCTGTACTAGATTTTTATGATCCTATATATTTCTGCAGCATTTGTTGTAATTTTTTTACCCCTTTCATTTCAGAGTCTGTAGATTTGGGTGTCCTCTCTTCATTAGCCTAATGGCTTGTCAATTTTTTTTTTTTTTTTTTAAGAGCCGACTCTTGGTTTCACTGATCATTTGGACTTTGTTTTCTATTTCCTTTATATCTGCTGAAATTTTTATTCTTTCTTTCCTTCTACTAGTTTTTGGATGCTTTGTTCTTTTCCTAGTTTCTTTCAGCTGCAGAGCTAGATTGATCCTTTTTTTTTTTTAATGTGTTGCTAATAATCTTCACACATACTGCTACTGCTTTTAGACATCCCATAGTGTCTGGTAGCTTGTCCTTCCATTTTCATTAGTCTCTAGATACTTTTTGATCTCCTTTGGTTTATTGACCCAGTTGTTCAGAAGCATTTTGCTTAGACTACACATTTTGGTTTATTCCAGGAATATTTTTTTGTGGTATAATTTTGTAGCTTTATAGCATTGTGGTCTGTGAAGATGCTTGATAGAATTTTTATTTTCATATATTTTCTGAGACATGTTTTATGCCCTAGTATACTATCTATCTTTAAGAATGTTCCATATGCACGAAAGTGTATTCATTTCTTCTGGGATATTCTATAAGTGTGCAATAAAGCCATCTGTTCTAACACTTAATTTAAGGCCTTTATTTTTGCTAATTTACTGTCTGGATGATATATCCCTTCATGTCAATGGTATGTTGAGGTCTCCAACAATTATTGTATTTTTGTTGGTATATTGTTAAATCTATTAATGGTTGCTTAATGTAACTAGGTGCTCCTTATTAGGTGCATAAATAACAATTGTATCTTCTTGGTGAACTCTTCCCTTGATCAGTATGTGGTGTCCAACTTTATGCCTGGCTTCCTTTTTAGAAAGTCCAGTTTATCTGATACAAGGACAGCAGTTTCTCCTTTTCTCTTTGAATTACTTACATGCAAGGCCTTAGTCTAACCTTTTTAGTTTGTTTTTGTCTGTTTTAAGTGGGTCTCTTGTAAACAAAGAATAAATGACTGAAATTTTTCTACCACATTGTTAGTCTATGTCTTTTTATTGGTGAATTCACACCATTCACATTGAGGGTGATTATTGATATGAGCTGTTATCACCGGTCATTTTGCTTTCAATTGTTTTAGTTTTATTTTTATGTTCTTTTTTCCACTTGTTTCTCTCTGCTCTTTCTGGATGGCTTTCCTTAGTACTTCTGTTTCTGTTTCTTCATCTGGGAATCTCTATTCTGGATTTTTGGTTAGTGGTTACAGTGGGGAGTTTACTTACATTCCTGTAGATCTTAAGTCTTTTATGAATTAGTGTCTGCTCTCTATACAGGTTCTGTTCATTTGTTCTTTCCACTTATGGTTTGTCACTGAATCATAAAATTCTTGCTCATGCTTCACATTTTGTATTATTAGGTTGCTCACAAATTTGTTTCATTTTCTTTTCTTGTAGAACTCCTTGCAACATTTCTTAAAGGGCAGGTCTGGTGGTGGTAAACTGTTACCTTCTTTTTGTCTGAGAAACCCTTTATTTCACACTTGATGATTTTACAGGATAGAACATTCTTAGCCAGCAGTTCTTCATCTGTTAGCACTGGGAATACCTTCTTCCTCTCTCTAGGGAAAACCTAATTTGGGAGCATTTGCTAGCATTCTGTTTCTTGCTTCCTGCTAATTTTTTTTTTTTAAATCTTTGTCTTTATCTTTTATTTTTGACACTTTGACAATGATGTCCAGATGTTAGTCTTATTGGATTTAAAAATCTGGGTGTTCTCTCTGCTTTCAGGACAGCCATATTTAATTCATCCTTTAGGCTCAGGAAATTCTCAAGTTATTTCTTTGAATAGGGTTTCTGCTGTCCTTTCTCTCTCTTCTGGGATTTTATTCTCAAATTTCTTCTAGTTTTTTCTAGTTGAATCTCTTATTTTTCATAGTTTTCTCATTTTTCCTGTCTTGATTATCTCTGTGGGTGATTTGTCCATTTTAGTCTTCTACACCTGACATTCTTCTGCCAATTTTATTCTATTTAAAGCACTTTCTAATCTTGTCTGTACTTAATTCAGTCTCTTTCTGTGATCTTTTTATATATTCAATCTCTGATGTGGAACTTTGTTCCTGGATCTCCTTTCTAAGATCTTACATCTGCCTATCTGCCTTTGACTGGTGCTCCAGTAGCTCATTTAACATTTTTAATATTGTTTTGAATTGTCTGATAGGGTCTCTGTTTCTGTCTCCTTTCTATTTGTCTCAGGACTTCCACTGTACTTTTTGCTTTTTCATTGTGTTCAGATATTCCTTGCTTCCTGGATATGTGTGTTGCCCAGTTTGCTGTTTGTGTGTGTATAGTGGTGGGGGACACTGGGGATTTGGTTTTCTTTTCTTAGTTACCCCTAGCATGAATCTGGGGCTTTGCCACTCAATCTCAGTTTGAGGACTGAAGTTAGGAGCCTCTACCTCCTCTTCTTTCATTCCACAGCAAGCTGTTCTGTGCTTACGTTATCTTTAACCCCACCCCACCTTCCTGTTGCTCCTTTCTGCATGGATTGTGATCTGTGAAGCTTGAGTCTCCCAGTGAGTGGAGCTAGGTCTAGACCGCCATGCTTACACCCCAGGACTAAGTTGTGTTTGGTAGGTACGCAGGCAGGCAGACAGCTCTGTGCCTGAGTTTGGTGGGTGGGTGTGGGCCACCAATAATGGCCATCCTCCCCCTCCCCATCTCTGCTGCAGCAGCTATGGGGCCACTGCTCCTTCACTGATGGGTTTCCTGCCACCTAACTTATCTGCCGTTAAACAGATCTTCTGTGTTTTCAATTTAATGTGGCTTACTCCTAGATAGTCTAGGTTTTTTTTTTTTTTTCCTTCCCAGTTCTCTACATCCTACCTGCTTAAAATAGTTAGAGGACCATTATGAGTAGGAGTAGCTACAAAAGATTTTAGAGTCCTGGAGCACCTAAAAATGAGCAATAAGGAATAAGGAAATATGGTAGCAGAGGCAGGACACTGAGCAACACCCACGATGAAAGAGGGAGGCATGGAGTGGGCAGCCAAGTGGTCTCCACAGGAGCCCTGAACAGTAACAGCTGTAGATTGGAAGAGAGCAGTTAGAAAAATATAGTGTTATCTTTGGCACCTCTGTGCTGTGATGAGTTTCTATTTGAGAAACTCAAAACTAGTGTTCCTGGGTCCTGACCCTCTCAATACCCAAGTTATCACATCTCCTGATGATGAGAGTGCCCTAAGGCTATATAAGCACAAGGAAGTGTGGGCCTACTTGTAGCCTGACCGACCCAGGAATCACCCTCTGTTGAAGGTGTACTTAAAATGTGACACTAAACCTGATATTGAAGTCCCAACACAATATGTTTTCTGGTTTTATTTTGTTCACGTTGGTTAAATCTTAACTTGAATATAATTTTTGTCTGTTTTTTATACACAAGAAAATACTTCATGTACCTATGAAATAAGACAGGGAATGTGTCCAGTGCAACCAAAATATTTACACCCATGCAAATGGTGTCATAGAATGATTGTCTTCAGTCTCACATGTCACATGTGGGTCACACTTCTTTTAGAAAAATAACTCCACTGGCTGAAATGTCAGGGCTACCAGCAGTTCACCCCCTTTGCCCAAGCATAGCCAGCCAGGAAGGGGGAATGTGCTCAGGATCCATGATTGCAGGATGTCTGGAGTGGGACCCATGACAGTTGGGGCTCTGCCTCTATCCTCAGTAGGGGATGTCATTCTGATAGTACTGGATCATGTCGTAGGTCCGGCTCCTGGAAAGTCAAGAGAGCAGGGAAAATGTAAGGACCCTATGGTCTGGCGCCTCTCGTCCCACCAAGGTGTACTTGGGAATCACCCCTAACTCCCTTTCCTTTAGGTGTAAACACAAAATTAGAGTCTTTGGCCACCTGGCAGCCCCTCTTCCTTGGATGCTCCTTCTCCTACCCTCTGGTCACATGCTGAGCCCTTTTGCCCCTATTTCCTGCTTGCCCTCTGAGAGGCCACCTGATGTTCAATGGGTACCGAACATGGGCTCAAATGGATGGCCCTTCCTAAAACAAATTGTGTTCAGATATTCCTTGGCCTGTCCTGGGCCCCAGGGCCCCCACACTGGAGCCAAGGGCCACCTATAAGAGCTGCCTCTTTGGCAGGTGCTACTCTGGCCCCTTGGCCTGGGATGTGGCACCAAGGAAGTGAGATTGTTTTCAGCACTTCTCCCTGGTCACATCTGCAGGCCACTCCTCACCCTCAATACATGCCTGCCCATTGCAAATTTCACCAACAAAGATATCAGAAGGTTGTTTTGTTCCTTGTTCTGCACCTCCCAAGCCCCTCACCAACTCAGTGATGTTGTAGCCCCCCACACTGTCCTGAGCTACCTTTGGTGTCTCTGCTCCCTTGTTAGCAAAGCCTCCATGGCACTCCTTTGCCTAGCTGTACCGCATTTGCATTAGGTCACTGGTCCTGAGTGGGCCCTCCTGCACTCAACTTTTCCGTTTTCCACTCAAGCTTCAGCTATTTCTGGAGGGATCTTCAGAGGTCTCCACCAGTCCTACATCTTTAGCGGTCCCTAGGTGGGTAGCTCCCTCACCCACCTTCTAGAGTCACATCCACTCAGTCGATCAGGGTAGAAACCTCAATACCATTTCTGACTGCTACCCTTTCCCCACAGAAACCTATGGGGAAGGCGTGGGCTCTACCCCAGAATCTGAACCCACCTCTTCTTACCCTCTACTGTCTATCACAGCAATAGGCTGACTGGCTATTCCCCCACCTCTTCTGTTACTGCCCACCAGAAGCCTGAAGACAGCTCAGTGAAGTAAGCAGAGACTAAAGTCCCTCAGAGCTCACTTTCCGCTCCTTACCAGGCACTGCTGATTTATACACACCTACCTTGAGGCCCTTTGCACCTGCTGTTCCCTCAGCCTCACAGGCTTGGCTCCTAGGTCACGGCCTTCAGGCCTCCATTCAGTGGCCCCTCAGCACATCCCAGCCCTTCTAAACCAGCACCCTATGACTCTGTCCCCCGGAACTGGAGAGCAGTGTCCTTGTCAGGCCCAACTGTAGTCTCAAGCAGGTGCACAGAGAACACCAGGGTGTGGTAGGTTACACAGGAGAGAAGGGTGGGGAGTATGTGTGTATATGAGAGAGACTCACCTGTTGCTAAGGAAGCAGCTCTGAATGACCTTCATGATGAAATTTGCAGCCTCTCGCTCAGTCATGTTGGGGCTGAACCTGTGCCTGGGGTAGATGGCTGGGTAAGGGCTGCTACCCCCAGAGTTGCTGCCCTCCAAGGATCTTGCCCAGAGAATGCATTTGTGATTCAGACCCTGAGAACTTTCCCTCCTAGCACAGTGCTATGAAGGCCATGCCTGGCCTATTGTGGGGATGTTATTCCCAACTGGCTCCACATGGCTTTGTCCTCATCACTAGCACCTCCTGAGTACCAGGTGGTCCCACAGCTAAGGGGGGGGAGGGGACTAAGCATGTGAGCTAAGTGTAGCCCCAGGGCTCAAGGACCAGAGGAAGGGTTGGCACTGTTTTCTTAGAAATGAAGGGACTCAGAGGAACACATGTCCTCTGGCTCTAAGGAGAGAGAGCACTCATTAACAATCATAATAACCAAAGCTCAAGAGCCTCCCATTTCAGGGCACAACTGTCCCTCCCCAATGACCTATGTGTCCAGGACCTACTTCAAGAGCTTGATTGTCTGGCCACGGAAGCAGGGCAGGCCTGTGTCCAACATGAGGGTGACCAGAGAGACGACTGCATCCATGTAGGGCCTGGGGAGAGGCAGGGGATGGGGTGGATGGCAGCTGGCCTAAGCAGGCAGTCCTGCTGCATACAGTGTTCATATGTACTGGCTCCCTTCACCTTCCCACTGTACCTTTCACATCACCAGGGCAGACCCAGTGGCTGCACACATCTCTGAACTACCTAAGGGTCCCAACATCTTCCCCCATAGCTAGGCTTCCAGATGTGGTTTTGTATCTGCCTAAGGAAGCACTGGCTGTAGCCTAAAGGCTTCCTGACCTTCCTTTCCTTGTGGAGAGGTGGGCACCAAGTGGGCAAGATGCAGACTCTGACAGACTTCTGGTTTGGAGCTAGGCATCACCATGTGACTGTGATGACATGACACTCTGAAACCAAGAGTGTTGTGCCACCTGGGGGGATGGAGGTTCTCAGTCTTAGATTAAAGGGGTACTCAGAAGAGGGAGTCTAAGGCATTGGCAGGATGAGGCCAAGTCTGGGAGCTATAGGTCATGATCGGACTCATACCAAAAGCAAGAAAGAAGCTACTGGCAAAGATATGTAAAGAGATGGGATGGCAAGGCCCAGATATACTTGGGCCACCAGACGGCCTCTGACATCCTCCTCACTCTCTCTTAAGTTCAGCCCTCTCTCCACAGAGGGGCTGGTCTTCACAGGACCTTTAAGGGGCTTTAAGTGGTTGGGCGTGCTGGATGTGTGAAACCCAGGATTGGTGCTGGGCTGTCTATCTCCTCCCCATCATCCTAGAATATTCCCCCCAGCCCTTCCCAGGGCTTACCGCACTGCCAGGTAGCCACGGACACACATCTCCATGAACCACTTGAAGGGGGTGGCCTCCATCTTACCCCCCATGATCATCACCATTTCATCTGTCAGCTTGATGTCTGGCTCCCAGCCAAGGTTGCCACCTGGTGAGCTTTCAAACATGAAGCCAAAGTCTGCAAAAAAGTCATTTGTAACAGGATCAGATGCCAGGGTAGAGGGCAAGTTTTAGTCAGGTCATCCAGCTCCCCACACACTAGAAGCAGGCCACAGGTCATGTTTTCTAGGAGACAACAGGAGAAGAGCAGACAGCATAGGGGAAGGGGAGGCTCAGGCTAGAGCAGCTGTGCTATGGCTGGATGAGCCCAGTCTGCCTGGCTCTAGTTTCTGACCTGTGTTCCCTGTGTCCTGCAGCCTGGCTGCTACTCTCGCCCCCCGCAATGCCCATCTGGTAGCCAACAACTTGGGCCTCAGCTGAATTTGAACCCCGATCCTGACCCTTCCTGGCTGGGTAATGCCCTTCTGTGAGGCAGGCAGCAATCCTGCCCCAGGCTGTAGAAAGTGAAGAGGGTGGTTCTGGGCCCCGGCTGACCAATGTGGATGATGTGGCCCTTCTTGTCCAGCATGATGTTGCCGTTGTGCCTGTCCTTGATCTGCAGCAGGAACAGCAGAAGGCTATAGGCAGCCATGCTCCGGATAAAGTTGTAGCGAGCCTGTGTGGAGAGCACTCATGATGGACCCCGTGGCCTGTGGGCAAGTGTTCTCCCTGCTCTGTGCCTGGCAGCAGCCCTCTTCAACCCCCACCACAAATCAGCTTTCTCCTGGAGAGTCCACTTCAAGGTTCCTTTGAACCCCAACAAAATAACAGGTGCCCTAGATTTACTCCCAAATGTATGAAGACCCAGAAAAGCAGAGAAAGGGGGAGAGGGGAAACAGGCGGTTAGCTCACAGGTGGTGTGCGAGAGTGGGATGGAGAGTACAAATCACCCTGGATCTGGGGGTTGCCTTGATGGTCACCTGTTGAAAAGCGAGGGTGGACTCATCCCCATACTGGCGTGTGAAGTAGTCGTACATTCCAAAGTCCGTCTGGCGGCCCAGCTGGTCCCGGGAGGTGCAGTCAGGGATGCACTCAATCACCCCACACTAGGGAAGAAAGCCAAGTGCCAAGGATGCAGCAGGACCACGCTCAACTTGAGGTGTCCAATAACATCGCCTGCGCTCCTATGAGGGCTACTTACCCCAGGGGCAGTAGCCACCACTCGGTAGGGGAAGACAAAGAGGTCTAGACCGACCAGCTGGAAGATGTTTTTGAAAAGGTCGATGATCTGCAGGGCCAGCATGTCCTGGGAGCCAAGGAGACAGGTGGTTGACTGACCCTACAGCTAATGCCACCTCCCTCTTGCCCCTTCCAAACAGTCCTGTCCAGTGAGGGAGAGAGAGAGGAGGCTGTGGAGAGCAGGAGGCTGTGGAGAGCAGGAGGCTGGGGGGTTTTTCCTCCCTGTCTACTAGGCTGGGCTAGGATTTGGGACCACCAGGTACTGGGTTGAGCATGAGGCATCACTGCTTGTAAGGGACACCCCTTACTCAGAGCAGTTCCCTCTGGATGCCAGTGGGTGCACAGTGGCAGGGGGGTCACTGCAGTGGCTGCTGGAATTGGCTGGAAGCCCTGACTTACAAAGAGGCACCTGAACCAAATGGGGGAAGGAGATATTTGTGTTTCTGTGTGTGAATATGACTCCAAAGCCTTGGCCAGCATGACCCCAATCTGGCCCGACTACCTGCCGGCAGTCGTCTCCCACTTTGAAGATGGCTGCCTGCCAGGAGATCTTCTGGCAGTCGGCTTCCTGAGCACCACACTCGTCCTCAGCATCAGAGCGGCACCGTAGACCTAAGCATGGTGGGTAGAGAAACTGCCTATTAACCGAGGACAGTTGAGAGGCTCCCTCAGAGTACTAGGGGTCAGCCCTGCTCATACACCTGGAAGGGACCACAGGAATCTTCTCTGCAAAGTTCTGAGGAGGCTGAGGGTCCAGTAAATGTCTATGGTCAGTGGGTGGAGTCACAGGGCAATGATACTCTTCTAAAGACCTCTTAGGCTGATATGGAAGTGAAGATGGAACCCCCTTTTTATTGGAAGTGAGGATTTGGTATGCCTGGCGTCAATGAGGGGCACTGTGAGCTCAATGAGGGGCAAGAGAGTGTGTCTGTCTGCACCCAGGTGTGCCTGAGAGAACTGAGAAGTGTGTGTGTAGGTAAGGCCAATGGAAGCCATGGCCTTTGCATTAGCTGGGGGCCCCAACCCACGTTGTCCACCTGAAACTGCACAATTCGGCCTTATTTAGGGTCTTTGCATATGTCATAAAGTTAAGAGGCTACAATGCTGCCCTTATTGAAGGAGGGAAAGCTAGAGGGAACACTAGAAGGCCCCATGGGGACAAAGGCAGAGGTTGCAGTGATGCAGCTATAAGCCAATGAACTTCGAGGACTGCCAACAACTCCCAGAAGCTAGAAATGAAAAGTAAGGACTCTTCCCTAGAATCTTTGGAGGGAGTGTGGCCCTGCCAATGCCTTTATGTTCCACTTTTGTCCTCCAGAACTGTGAGGAAACACATTTCTGTTGCTGAAGCCACCCATCTGCATGGCAGTCTGAGAATACTAGCACACCCACAAAAGCCCCTAAAAGAGGGGCCAGGCTTGGAGTGTTTGGGCAGACACCATCTATTTTAGGCAGCTGGCAACAAACTGAATGTGCCAAAATAAATACCTTTGTGTTAGCAAAGGAGAACATTTAGATCCCACACTAAAGGAGAAATTCTTCACTGACCTTCTTTTTCAAGTTCACTAACTCCACATCGTTTCACTTTAAACTTAGCCAGATACGGAGCTTTGGCAGCACTGAAAGAAAAAAAAAAAAAAAATGAAAAGAACAGGGCACAAGTGATACAAGAGGCAAGGAACATGCCAAAGAAAGAAGTGGTTTCTCACCTCTGCATGGGTGTCCCGGACTTGTAGTCAATGTCTAGCACGATGGCCTCAGGGTTGCTGGGCAGGTAGCAGCCTGTGCAGGAGACAGGGTAAGTTACAAGGAACCTGAGTGTGATGATGGTCAGGTCACAACCTGGCCTCAACACAATTTCCCTCCAGAAGACCCAGTTGTGGTCATATCCATGCTCCTGCCTCTGATGACGGGATGGCACTGAGGTGCCTCAGGGACTTCCTATTCCATGGCTGTTAAGGGTCTATCCCCCAAGTTCTGTGACCTTTCCCTGGTCCTTCCTGGTATCTAACAAAGGAGTCACCACCTCCTGGGAGCCCACTATCTCCAAGAGGACATACTGGGTCCTCAGTGTGCTGCTTCTGTGTCCGTGATAGGTATGGTGCTGCTGCTCCACAGGACACATGGGAGCTTCCTGCTCTGCTCCCGTTCCCCAGAGCACCCCCCCATGCTTGAAAGCATTCCACTAACCATAGCTCCCTCTCAGCACCCATGTCAGACAAGAGGACAAAGTAAAGCCTACTCCTGGTTAAGGAATTGGCAGTTCTCCAGAGCTCCCAGAGGTGGGAGAACTCCCCTGGAACTTTGGAACAGGCGGGACTGGGCATACCTCCAGAGCAGAAGAGGGGACCTTGCCAGGAGGTGCAAACTAAGGGCTTTCCTCAAGGGGAAGAAGGGGCACCCTCCCTCTCACCCTCTATCTGCCAGTTCCAGCCTCTCTCTCAAGACACACTCTCTGCCCTAGATCCTGGCTGGCTCCAGTGTCGTTATGGGTAGGTTTGGAGCTGTCCAAATCAGGCATATTCTTCAATTTGCCTCATCAGGGGTCCGCACCCAGGTCCATGTTTGGCGTTTACACTGCACCACAGCTGGGGACATCTGGAGAGGACCATTCCATGCCCAATGTCTGTGTGGCCTACGCTGCTCTTGTTACACTACAGTTTAGGAAACTAACAGCCACTGAGGACAGTATATTAGCCTTTCAAAAAATAGTAGGCACTAAGGCAGAATGAAAGGGGTGCCAGATATCCCAAGGCCCAGGACCATGTGGGGCCTACCTACCCTACACTACCCAAAGAGGATGGCTACCTCCACTCGCTGCCTGCCCATGGGAAGAGGCCTATTTCATTGGTTTCCTGAAACCACTGCTCACCAGGCTGTACTTTCACTTCAGACAGAGCAGACAGGCAAGCCTTCTTCCTCTCATCGCCTTTAGGGTAGGGCCTGAGGAACAAGACAGAAATGCTTTGCTTTATCTCCTATAGGAACTGGCTTCTAGGACATCTGAGGGAGAGTTCAGGGTCACCTCCTATCTGGTTGGCTCTATTTCTCCCTTCTTAGTTCTAGCTACTCCTGAAGGCCCTCCCAAGCCCAATTCCACTAGGAGATCATGCAGTGATTCCTGTCCTATATTCCTTATCAAGAAACCCAGATGGTTCCTAGGGGACCAAGATGGAGAATTTTTCCTGGCTGCCTTTGCCCCTTTCCTGTGTGGCGTATGTGCACAAAGACTGGGGGGGTCATACAATTTTATGTTTACATACAGGCTCTATTTTTTACTTGCAGTGTGCCCTTGGAAAGGGCCTTTAGACCTCTTATCCCTGAGGATGTGAGTAAGAAGTGGAATCATGCACCTGTCACATGGTGGATGCCCAGGAAATGCCACTTCCCTACACCTTTATCTTTGTGGGCTAGAAGCTATCACATCACCACTCTACTCAGTACCTGGCCCAGGAGATTTAAGCTGGGCTATACGTGACCAAGGTAAAAGAAACCTGAATATTGGGCCTTGCTGGTGACACAAGGGGTAAAGACGCAACCTATGAAGCTATCCACAGCCACGGCAGCATGAGTTCAATCCCTGGCCAGGGAGCTTCTCACACAGCGCAGCAGACCTCTCCTGTCTTGCCCACTGCTCCCCTCAGCAGTGTATTTCAGTCAATCTGTCTGTTCTGTTTCCCACTCTGTCTCTGGTGAGTCCTCTCACCCCCTACACCTCTGGCCTGTACTCCAGCTCTTGTATGCATAAATAAATAAATCTTAAAAAATAAAAAAAAAGGAAACCTGAATATTGGGGAGGCCCAGGGATGAGGCAATTGGTAGGAATAGGTACCCAGTGCTCTCCAGCCCCATTCCAAATGGACAGTACCACAGATGTCCCAGGATGGCATCAGTGCCATGTGAATGGGGCCCAGGCGGTGAATCAGGAAAATGATGGGAAAAGAAAAGAGTAACAGCAGTATGATGGGGCAGAGCAGCCTCCAAGTGCTGGACAATACCCAGAATGACATAAGGTATGTTTTATGAAATTGCCATGACTGTGCATTTTGCTACACTTTCAAGAGACTTGAATGGCCAGAACAGAGATTCCCAGTCTTAACTTTCACAATCAGTGAGCGTGAGGCCTGGACATTGGTCTCTTTAAGGCTAGCAGGTGAATCCAATGGGCTGCAAGAAGTGGAATGAGAGGTCACTTACTTGATTATGGCCGACACGTTGGTGATTTTGTTAAAGAAATCGAACTCCCGCTGGTAGAAGTCCTTGGCTGGGCCTGATAAAGAGCCTGTGATCTCTTCCACTAACTGCTCGAGGAGGTCGCCAATGTCAGCTGGCAAGGAAACAAAGAGGCAGAACCCTGCAGCTGAACACAAAAATCTTGCATATGTGCTGGACACACAGCTCCCTAGCACCTAAACCAGCAGTCCTCACAGTGTGGTCTACAGGAGCTCGGGGGTCCCAAGGACTCTGTCAGTGGACAACATAGTCAAAACTACACCAAGAAATAGCTTGCCCTCTCCAGAGTATATTCACTGGGTAACTGAAGAAAGTATGAGAGATGGAGGTAGAAGCGAGATCTGCGGGAAGATGAAAAATACTCACGGTCTTTCTGATGCCCCTCTTCATCTAGATAGATATTCGTTTTCATATTCCAGATAAACTGATGTGCCAGAAGCTGGGATTTGGATGCCGCCCACAGAATATACTCCCGTACATAGCCCATCTGTAGATGAGGAAGGTCACTGTCAGCCCGGGTAGGGCGCCATCCCACCAAGAGAGACTCCTGTAACTCAGGGTAGAAGCTAACTCCCAGCCTGGGGCAGATGAGCAGGAAGTTTGTGGCTGGGTGAGCTGTGTCCTGAGTCAACAGTGAGTCCAGTGCAGACTCTAAGCCCAGCCCTAGCTTTGTGGCTGGTCAGTGACCTAGGCTCTAGGAGGGAAGTTCTGCAATGTTGGCAAGAGTCAGCTTGTATCTCTCTGGTTACTTCTACCGACACTAAAAACCAATGTGCTGCTGCCAAATATGAGGAAAGAGTAGACCGTGTACTAAAACTCATCTGTTAGCTGGTTGTTTAGAATATCGTTCCAAAGTGCAAGGTGGGGCATTCCAGAAAACTCTGATGTTTATACACTTAATGGACTGACACACCATGGCTACCATCCTAGGGAATTCTCTTCCTCCTCCTTAGCCATTCCCTACCACTCAAAACTCCAGTTTTTATTTCATGACTTAAGTTAAAAAGAAAGATGGTTGGTTCTGGGAGATTTCCTGGAAGAACGGGCTGTTGCCATTGTGGTAGTTTGTGGGTCCTCCATCAGGTAAAGTATTACTTGGATGGATGGTCTCAACTTGGGTGGGAGGGGAAATACTACTGGAAACACTAAGATAAATGCTGTGTTCTTTCAAATAGCTGTGTGAAAATTTAAAATCTGTTACATGACATACTACATATGTCATGTCTGCTATATATCTGCAGCATTTATAATTAATACTACTAATAATCTTAGACTTCTATTTCCAAACAAGTCAAACTTTAAATAATTCATCATTATGGGTTTCCCAATTCTAACCCAGCAAGTGGCTCTAAAGATAAACGATTAAGTATTCAACTTGTAGTGTGTTTAAATGTGTTTGCTTTATGATTATGAAAACAGTGACATAGTTCTAAAGACAGAAATTCTACATATAGTCACTTTAATCCTGTTCTCTCTCCTGTCACTTCTAGTAGTCCAGGTTTATTCTTTTCATTTAAAAAATTTTTATCAGGGTAATGTTGGTTTACAGCATTTGTATTTTGGAAGCATAGAATCCCCTCTATCAGGGGTTGTTAGCACAGTGCGTCCACCACCAAAGCACCCAAAGTCCACCACCATAATCCATTGTGTTCTCTTCCCTTTTTCTTTTTAAAAAAATATGTAGGCAAACATATATGTGTGTGTGTGTATTGTAACATATATATATTTATATTTGTATCCCCTCAAGCTTTTTTAGATTTAAAAAAAAACAAAAAAAAAACCCTAAAAACGGAAAGCAATATAGAAACCAATGAAGCTAGATTGAGCTCTGAGTTGGAATCACCACACAGAGGAGAAATGACTTTAACATAGAGTTATCTCACTGTATGTCCCTAACAGCAAATATACCAGAGGGGGGAAAAGGCAAAAAAAGAAAAAATAAAATCAGTATCACACTATGAATAATAATACTGGCATTGGCATTTTTTAGCCACTATATATCTTACATATATAGTAGGATAAAGCACAAAGGTAATAATGTTAATGGGAACCAATATTTTTAGTGTGAAAAGATTCAAATATAAAACCAAATTAAAAAACTCCAGTATATTCCTACATTTGAGTTGGAAATATCATTATAATCACATGAAATATTTTTTTCTTTAAAAAGAAAGTTTTAAGCTCTATCTACCATAAAAGCCCAGAACCATCAACCCACTCAAAGGCAGTGAGCATTCTTAGCATTCACATTAGGGTGTCTCAATACCATTTCTCACTAAAATGAAACAAACTTTCTTGGAAAATTGGTGATTTCAGGTCTGAGGCAGAAAGAGAACAAGAGCCTAGAATATCCTTCTGGAAAGCAAAGAGCCTATCAAAGACTATAGAGCAGAGAATAGACAATCAGGGGATTCCTAGTAGTCAGACAGACATTGCAATAACTGTAGCACTCTGGTACACATAAAACATGTCAAAACCCATATATTTATACTACTTGGGCAGGGGGGGAGGGAAATGAAAAATTCAGTGATCAACTTGGATAACATTAAAGAATTAACTCATTTTTTAAAAGCAGGAACAAAAATAAGGAGTTTCTTTAAAAACAGCTTATGAAAAATAGCCAAAAACAAAACAAACCACAGCTCACATGTATCTCCACCCACCAGCCTCTGCAAATTCAGCCCATCCAAGCCTGCCCATGTGAAGCACACAGCACTGAGCATGCATGGGGAAACATGGCTACCCTGGTGGCCAGCACTAACTCTCGCACAGAGGTCCTTGGTGCCTGCTCTAGCTCCCCTCCTTCTGTGGGCTAAAGCATAAAGGGACAATGAGGCCATTCCCTCAACCCCCAAGCACAGCTCTCAGAGCAAAGGGAAGAGCAGCATGTGTTGGCACAGCCTTACCTTGTCATACCTGAGGGCCTGCACAATCTGGGGGATATAGAACAGGATGGCATCCTGCAAAGGAAAGATGACGATGAGGGCCTCCCTGGTGGCGCAGTCGGTTGAGCACCCTGCTGTGGAGCTGTCCGCAGCCACGGCAGTGCAGATTCGATCCCGGCCGGCCAGCGAGAATCCCATATGGTGCCACAGACCTCTCCTGTCGTGCCCGCTGCTCCCCTCAGCAGTGTATTTCTGTCGTCTGCCTATTCTGCTCCCTGCTCTGTCTCTGGTGAGTCCTCTCACCCTCCCGCACCTCTGGCCTGTACCCCAGCTCTTGTACAAAAATAAATAAATCTTTGAAAAAAAAAAAAAAAAAGAAAGACGATGAGCTCTGGGAGGGAGGACAATTCTTTGCCTCTGGGAAAGATGAGAACAACTCATCATGGACACAAGCCCCAGGGCACACCCCAAACTGAGAATGGTCCTGCTGTCACTCAGTCCACAGGATATGGTCCTCCTAGGCACAAGAGGATTGAGAATCAGGGGAAGCCCAAAGGACAGCAAGGAAAGTGTCAACGACTGGAAACACATGGTAAGTGAGAAAAAGCAGAAAGAACAAGATTCCCATGCCTAGATGGAGCAGGGAAGGATCACTATTGTGACCCTGCTCAGAGAGGGATGAGGGCTAAGGTTACAGCAGACCATGGGCTGGGGCAACAATGAGTCAGACTGTATGTAGGACATCCTATTACTGTGGCTTTAGCTTCCTAGTGGCCTGAGGCTGGACAACATGCCAACCAGGCCATAACTGGAACCAAACTCAAGTAAACTTCCTTTTTAACCCCAAACATCTAATGAAAATTCAAAAACAAATATAACTAAATAGTAAACACATCTCAATTAGAACTAAATTCATCTTTGACTACTTGAATGGAAATGGGGAATAATAGCTTGTTCTAATTAGAGCACATCTGGGTTTGTGCTGAGCCCCTACCTTTGTCTCTACCTCAACACTTCTGGAATCCCACTGAGGCCAACTGAGGCAGGGCTTAGGCTCACCGGAGGGAAGGACCTCAGAACTTTCACCCCGTACTGCGCAGTGAGCGGATGTGGTGGGTACATGCTGGAGAAGTAGGAGAGACCTGTGGGTGGGTCTGCAGGTGCCCAGCATAGCACATGGCTGAGCTCTGGGGCATCGGCATCGATGGTGTGCCAGGTCACCAGGAACTGGGAAGGAAGCAGTGAGAGGGTCTGACTCAGGCAGTCCTTGTGGTTCCTGTGGAAATACTTAGCCCCCCCCTCCACTGCCCAAAATGATGTTTCCAAGGCATTATAACAGCATAGAAAAACACTCCTGATATGTTCCATAAAATATCATTTCAATTATGATTAAGTACATTCAATTTTCTTCTGTTATAAACATAATAAATGCTTAATAAGAGTACAATACAGGAGGGCCTCCCCGGTGGTGCAGCGGTTGGGCGCTGGGTTGCGAAGCTGCCCGCGGCCTCTGCAGCGCCGGTTCGATCCCTGGCTGCTCCCTGGCCACCGGAGGAGGGTCCCGCATGGCACGCAGACCTCTCCTGCTGCCCGCTGCTCCCCTCAGCAGTGTACTTTGGTCCCTCTTCCTGCTCTGGCTCTGGTGAATTCTCTCACCCTCCCGCGCATCTGACTGTACCCAGTGCTTGTATGTACAAACAAACAAACAAATAAATAAATAAATCTTTAAAAAAAAAAAAAAAAGAATACAGGAAATTAGAAAAAAATCATTATGCCACCAAAGTCACCAGGTTTTTGTCACATTCCTGGAGGTGGGTCTGTTACTGCTCAGTTTGAATTCAGGCCCAGTGCATACGACCTACCTTGATAGCCTCAGGGACATCACTAACAGCTCCTGGGTCCAACCGAACTAGACGGGTCACTTCATTGCCAATGGCTTCTGTGTTCTTAAACCTATGATGGACAGAGGGTGTGGGGCGGTGACCTCACTGGCAGAAACAAGGTCTCCCATGTCCAGGGAAAAGGGGAAAACAGAGGAAGCCCTAAGGGAAGGAGTGCAAATCAAAGCATTATGATTGGATATGATAAAATGCTGGAACTATCTCAGAGGAATCCTACACTCACCATTCTAAGGGACCCCTCCCATTATAATCCTTGCCTTCTCCAGGCCCCCAAAGTAGGCCAGAAGGCACCTTAGCTGGTGGGAGGGAGGGTGCAAGTTTCCAGGCGTTATTGCCCAGGCTAAGGGAAGGCAGACCATTAAACGTTGTTTTTAAAAACAATGGGAGAACTACGTTGTGGTCCTGATTCACAGGACTGAATTAGGACCAGAAAGACAAAGCAGGAAGCAGACAAGTAGAGGCTCAGAGAGAAGAAATGTCCTCCTTGGATGGATTCATACAGGTCAAATGTAATTCCATTGTGGTGGAATTTAATACCGGGGGGCCTCCAATATTTCTCTCAGATACCACTGGTCAAAGAGTCCTGTCACTTAAGAACTACGGGAGGAGAGTTCACAGGACACTCTACCGCCTGTTGCCTCCTCTGTGTACGAATGAAAAATGTGCTTCCTTCCCTCCTCGAATTATATCAGGCCCTGACTGTGCCCTAATGTCACCTTTTTGGGCACCAGGATGCTAAGCATTCCTAGGCAGGAGTCTATGTACTGCACAGAAGGATTAGGTGAGTATCTGGGGCAAAGGATGGACCCCTAAAAAAATTGCCTCCTTGAAAGTGACCACGCCACACCCCTCTCCATTCAGGTGCCTTGGCAAGGCCGTCACCAGGCAGGTGTGACCTAGGGCCCACCTGGCTGGCAGCTGCACGGCCAGGTATGGAGAAATGCTCCAGGCAAGGTTCACATTGTCCTTCCATTGCTTCTCACTCAGGCTGATGTACTTAGACCTCCAGTTGGCCACACTGTTCTCTCCGGCCTGGTCCAGCTCCAGTTCTGGGGCTGACAGTGGGTTGTACCATGTGATGAGACGCTCAATCTCAGTGGCCTGGCAAGATGAAACAGATACTGATGAGCTTTCTGTGTGTGCCCTATGCCAATGTGCTCACCTCCCCAAGGACTGCGGGCATGAGGTGGGTGGCGTACCCAAGGGCTTACCAGTAGGGACAGCAGCAGTGTCCGGCGCTTCATGTAATACTTATGCAGCTGGGAGCCTCGGTTGGTTTTCTTAGACATGCCTGGGAAGTAAAAGAGATGGCACAAATGTGTTATTCAGAGGCCACTGGCCCACCCTTTCTAGAGCCTTGAGAAAGCTGTCTTTCAGTGGTCTGCTTGCTAAGACGGCAATTCAGACCCAAGGGACTTATCAGTAAACCTCCAGCCAACCTGACTTCTTGGAGATGGTCGACATGCCACTGGACAGGGGGTAGGTGTTGATCCAGCCTTGTGTGGCCTGTTGGCGAGAGCCAACTGTTATATCCAGGTTGCTCCGGGTGTCTTGATTATCTGTGGGCAAACACATTATTGTTTCTATAATGCAGCACCTGGATTTCCACCAGAAGTAAAGCAATCAGTGGAGCAGTAGGCAATTTCAAGAGTTCAAGAACTGATAGAGAAGAACTTTTCATAGAGCCTGAATGTAGGAGCAGGGAGGGAGAGAGAAGGCTGATGACTGCTTTGCAGAACAAACCTTGGGAAGTTCTTTACTTAGCCATTCTATTGGAAAGTTTTGTAAAATTTATTTTTTTTGTTCCTATCCTTTAGAATTGGAAAAAAAAAAAAAACAAAACTGGAGTGGCTGATCATCTTAGCATGTGCCAACAGTAATCTGGTCTCTAGTACCATGCTGTCCTTTAACACAATGATGGTTGAGGTGGCAGGTAAGGGGTTTGCCCTTTTCTGAGTACAGTCCGGAATTCAAGAGAGAATCACTGTGCCAGCCAGCTTTTTCATTTTTCTTTCGTTTTCCTGTTAGTGGGGTTGTCAGCTATGGATCTGCTCAGCTCTGATTTGTGGTTCATATGACTATGTGCTCAGACAGACAAGAACATCATTTTATCTTTTGGAAGTGAGCTGCTTGTTTATACATCAGTGCCTTTCCCTTACTTGTTCTCTTCCCTATCCAACCTACAAGCTGTAGTCACCTCTTCCAGAAACCATCCCTGGTTGTCCATCTGCAGTGGGCCAAGTGTCTGACCTTCAGCCATGCTCCCAAGACCCCTCATGCTGAAATTATCTGTCCATCTGGTTGTCTCCTACCAGATGACAACAGACCATGCTTATTCATCTTGGCAGACCAGTCTTAGTGCAATACAGGCCATCAGACACAGCGTCAGATATGAGTAGGTGCTTGTAAACTGAGCTAGTACTGGGAGTAATCACACTTGATGGTGTCTGCTTCATGCTCCTCAGCCTGGTCAAAGGAGACGAAGTGACCAGGCAGGTTTTAGGCCTCCAGAGACCATGCAGCATGGCTGAGGCCAGGGCTCAGTGGGGCCCCAACTGCTCTTCTGACCCACTTCCTACAGGGCTGGCCACCGTGCACCTCTATCCTTTCCACCCCACTGCCTTCACCCTACCACCTGTGAATAGTTGCAGTTCAAGGACAATTCATAATTACCTGGGGGAACAAGCTGGCTGGCGGTGAGGTACTTCTTATCCGAGAACATAGCAGTCCAAAATTTAATCATTATGCTTATGTCTTCACGCAGTCTTTTTTCTCCTTGAGTAGGGAACTTTGGGGGACAACTTCAAACAAACACAAAAAGACAAGAGTTGAGTAGAGTAACTGGAATCAGGACTAGAAGTCAGCTTATACAGAGCAATGAGAGGTGATGTGAGTAGTCTGACAATGGCAAGAGGTTAGCCCAGAACTGGCCATCAACAACAACAATCTCACTTATCACATGAGAAAGTAGTATTTTCAGAACCCTCCTATGACTACCTTACCACTGAGCTCAGGAGCTCCAGGCTGAACAGTGTACAGATCATGCAACTGCAGCTGCTCTATGTAACAAGAGTTACACTTGCAAAGCACCAGGCAGCAAGTATTTTCATGTTCACATGAACATGAAAGATAAAGGGGATGCACTTAATTTCTCAAATCACTTTAAATGAGGAAAGATGTGTATGTATCCTATAGGGAGGCTAGCTCTAAGTACACACACAGAAATACCACAGTGCTGAGGATACTCCAATCCAGTCAGGGGAAGCATACACCAGGCAAACTATTTTCTCCTGTGACTTCCTGGAAGTCCTGGCGATGCCAGGCAATGCACAGTACCCCTGGGGGAGTACCTGAAGTAGTCAAAGGCGGTGGAGTAGATCTTCTCTCGGAGCACATTGCGGATGGTTGCGTTTGGAACCACGTCAGCATGCAGGAGGGACAGCCCCAGGGTCAGCAGTCTATGTGAGAGCACGGCAGAGGGCTGAGTCAGAGGCACCCTGGCCTGGGCAGGGGAAGGATCTAAGGGTGGGATCTAAGGGTGCTGGTGCCATGTAAATCACTTGGCCCCTGAGTTCAGAGTATTTCCAGACGACAGTGTGCTGGGGACCAGGACTGCGGCATCAGTCAGTGATGCAATTGACAAATTTCCCAACCCTGGATGGCATGGTGGTGTTCACTGGTGTTCAGTTCTCCTCAGGGAGACCTGCATGTACTGGGGACAGTTTCTGGTGAAAAATGATCAACTATAGGAAAAGTCCCATGGAGAGAGCCCCTGTTACCAATGACTCAGATAGCCCCTCCCTGGAGGAGAGCCCCTCACTTGAAGCGGGGCCCGATGGCCGCCACATGCCGGTTCATGCTCCCTTTGGCCCCACCGATGTTCAGGGACATGGAACGCTGCAGTAGGCTGGAGAAGATCTCTACTTGGTCAGAACTGCAGTACTTGGCAATCTCAAACCGCTGCACCAGGAACTAAGTGAGAAGCAGACAAGCTGGCACCTGGCTAGCTTACCCGCAGAGCCACCACTGTGGCTAGCTGGGAAGGGGTTCCAGGCCAACAAGAGGGCTGATGGGGGAAGCAAACAATAAATGGCCCTAGGGATATGGCTGGAAAGTCATTTACACCCTCCCCTCAAGCAAGGCAGTCTTAAAACCCGGAACCCCTGCTTACTGGGCTACTAGTTTCAGGGAGAGTTCCACCCCTAAAATTAGACAGGAGAGCAGTTGGGGTGAGGCACATACATCAATCCAAATATAGTGAGGTGTCACTTCAGGGGCACAGGGCTTGGGCTGACTTGCTTCTGATGCTGCCAGAGGGTCAGCTTCCTTTATTTCCGCAGAAAACAGGCCAAACTTCTGCTCCACTGTCATCTGCCAGGCCCCTGACATCTCCCGCATAAACTACAAACACACAGTGACTGTTAGTTCCTCTGTGAAGCATAGAAAGGTGATTGGTCTTAAAATTGTGAATGACTATATGCTCACTGAATAAAATTCCAAAAACTAGGAAAGCATGAAGAAAAAGGTTAGGATCATCCATGAACCCACCTTCCAGCCTTTTTCCCAAGAAGCCCATTCTTAAAATATCACCAGGCCACATTCAATATGTCCTGCTACATGGTGCCTGCACACTGGAGAGGTGCCCAGTGCTGTGTGGGCTCTTTACAAACACTACGTGGCAGAAGCTACCTAATGATACTGAAAGCCAGCTGTGGTTCCTGAGGCAAGACTGTGGCTTGGAGCCTCCCTGCTGACAAGAGTGGAACTGGATTCTGGCTCCAGAACCCAGCCCCAGCCCACATGGGCCCTGCCTTCCACCTTCAGCCTGCTAACCACGCCTGGGGAATAACCTGGGAGCTGAGTGGGGTTTTACAACCACCACTGGGCCAGGCAAGTGGTTTGGTGGGGATGGTGTTCGCTGGTCAGTCAGACTCATTTGGGCCCCCTTCCCTGAGGGGTTAGATGGAGCAGAGCAGTGGCCTAAAGGTACATGGATGCTGCAGAGAAATGTGGTGCCAGTTTATGCTTGGCAAGTACCCACAGTTTACAAGTCAAGCAGGGGGAGATATGGTGCCCAGGTAAGTGTTTCTGTCCCTGTTCTGGACACAGGCAGCAACTTCAAGGGTATCCAGGCAATCCAGCAGAGATGTGGCAACTAAAGCTTGGTACAAGGGGTGGATGCTCTGGCTCCCTGCCCAGTATCCTCCCCTCTTTCCTTCCTACTGGTTTGGTTTGGGTTTGGTTAATCACAAGTATCCTCACCTAGAACTCTGCTGATTGGTATGGCCACAGGTTCTCATTAGCACGAATGATCAGGGAGATGTCAAGTGGGTAAGGGCCTGTGGAGAAGGTCAGGATCAGGGCAGCTAGTGCTGGTATCTCACCCTCTGCCCCTTCCTGGCCAGGGCCTGAGGGATGTGGGAATGGAGTGTGAGCAAGACAAACACAACCATTTGGTCTACTGCAGGGTCACGAATGACAAGAAAATCAAGCTACAGACACTGGACACTGATCACTGCTAAAAGAAAAGTCATGACGAGGCTTGAAAGAGTGAATGTGAGCATGTGTGACATTTTAGGTAGGGTGACCAGGAAAGCTAGGGGAGAGCTAAGACAAGCCCTGGGGGAGACACAGGAGTGAAGCATGTGGCTATCTGGGAAGAGCACTTCTAGGAGAGGGAGTAATCTAAAGCAGGAACATACTCAGAAGGCAGGGGCAACAGGCACCGAAGTACCCTACCGCGGGGCAAGCAAGGAAAGCAGAGGGAAATAAAGTCGAGGTAGAGGACCTTCAGGGTCACAGACGCAAGTCTGCCCTCTACTCTGAGTGAGCAGAGGGTGGCACTGACAGGTTTGGATCACACGAGGGACCTGATTTGACCTGTTGTATGACCTGTTCTGCATGTGCAGAAGGTGGTGTGGAGATGGGGGCGGGGGAAGGAACAACAGGGAAGGAACAACAGGCTCATGGGCTGCCTCCCTAGTCCATGGGAGAGAAGGAGGAGGCTGGGGCCAAAAGCCGTTGGGATGCCTGGAATTAGTCAGATTCTAGATGCATTTTGAAGGTGAAAGACAAATCTGAGAGGATTTGCTGAGGATCATTTGTGGGAAATGCAAAAAGGGGGAGGGGGTCAGAAATGGCTTTAAAATGTTGTCTGAGCAGAGGGAAGGAGTAGGTTGGCATTTATAGAGGCTAGGAAACAGACAGGTTTGGGTCAGTATGGGCCTCATTCATTTGTTCTGGGTCATGCACTTGAGCACCAAACTAAGACATCAAGTTCTTTTGCATCCTCGTGGGATATAGGAAATAAAGAACACTCATAAGGAGTGTTTTCATATGGAAGTGAGACCAATAAACTTGCTAAATAATCATCTCCCCATGAAAGCCAAATCCAGCAAAAATGAAAAATTAAAAGACCAGAATTCAACAATACAAAAGACACAGGAACAAAAGTTGAAAGGTCTCCCAGACATTGCTGGGCTCGGACAGCAGGCCCATGCAGAGGCAGAGAAGGGAAGTAAGAGGAAAACAGACAGCCTTCAGAGCCACACTAACAGCAAGAGGTGGCTATTTAAAAAAAAAAAAAAAAAAAAAAAAAAACTACAAAAAACAAAACACACACACACACGTGTCTGTGAAAACACTGGGGAGTGGTGTCTGAAATCTGATTTACAGAAAGGATTTAGAAGCAGTGAGTGAGGCCATGGGCCAGTGCTGAGTCTGGTACAAGTAGGTGAATGAGGCCTGCCAAAGGCCCACAGACCTGAAGCCAGCCCAACTACTGGTGACGGAGGGGCAAGAAGGGCAGACCATAGTCTGAAAGGCCCAAATGAAACAGCAATTTTCCTGTCAGGAAAATCCTTCCATGACCCCCTCTCCCAATATAAAATTAATTGAAATATAGAGATACAGAGAATTTCAGCAGAAAACTACATACTATATATAAGAAAGAAAAACCCTAGAACTGAGAATTATAAGATCTGAAATAAAATAAAAATGTGATAGTTTAGAAGAACAAATGAAGCATCAGAAATATCAGTAAAATGGAAGACGGGCCAATTAAAGTGAACGAAAATAAAAGTGGGGGGTGGGGGTGGTAAAGAGTCAATGCCAAGAATGTCAATGACATTTAGGACAATATCAAGTCATCAATATTTGTGAAAATGAAATCCCAAAATGAGAAGATTGGGGAAAAATATTGGCCTAAAACTTTCTCAGTTTGATAAAAACCCCTGTATCTCTAAATTTAAGTTCAATGAAGCCCAAGAGAAAACCACACCCCTAAGCACATCATAGTCAAATTACAAAAAAATCAAAGAAGATAAAGAGAAGCATCCTAAAAGCCAAAAGAGAACAGCAGCAGCACATACTGAGAAACAATGATAGAAATGACAGCTGACTTCTCCCCCAGAAACAAGCAAGACAACAGATAACAGAAGATACATTCAATAAGCAAAAAGCAGCCATATAACAGTCAACCTAGGATCCTATATTCAGGAAAAATATCAGTAGGCATTAAAAAATGAAGGTGAACTAAAGCTTATCACAACAGACCTGCTCTACAGGAAATGCTTTAGGCTGAAGAGAATGATGGCAAATTTATATCTACAGAAGACTTGGAGAATTAAAAAGGAAAATTCTTGGATAAATTTATAAAGCTTAAAAAAATCCTCTTGACTTTTAGAACAGAAAAAAACAGTTTTATAAGGTATAAAACACATGCAAAAGTTAAAAGGATGAAAATAAAACATAAAGGTTGACAGGGAGAAAAACGGACACATGACAGTAATAACAGTGCAGGGCTGTTGTGATAGAATCCACCCCCCAAGAGTAATAGCTGCCATCTCAATAGCAGTCAGTGTTCACTGTTCCCATAGGTCTTGGGCAGCCTCTCTGAAGAGAATGACCAGCACAATGACCACAGCCCACTTTAATTCCACATAAAGAGGGTCCAGGAACCACTGGTATGCCAGGACCCCAACTATTTTCTCTCCTGGTAGGCAGGGGCAAGCACCTCTCCCTGATCAGTAATCTTCCACAGAAGTCAACTGATACAAAAGATTTCTTCAAACTCTAAATACTGAGCTGAACACAAACTCCATGTATAAAATACCAGGCAAATGTGAAGAAGTAATGATTATAGCCACTAGCCCCTGCCTGGAACATTCTAATCCCATCTTTCAAAATATTCCAGCTTTTCTCAGTGGACAAAAAAAACAAAACACTCTTTTTGGCCACTTATCCCAACTGACAAAAGAAACGTAAAATTCCATTATCATGAATATAATGAGGCTCTTTGGAAAATAAAATTATTCTAATCAGCTAAAAGGGAATATATAGCGTTCCCGGTGGGCCTTCTCCAGTGCTAACTTCAGAAACATGGACAGAAGGAAAGGGTGCCCCTCCCAAAGCCTGGAGGTCAAGAGAAACATCACTGTGGAGAAACAAGTGTTTCCAATCACATCAGTTGTTGACAGGGTATTTAAAGGACAGTGTCTTCTGCCAAAGAAATGGCTCCCACTACCTAGCTTTTGAGAAATAATAACATCTAGGTACCACTGGGATGCTTTTAACATTAACATAGTCCCTCCAGTCCTGGGATAGTCATGTGCTCGGACATTACTTTGTACATAAGGAAATGGAGCCTTCCAGAGGGGAGGATTTTGCCTGGGATCTCTAAGCTCGTCAGTTGAGGACAGGGACTCTCCATCTCTCATCCTACCCAATCCTCAGGATCTGACACGTTTAGTGTCTTACCGGTACTTCTACTCCATTCTTGCCGGCCAGAAGCCACTCCCAGCATGCCAGAGCAGTCTCCATGCCATGTTCATTGAACATCCGGAGGGGGCCCCAACACAGATGATGGAGAAGCTGTGGGTCACAATCTAGAATCAAACACATACTGTTCAGAGGTTGTTGGAACATGGATTGAATCCAAGGTCTCCAAGAGTCACCATGGCAGTTAGCATCAGCTGGGTCAGCCAGGGCCTTTTACTTAAGCCCACCCACCAGAGGCACCACAGAGATCTCCACTGGAGGAGCTCTATCTTTTCCTTCAGTCAGAACTCCAGCTCCCTAAGAAGCAAACAAGCCCAGAGTTCCCAGTGCCTGTCTTTACCTTTGCTGCTAATAAGCATCGCCGTCAGTTTGAACATGGCCTGCGTGTAATGCTGAGGATTACTAAGGTCTAAAGCTCTATTCAGCTCCTGAACCATCATTTTGTTTAGGTCAGATATCTGGCCCGTGGCATCTGAGAATCGAATCATTCCATACACCTGCAAGAAGGACACATCAGCAGAGGCACATATAATCCAAGTACATAGGTAAGGCCCTGACAACCTCCTGATGGAGGTAGGACTAGCAGGTGCTTCACTGTCCCAAACTCAAGCTTATACATGTAGGGGGTGAGAGCTCATTTTAATGAGGCGACCACTGCTCTCAGATATTCTAAAGAGAAGTTAGGAATGTGTGTTGGTGTTCCTACCATTGTCAACAGTCCTTGAGAGCAGGGACCTGGTCTTGTCATCTTTCTATTCCAGTACTGAACCCCAGGGTCTGCCTCATAGCAGAGAGCAGGGGCTGACTAAAATTTCCTCAGAGCAAATCAATGACTCAAACAAAATCAGTCTATTTTTAAAATTACACATTTTTTTTTTCTACAAGAAAAAGTGGTACTCTCTTGCTTATACAGGAAACTTGACTCCTTCCAAAAACTAGACCTACCCCAAAGACAGACTTCCCACCACCAGCAGGGTAGTCCAAACATGTGAAAGAGGCCTTCAGAGTGATCCTAGCAGCTGGGAACAGAGGGTCAGCAAAAGCTGGGTGGAGCATAGTTCCGCCTGCCAATGCTATAGTGATTGTTGGAAAACACAAGTTGCAGAGATGAGGGGGAGGCAAGTCCCCAAATCAGAACAGGCCACTCCCTGACTTTCAGGTATTTATGGAATGGTATAAACTAGCTTCCATGTTTTACAGATTAGGAAACTGAGGTCGAGATCAGTAAAGCAACTTATCAAGCTCGGATAAACCATGGCGAAGTGGACAAAAGTCCTCACGGTGGAGTCAGCTATTGCTCCCCGTCCTCCTCTGTCCATGTGACTTTGGCAAGTTACTTAATTTGGGTAGTCTTAGTTTATCTGTAAAATTGGAATAACAGTATGTATACCTCACCAACTTCCCTGGATTATGTATGGCCCTCAATGGATATTTTCTATCTTTTAAAAAGAAAAAGCCAGAAACAAGAACGCTTCAGTGTTGTCAGTGTACAAACATGAAGTCATGGGCCTCCCCGGTGGCGCAGTGGTTGAGCGCTGGGTTGCGAAGCTGCCCGCAGCCTCTGCAGCGCCGGTTCGATTCCCGGCTGTTCCTTGGCCACCGGAGGAGGGTCCCACATGGCGCGCAGACCTCTCCTGCCGCCCGCTGCTCCCCTCAGCAGTGTACTTAGGTCCTTCTGCCTGCTCTGCTCCCCGCTCTGGCTCTGGTGAATTCTCTCACCCTCCCGTGCTTCTGACTGTACCCAGTGCTTGTATAAATAAATAAATAAATAAATAAATAAATAAATAAATAAATAAATAAATAAATAATCTTAAAAAAAAAAAACAAAACATGAAGTCATGCTTTTGCAGAGGTAGTGAGTGATTGTCAAAAATGCTCTGGACTGTGCAGATGATCCCAGGATCCCATACCTTCAAGTCTACCTAAGATGAACGAGTTCCACATTCACTCAGATCCCTCTGAGTGATGCTGAACGGCATCAGAGCAAGAGGACAAAAGGATGGGAGAAGTACCTCGCCTGCATAGCGGTTGCGCAAGTTAAGAGACGCCATGAAGTTGGAGTAATCTTTCTTCACACAGGCTGGGCGCTCGGTTAGCTGAGTTGCCTATAGACAAATATTGGTAATTATTTCAGATGATCATAACATGTTTCCTAAACCAAAGTCCAATTAAAAAGTCAAGCTCAGATCTTGGGTTATTAAAAATCTCAAGTGCCATCAAATTAATAAAATGAAATACTTTACAACACCTTGTCTGATATGTTCAATGGAAAAAACACTCTTTAAAGTTTCTCTGGGAGACAGGTTACATGATAGCTTCACTATGCCGTCTTGGCTACTTTCATCCCTGGTGGTAAAAAAACTTAATCACCAAGTTGCTGCAAAAATCACCGTAATTTTTGATGGGAACACCATGAGGTTCATGCTCACTGGGTGTTTCTTCTGTGGGTGTGTGCTGATTTGTAAATGTGACAAAGCTGGCAAAGAGTGACTGAGGTGAGAGCACTGACAGAGCCAGCAAAAGCCAGCAGAGGTTCTGAAACATCCACTGGGGAAACACTCGCAAACCATATACCTTACCCCACTGCCTGCAGCCTCTGCAGCGCCGGTTTGTTCCCGGGCTGCCAGCGAGGGTCCCACAAAAAAAAAAAAAAAAAAAAGATCATATAAAACTGCCTTACACTTCTTGGAGAAGGCATGGCCTTCATCATCAAGCAGACCCACACTGGAACCTGGCTCTGTCACCAACCATAAGACCCCAGGGAAGTCACTAGTCATCCCCAAGCCACAATGTTCTCCCCTATAAAGTTGGGGTATAAATAGCCCTCTCATAAGCTGTATGGGAACTCAACAATGTCCACACAGTCCTGGGGCAGTAAAGGACATTAGGGGGCACAGGCCAGCTTCCTCCCTTTATACCTGCTCCACTGTTCCAGTTCATAAACTGAGGTGCAATGAGAAACTCCACAGAGGTTTTCTCTCTTAATTTTCTAGACAGGTGAACCGCTGGCCTGAAATCACGCTCCTGGTACTGTCCCCTAGAGCCCACTCTTCCCTCTGCAGGCTGTGTGATGGGGAGACATCATTTGGGAGGCCGGTGGGCTCCTATACTTTCCCTGGAGCAGAGGCACCTTAGCAGGATAGCTAGCACACTCAATCAGAACACATGATAAAAAAGCACTCTTTCTTCCCTAGCAAAAAACAACAAATATCTTATTTTCTGAGGAAAAGAGGTAAATCTTTTACACAAAATTGACTCTCACAAGTGAGGTGGCAAAAGCCTAAAAAAAGATTACCAGTGCCATACAACATTCTTAGTTTTTAAGGGCTACTTCTGGTCTCCGCTTGTGTCTTCAAAGTGTGGAAAGAGCCAGACCGGGAAGTTGATTCCATGCCAGCAGCCACTGCCACAGTCGGAAGAGCTGGGGATGTGCAAGTGCAGGCTGGCCTGGCTTTGCTGACCATGTTTGCAAAGGCTGAGGTTTCCAGAGAATCTCTAGGTAAGAATTCCGACACTGACATGAGGTTTCCTTTGGCACTGCCATAGGACCTCGTGGAGGCCAAGGACATTCAGTCTGCCTAACGGGCTCCTTTCCTCCTGCCAGGGTTGTGAGAAGTCAGAGGGTGGTCCTGAGACCCTTCTTCCCAGGTGCTCAGCCTCAACTCCTCCATTGTATCATCTCCTAAGAAACAGGTGGGTAGCCTCCCTCCACCCCACCCAAGAGAAGAGTTTAGAAGTACAAAAGGTACACATGGCCATGCTTGATTCAGATGGGCTATCAGAGACCCTGGGCTGAGGCTGAGGGTGGGAGACACCAAAATGTGATGCTGCCAGTCAGATCAGCCCTTGTTAACCATGTGCTTTGATCCCAAGCTCTAATTTAATCCAGAAAGTTCTACTTAGTGGACATGCTGCCCTCTAAATTAATCTCCAGCAGGACAAGGCAAAACTGAAGATATGTATGTGCAGTTCAGCACCTACTGAAACAGGACTACGAGAAGGCCCAGCAAAGCTTTCAGATCAGCATGACTCTAACACAAAGCTATCCATGTCTAACAGAAATCAATTTCCTTCCTTGCAGATGTGGACAAACATCTCAATCTGCTTGAGAATCTAGCTGAGATCTCCATCAATCCATAGAGTCAAAACAGAAGCATAGTAAGGGAACATGTGATTTAATGACCAGGTCTTCTCTGAACCTGGGGATTTCTTACCAGATTCTGATCTGCTGACTGGCACTGTGAGCATTCTCAGGCATATAGCATGAGTGCCAAGTGCCTTTTATGCAAAGCTACTGTGAGAAGCCCAGAGCTTTTCATCAGAGGCTCCCCTGACGCTGTGACCCTGCCACAGACAGAGAAGCACCGCTTCCCCAGGAGGCACACATACCCCGAGAGTAGTGTTCTGCTTGTTGTAGCCGGCAAAGTGAAGGATGCTCTCAGTGGCCATGGCCAGCCCCGTGTGCTGAGAAAGTCCTGAGACCCAGTTTTGATGTTTGTTCAGATATTCCTGAAAGAGGAAAAAATGCTATTTTGCTTTAAAGGAACAATCAGTGCTTTATAATATATGAGACAGTAGAGCAAACACTGGTTCTAGTGCTGGACTCAACCCTTACTAACAACTGCGGCACCCTCAGCAAGTGAGAGCCCCTCTGTGACAGACCGATCACGTGTGAATGAGAATGACGCCTGAGTGGCTGTCACACAATCAATGTGAAAGGACTGCTCATTTCAGCAGATCTTTGTTGAGCATCTGCCACTTGCCAAGTGCCGCGCCAACTGCTGGGAAACTCAGGCACTTGCCCTGGTTCTGCTGCTGCACCCCTGCTGTGAAGGGGTGGCATGACAGACAGCAGGAAGGCAAGAGCAACTGACTGGGACTGCCTAGCCAACATGTGGAAGAGGCTGCTAGGTTAATGGCATACCTGAAAGAGTGTGGAGATGTGAAGAGGCCTCCTCCTCTGGGGACCTTAGGATTCAGGGGTCAGCATGGCAGGAATAGCAAGTAGAAGAGGCAAGATGGTCCAGGCCAGGCCTCACATGGAGGGTGAAGGGGTTGACATAACCCCCTCTTAGGAAAATGCACATTCACTCACAAAACTACACCATTGGTTTTGGAGGGTTCCCAGAAGCCCAGAAACTCAACCATGGATCACATGGTGATGGGAAGTGACTCATGAGCATGTGCAGCAGGGAGGTACAATGAGTAGATTTGCTTAACTGAGCTAATGGGGTGCAAGGGAAGGAAAAAGGATGGCCAGGGGTAATACCAACGAGATGAAATAGGAGTACTGAAAGCACTTCATTTTTCATTTTTCACTGACTTCTTAGGCCAAGCCTGAGAAATGGCCAAACCAACAGCCCTACTGACCCCCTTTTGGTCCATTGAGCCCTTCCAGGACTGAAAGAGAACATCTACTCTTTAGACTATAGGACCTAAGGCCCCTTTCTGCTATAGGAACCAAATATGAACAGTTTGAGGAAACAACCATAATTCCACATACACTAGTGTACATACAGGATTACTAGAAGTTTGTCAAGCAATAGGCATAGCTTAGTTACAAAGCCCGCCTTTATCCAGCTTAGCTGAAAAAATCTGCTCAACAGAGGACTCCATCTTTTTCATTGCCCCAACTGCTCCACCCTCACTGCTCCAATACCTTTGTGGAAGGAGGAACTTTATGGCAACCCTAGGCAAAAGTGATGGATTCATGCAAAATGTATTTTCTTTTTGTTTGTTTTTTCAAAATGTATTATCAAACCACCTCCAAGGTTCTTGGGATTAGCTGTTCTAGCCTTCCTGGATCCCACACCTAGAAACTCTTGGCAGCTAGCTTTATCTTGACAAGTATTGCTGACATCAACTTCACAAGCCAAATTTTCTCTAGAGGCATTTTCCTTATTTTTATTCCCTTTCAAGATGAGTTTTTCTATTTTCATATTGAGGTATTTTTGTTCCATCTCTTCTTAACTGTCTTCAGAACAACAGTTCATCTTGTATTCATTTGCATTTATTTACAAGTCATGGATCTGGTTGGAATGCACATGTACAACACGTGCATCCTAGGCAGACTTCTAATGGGACATGAGTCCCAACTTTGTTTTTGCTTTAGCAACCTCACTCCATCCTCTGCACTTGATGGAGGTGCACTCCACCTTTGAAATTGTTGCTACTGCTGGCCTGGCAGATCTCCCAGCCCACCATATTGCCCCTGTCCATCTTGCAAGCAGCCCCAAATTCTGCCAGAGACCTGGCACTTTGCCTGCTATGAGTGGACAGGCCCCCTCTGTCCACCTGCTCATGGAGCACTGTACCTGCCCTCCTCACCCCTGACCAGCATACTGATCCCGCCCCCGCCAAGGTGTTTCTAGTGCAGATCAGCCTCTAGGGTTTCTAATATTCTCAGACACTGGACTAATGTTTTAGGTTCCTAGGATTCACACTACTGATGTTTGTATCTTGAGCTGGTTGTGTCTGTACAAAGTTCTTTGGACAGATGCAAAGAACTTATCAAGATTGTTGTTTGATTATTTCAAGAAAGTACCTGTAGGTGAGACTTGGTGACTGTAGGCGCCCACTTCATCGCCTCCTGTAGGATCATTCCACAGCGTGCAGCAAAGTCCTTCACAATGCTCTGAAAGACAGTTTGACCGATCAAGGTCAGTTTCTGGGCTGTTAGAGCACAGTCCGCTGCATGTCACAGTTAGTTACTGTTATGGGCTGATCCGTACCTCCAAAATCCACATGTTGAAGCTCTAACCCCTTAGTACCTCAGAATGTAACATTATTTGAAGTCAGGGTCTTTAAAGAGGGTCATTAAAATGAGCGCTAATCTAATCTGACTCATGTCCTTGTAAGAGGAGGAGACTAGGATACAGTCTGGCACCAAAAAACAATGTCTGCCAACATTTTGACCTTGGATTTCTAGTCTCTAGAATTATGAAAAAATACATTTCCGTAGTTTAAGCCACCCAGTCTGTGCCACTTTACTACAGCACCCCTAGCAAATAAGTAAGTAACTATGTTCTGACAGTGACAGGAAAGTCCTCACTTAACATCATTGGTAGGTTCTTGGAAAATGAACTTTAAGTCAAACAATCTATAATGAAAAAAGGTCCTCAAATAAAAGTTTACTCAACATTAAGCCGGAATTGTTTTTTTTTTCCCTCACTAGTGTATCATGAAACAATGTTGAATGAAATGACATTAATTAAGGAACTGTTATATTTATTCCCTTTCCCACGGGACAGAACAAAGCCAGCCATGTTACTCTACCATGATCACAAAGAGGCACACCTTGGAGCAGTGAGGCTCATATGAAAGTCATGTGTGCTCAATGCAGCCTTGAGATGCTAGCAACTGACAGTAGCTAAAAACCTCTTGTGTGGCTGGACCACGAAGAGCAGTTGACTTAGCATGGCTGAGCAGTAAGAGCAAGCACGGCAGATAAACCTGGGAGTGAGTCAGCACCCTGATGCAGAACTGCAGTGTCCTCAACTATAGGATGGGACCTACATCGTTCACTCTGCAATCTACTGGGAATTGATTGACATAACATACAGAATGTGCCAGCCCAGACAAACTCACAAGATGGCAGTGAAAATGATCCTTCCAGCATACCTCTCGGGCTTCATAAGTGTCAGGAACAGTGATCCGGTAGGGGGCATCAGGGATGTCGTAGTAAGGTTGATCCTTGTGAATATCCTGAAAGCACAACAGGACTCCCTCTTCCAAACCAACTCACATGAGCGGCCGCTGCAAGTTGTGCCTCTTGCCAATGCTGGGTGGCAGAACATGTCCCCCTCCCTACCCGTCACCACTGTCAGCTCTAACGGCCTCCAAACCTGCTGTAGCTTACAGGGAAAGGTCCAGTGGAATGTGGAACTCCTAGCCCCAGTTTGGCCACTTGTAGCACAAATCAGGATCAGGTATGTGGTGGGCGGGGATACTCACTGCACTCAGAGACAGTGACAGGGTCTGTAGGATGTCCAGCATGGTCTTCAGCACTGTCCCGCTCCAAAGCAAGTGAGGAAATCTGCACAAAGAGCCACTTCTCAGGGCACAGGAGCCAAAACTCCAAGGAAGCTGCATTCCTTAAAGAGCTACCTAGGAGGGTGAGCCCCACCTTCTCTTGCCCAGCTGAGAGTCAGAACAGGTCATGAGGCTCTGAAGCTGGGTGCCCAGTCCAGTGGTTCCCAGACCCCTGTCAGTCCCACTCCTTGGGCCAAACATTGTCAGAGACAGCCCTAAGCAACCTATTCCCAACTTGACATGGTTATGCACTAGGAAAACCGCACTGATATTAAGGCTGCTAAGATGATCCCTTCAGTGATCATCTTCAATTTCAACCAAGGCTCCCAACTATTTTCTTCCACATCGTGGCACAAGTAGAGAATTGGGAGTATTTGTATGATAGGCTAGGATAAAGAAAAGAAGCTACTCCCCAGGGCTGAGATGGTCTGTGTCTGCACAGCTGTGGTTCATCATGGTCCACTGCTTGAGAGGCCCAGCTCAGACACCACACACGTGCTGGATGTGCCCTCTGACTCTGCCTAGATCCTACACACCAGCATCACAGCAGGTTCCAGAACTCCTGCACACCTGTGGGGAGCTGTGGGCAGGCCCAGCATGGCTATTTGCTGCCTTTCGCCTTCACACTACAGAAAGGCTACCCCAGTCCACCTTTGAGGGTTCCTGTCTATGGCAGGGCATGACTGATGAGAGCCTGTTTTGGTGCCCAGCAGAAAGCCTAGAGTTGGAAAGGGTCAATGTGGGCTTTACTTCCTTAGCCCTCTGTCTTGGTCCTAAGCCAAAACACAGTACTTTGGATGGTTGTGAGCTCCCAGAGAGGGTCTGCACCAGGTGTGGGTGAGCGAAGACTCACCAAAAAGGGTGGAGTTCAAAAATACAGGGATATTACCCTCTGACCAGGAGGTGTACTGCTAAGTAACACTGACAATTCAGAATAAGTGGAGCTCTGGGGACTAAAATTCAAGCTCTGCAACAAACTCACCAATATTCTTTGAGAGGCTACCTTGCCCTTTGAGAGTTTTAATTCTGACTCCATTTTTTCCCAGGGCTGATTAACTAAAGATGATTATTCTCTTTATTCAAATCTAGAAGTTTATACACACACACACACACACACACACACACACGGAGCACTGAAAGGAAAACAAGCTTACTTATCTACCAGACCAGAAAGATACTTGTCCGCCACCCTCCGTATCCTCTTGTGAATGTGGTTGAAGTTCACCAGGAGAAACTGTGCATGTCGCTCCAGCTCCTCTTCATTCTCCTTGGTCTTTGCCTGAAGAGTCAGAAGAGACAGGTACAACAGACGCCTTCTCCATGTCCCTGGCAGCACCATACTTGTACTCCAACAAGGCTTACTTTATCAGCCATCATGTTCAGGAAGGCATCAAATACTTTGTCTGCGACGGCAATCACACACTGCATCATCCCTGAAACGCAGAGGGGGTTTCTTTTGGTCAGAAGCATCCACAGAAAGGGGGCTATTCCAGGTATCGATACTTTCAAACATTTTGTTTGGAAGTGATTTTTCCTTTCTTTTGGAATTGCAGAGAAAACAAGAGTTCCCACAGACTCTTTCTCCAGCTTCCTCCATTAGCATCTCTTTTATCAGAAGTAAGTAACAGACATTGATCCAACACTACCACCTAAACTTCAGGCTTTACTTGGACTTCCCTTTTTCCCACCAATGTCCCTTTACTGTTTCAGGATGCCATATGTAATTTACTTATCATGTCTCCTTGCTCTCCCCTTATGTGTGCTGACTCTTCAGTCTGTACTTGACTCTTATGATCTTGACACTTCTGAAGAACCCAGGTATTTTGTAGTATGTCCCTCAACTTAGGTTTGTGTGATGCTTGCTTATGATTAGACTCAGACTACAGGACTTCTGGGAAAACTCCACAGAGATGAAGTCCCTTCTTGTCACACCTTATTGGGGTATGTGTGAAAACAGAATCCCCCAGTGCTGGTGAAGCTGACCTTGACTGCTTAAGTACAGTGCTGTCTGCCAGGTTTCTCACTATCCAGTCAACATTTCTCCCTTCCCATTCTCTACTTTTTAAAAACTCTCTGGCTTTAAACTTTAAAAACAAATTACTGAGGGCCTCCCTGGTGGCGCAGGTGGTTGAGCACAGCGCTATGAAGCTGTCCGCAGCCTCTGTAGTGCCGGTTCAATCCCCACCGGCGAGAATCCCACATGGCAAGCAGACCTCTCCTGTCTCGCCCACTGCTCCCCTCAACAGTGTACTTCGTCAGTCAGCCTGTTCTGTTCCCGGCTGTCTCTGGTGAATCCTCTCACCCTCCCGCACATCTGGCCTGTACCCCGGCTCTTGTATAAATAAAATAAATCTTTAAAAAAAAAAAATCACTGAGCCAGTCCACCTTTGGGAATGTGTGAATTAAATAACCATCTCCTGAAGAGAATCTGTGGGCTTAAGTTCAAACCACCACAGTAAATTGGGAAATATTTTGGGGAAGATACTTGAGGTTATGCATTTCTCTTTAAACTTCTGTCCAACTAAACTAATCATCAATTGGGGGAAGGGATGTCTCTGCTTCTAGAAGTTACTATGGTTCTCACAGGGATTTTCTATTACCCTCATTCTTTCCACTTTCAATAACGAGAATTCTATAAAGAACATCTGTTCTTCTTTCTTCATGTTTTATTTATTCAATCATTGACCCATCAATCAATGTGGACTCATAGATGCTTATTGCAATCACTGGGTTCATCCAATAATATCACCCTTTATTTTGATGTTCAAATTATTCCATCTTTGGACAATGGGAGTCCTTTCAGGCTGGCTCCTTTGTCTTTGTGACATGTTTACATACTTTTTCTTTTTCTTTTTTTTTTTTAAAGCACAATCTTATTTTCTGGTGCTACAAGGTGCCCCAGGTTCACCTTGCATTTTTCCCTGCCTCAACCCTCCCTAGAATCAATCATTTCCCTCTGGAGCCCTCATTCCTTTTATTGAAGAATGATATTTAGAAAACAAAATCTGGGCAGTGGGCGTGCTTCTTGCTACTGGGGTACAAAGCAGATTTTAAAAAGCAACTGCGCACTGTGAGAATAGTGCAGATGAAAGAACTGTTATAAATGCCAACTGATCCTACACAATGCTTCCACCTTACCCAATGTCCTTATCTGGCATAGCTAAATGACAAGGTTGCAAGGCCAGCAGGGCTGAGAGCTCAGGCAGGTACTATACCTCTGCAGCCCAGGTCAGCAGAGTCTGAAACATAAGTAAGTATCTCATAGGTATTTTTTATGAAGATAAATGGACTCCAACAGTTCTCATAAACGTAAAAAGTGATCACTGTGACCTAGACAAATGCCCAAAGCTAGAGACAGGTTGCTTTCTAAAAGGCTGGGTTTTGAGGGTGAAATCTTATTTTGAGGAGCGTATACATTTAGAGTATCATTTTTACATATAGCTCTTAAAATGAAACTATATGTTCCCAATAAATAACAATTAGGTAGTGGTCAGATGCCAATCATTATCACATAGTAGCAACTGCAGAGTCACTTTCCTTTCTGCGCTGAAGGTTGGCCCTGGATTAATGGTGTATTGAATAACTGGGCAGCTGGCAGGTGAGCAGCAGATGCTTGTGCTCACCTGCTTGTATTGCAGGAACACATGGAGGCTTAACTAACGCCTGTACAGAGGAAGAGCCAAGGCCCCACTATGAGTGCTGCTAGATGTTTATGTCTTTCCTGATCAGTTATGAAAATTCATGAGTAACATATATGCACAAAGACATTTCTTTCTCACCTTTCATGCGTTAGGAGGGAAAAGGTGGGAAGTAAATTCAACAGGTACCTATTTATTGGTTTAACCTAAGTACCACACTCAGATCAAAAACACATTAATTCATTCAAAATTATGTGGAAGAGTACAGTGTGTGTGTATAAGAGAAAATCAACCTCCAGGGCAATTTGATTTCCTCTGATGACTCAGCAACATAAAAACAGAGCTCAGGAGAGAATGAGAGGTGAGACATCTAGCTTCAGAAAGGTATTCGATTCAGTTTATAGCTATTCCCATTAGAAGGCTGGCAAAATACTATAGATTCTTAAACGTCTAGCAGTTGGCGGGCTCAAATTTCTTCTTGCCTGCTCTCCTTCTAAGAACCAGAGAATATTAATGGGTACCTCAACTGTTCAGCACAAAATAGCTGCCAAATAAACACTGAGTGGATGAATGGAGTGAATTAATGAACAGTTCAGCCAGCGGTCAACCCCACTATAACCCTAAGGGGTTCTGGAATATATGTGAGACCCTCTGAGCATGGGGCTCCCTCTCTCCTGTATTTTGCATCCCTAAAGGGACAAGTTTTGTCCATCCATAGAAACTGTCTGCCTGCACCCTGGTCTTTCCTCCTCACTCCAGTCCTGACCCCCACTGCCAGCAGAGGGAGGTTCCAGAATCTCACACTGCCCTCCCTTGCCAACTCCATGACTCCCAGGCAAAAAAAAAAAAAAAAGAAAGAAAAGAAAAAAAGCAAACAAATAATTTCCTGACTATTGTGTGGGAGTGTAAAGCGTTCTACAAAGGACTTATAGGACAAAAGTCTTCTATGAAGCAGCATCTCAGAGTCCCTGGGGTGATTAAAAAAAAAAAAAAAATTAAGGATCCATTTTTAGACAAAAGAAAAAAAAGCTACTAGAAGTATCTGAAGATTGGTTTTCCACTGGCAAGAACAAATTGATAGAATTAGTGTACAAAAGACTCCTGGCAAGGAATGAACCCCTTTCTACTAATTGACTTTTATTAATACTAAATTTATTAATCTTAAGAATTATCCATCAGTAATCTACATATTTACCTATACAATTAATTAATCAAAATTTTGTGGAGCTCAAATATTTAAACATGATAGCAAATATAATCCAATTCTTCTAAGCAATTAATTAAAATATGGGTCTAGTATTTCAACTCTCTTAAATTTCAAATACCTTATAAATCAACACACAGACCAATACAATGCTGCTAAAATGTACCAGAATCAATAAGGGACTGATCACAAAGATCTACAAAGAGTTCACATGACTCAACAAAAACAAAGTAAACAATCTGTCAAAAAGGGCAGAAGAGCTAAAATGATACTTCTCCAAAGAGGAAGTACAAATGGTCAACAGGCATATAAAAAAATGTTCAACATCACTGGTAATCAGGGAAACAAAAATCAAAACCACAATGAGATACCACCTTTCACCAGTGAGAATGGCACATATTAAAAAAACAGGAAACAACAAATGTTGGCAAGGATGTGGAGAAAAAGGAACCCTGCTACACGGCTGGTGGAAATGCAAAATGGTCCAACCACTATGGAAATCTGTGTGGAAGTTCCTCAAACTACTAAAAATGGAACTTCCATGTGACCCAGCAATTCCACTCCTAGGGATCTACCCAAAGGACACAAAAACATTAATTCAAGAGGATACTTACACCCCTATGTTTACTGCAGTACTATTAGCAATAGGTAAGATACTGAAACAAGCCAAATATCCCAAAATAGATGACTAGATCAAGATGTAGTACATACACACAATGGAATATTACTCAGCAAAAAAAAAAAAAAAAAAAAAAAAACTCATGCCATTTGCAGCAACACGGATGGAGCTGGAAGGGATTATGCCCAGTGAAATAAGCCAGAAAGAAAAAGAAAAGTATCATATGGTTTCACTTATAGGAGGAATGTAGGGGAACCAAATAGGGGATCAGGGAAAAAAACTAATTATAATAAATTAAGAAACAAAATTAACAGGTAATATTAATCAGAGACACTCTGCAAGGGAAGGGGAGGGAGAGGGATCAAAACAGGGGAGGGAAGAACACAAGGGACTACGGTGATGGTGCACGGGTGAACTGGTGATGGGAATTATTTGGGGAAGACACCTGAGAAGAGAAAGCACACATTGTACAAAAATGAAGAAAGATGTAAAGTATATATAAAATATAAATAAATAAAATGTATCAGTATCCTTATACCAAAACTGGTCCAACACTGCCTATACCAAGCATTTAATGTTTCTTCTTTGCTGTCTCTATCTGAATATCTTTTAACTTTTATTCCTATTCTTATGTTTGCCTCACTAGGGCTGGGGAAACTGTAGTATTTTTATACTACCCCAGAGTTTCAATTATTTTTCTGTCTTGCTAGGGACCTGATCCTCTTAATCAGGGCTGGTTCCAGCTGAGATGCTCTGTACATTCAGGGTCTGAGGACATTTGTGTCACGGGACTTTTGACTCTTTGGGTTTCATACAGATTTTTGTATTCTGTAACTTTCCCAGATGTGATGCAGCCCTTCAACAAGTCACCCATAGGTACTGACCTGCGATCCTGACATTCTGGCCTGACCTGATGGCATCACTGGAAATGTTCACAGCCTTGAGTGGAGACACTTCATAATGGGCGGGACTGCTGGGGTGTGGAGCCCCTCATTTTGAGGAACAGGTTCCTTGCAGCAAACTCTTTGTGGAGCCCTTGGACAACCCAGAATCGTTAACTGGGTGCTCTGTGGAATCCCCCAACCCATCACCTGCAGGGAACCCTTCCTACCTGGTCATTCTCCAAGATGAGGCCTGATCCCACTGCAGGTACTGGGCCTCTTTCTAGATGGTGTGGCTCCTTTGTGCTTATACAAGATAAATAGCTACTTCACAAATACATGATGGAAAACACACACATATATATATTTACAATATGTATACTATAAGTGTGTGTGTGTAAGTGTGTGTGTGTGTGTGTGTGTGTGTGTGTATCCTAGACTATCTGTCCTGCTTTGGTAATAATTATCTTTACTTTTATATAAACTTTGCTCTTTTTGGAGAATCATGTGAACTCAATTTTGTAGTCTAAAACTTGTCTCAGTTAAGCAAAATAGTAAGAATATTGTATTAACATTCAAAATCTGATCATTTCTCCCCTAGGAGATCCTTTAAACCAATTCTTGATCCTCTCAGCCTGCTTCAGATATTTGAAAAATATGACGGCTTCCTGGCAATAAGTTGCTTCAGGTGCTTCAGGAGATCAGCAATCATCCAAGGAACCCAGGATCCTTTTAGCAGAGTCCCCTTCAGGGACCAAAATCTTGGCATTAGAGCCTCCTTGAGCACCTATAATGGGTAGGAGTGATGCTCCTTTTCTTCTTAAACCCTTGTAGCTTGGCAGAGCTAGAAATACATACATTAAGGTCACATGTTTTACACTGATCTTCTCAACAGTGTTCAGCTTCATAAACTATTTTCTCCACACAGAGAGAAAACAGGGAATAGCACTTCCTTTATATTATTAAAGTTCAATTCATCATGCAAGTACCACAATAATAAACTTACCAGACTTGTCTTTCTGAATAGCTTTATCTTCAAAGTAGCAGAACATGACCTGGAAGCGGTCAGGATCTGTTGAACGTAGTACCCTAACAAGGGGAACAACTTTGAGTAAAGTTTGAAAATTCCAGGTCTTTTCCTATCACAGATTTGATACTGCCCACAACTGTGACGTCATGAGAAATAGATGCACTATGACACTCCAAAGGGGCAAATGCTGATATGGGCTTTCTGGAGGGCAGTTGTCCACCATCTGTCATAATATTCCCACACAGTTCCACGCAGCAACCCACATTAAGGATTACACACATAAGACTCTTCTAACCACACTGGCTGAATATCCAGTAACAGAAGATGGATCTGCTAGACCTAAGTATATGTACCATTTGCGGGCACATCACACAGTCACCAAACGAGAGGTAGCTCTATGTGCTATACAGAAAAATACAATTACTGCTAGGTGAAAAAAAGAATGGTACAGAAGACACAGGTATAGCATGACCCCACTGATAGTTTTCCTAAAGGACTCAATGTGCCTTGTATATGTGGAGGATATATATGCTTGCATATGCACAGAAAGTTCTGGAAGGAAAAGTAAGAGACTATCAACATTGGGCATCTCTGACCTTAGGGCTAGGAAAGTGATATTTGTATTTTTCACCTTAAACACCTTATATACCACCCCAGTGTTGTTTTTTTGTTTGTTTGTTTGTTTTTTTGTTTTATAAATATGGACATTTTTACTTTTATAGTAAAAAATGTCTTTAGCCTTGAGGAAAATGAAAGGAAAGAAATGCATACTCTTGAGCCATGGCCTCTGTGAAGCGGGGGATGTTCAGGGCTTGGGGGGCTCTGCTAAGACAGTGTGGGCTATTGCTCAGCACAGTGCATTAGGAACTTCTGCACCAACCTCTAAAGGGTTAAGCCTCAGCAGAACAGGCCAGGGGGTACATGCATTTTTGTCTTCCTTTTTTTTTTTAAGATTTATTTATTTACGCATAGAAGAATTGGGGTCTAGGCCAAAGGTTCGGGGGAGTTAGGGGAGAGAGGATTCAACAGAGACAGAGTGGGAAGCAGAACAGGCAGATCTACTGAAATACATTGCTGAGGGGAGCAGCAAGCGAGACCGGAGACAGATAGCATTGCTGCACCATGTGGGTTAGCTCCCTAGCCACGGATCAAATGCATACTGCAGTGGATGGTAAAAGCTTGATAGTGCTGAGACTTTAACCCCTGCACATAGCTTTAATGTTATTTCTCACATTTTCCACTTTGTTGGTTAAAAGCTCTCTCAATAACTAATGGCTGGGATTCTAAACCTTTGAATAAAGGTTTTGGGTTGCTTTTCCAAACTAACAAGAGTACTTTCAGGGGCCTGGCAGGCAGCCCGAATTAGGAATTGAGGTCTGGGAGCTGCCTTTAGACAGGCCCTTTGGTCTCTTTTGTCATCCAACTATTCTGTCAAGAAAGAGCCTGTCTTGAGAACCTGAGACTGCCTTTCACAGGCACAGAGGTGGGAGGAGGAGGAGAAGGCAGCCTTGTCTGTAGAAACATGAGGCACACAAGGTTGAGAGGATCTGGGCACATTTGAAAGCTAGCAGTCATACATGCTAGTGGGAACTGTAGGGGATGGTGCTGTAGAGGATGGTGGTAAGATCAGTGGCTTGTTTTCCCTTTATATATTTCCAAGGTTTTGTGTAATGTTCTCCTGTGACTTTTGTAACTAAGTAGGAAAAATGAGAAAAGCAAAGAAAGTCAAAATTCCCTTGGCTCTATGTGACACTGGAGAAAAGATGTCACTAGTTTTCAAATTCTGCTCTGTTGTGGCTCCCTGGAGCTGCTGAGAGGCAAGGAAAAAGTTCAGGGGTAAAGATTAATTCCCAATTAAGTAAATCAGCCTTAATCTATTTTATATATTGAGCTTCCAAGTAAACTCCCTTTACCACAGAGTTTCATGACATCAAATAAACGTTAAAATAGTGGTGTCTCCAAATAGCCCTCCTTGCAAGAATAACATTTTATTTTGCAAACAATTTGAGAAGGGCATTATTCTAATGATTTACTGCACCAATCTGGTGCACTTAAATAGGCTCAGTGTAATGTGAGCTTTATTGGTGACAGGGAAGTATCAGTCGGTAGCTAAGTGTATTTGGAAGCAACCCAGTGGTGCCATCAGCCTTATCACAGTAGGTTTGGAGCACCCACACTGGCAGCAGCAGACAGCTGGGGTATGAGCACCCTGGATGCTTCTTCCAGCCTTCCTTTACTATAGACAGCCAGGCACAGTGCTGAAAAGTCTTTTTGGACCTCAGCACAAATCAGGGACTATTTTACCCTGGGCAACTTACTTAACTGCTTAGTGTCTCAGTTTCCTCATCTGCAAAATGGGTATGTAATAGAACCTACCTCACAGGTTTGCTAGAGAGCAAATCAATACACACAGTACAGTGCCTGGCATAGCGTAAGTACTCACTCCATGTAAATGCTGGTATTGTCATGATGACAATTACTGATCATAACAATTATTGCAGCTGTTATGTTAGCTGTGGCTACAGATGCTTCCTGAGAGTCAGGCTACCCTGTGGGATTATTCTGAAGCAGGCCCTTTCCAACTTCCCATTTGCTGTCTGTATTCAACTGTTATCCTAGAATATTCTCAGTCGGGGTTGGTTCCTAATTAGTGTTCTTGCCCAGTCAAGTAAGCTGAGTTTAAAATCTATTGTGACTGCTTAGAAGCTTACTCTCTATGGAGGTGATAGGGGTGAAAACAGTTTTGAAAACAGGGGTGAAAATAGGTTGTTCTTAGACATGACGTTTGGTGCTCAGGAGGCAGGAGCACATAAGAAAAGAAGAGTGTTTTTGTGTATTTGGTTCTTCTAATAAAGTTTACATGTCTTGGGAAGAACTGAAAAATGTTCTACGCCTAAAAGACACAAACAATTTAAAATCAGCTCAATTGTAGATGTACAGGGAGGCAAAGACTTGTCTACCTCATATATTCCAGCCGGTAAACAGACAAGAGATAGGTGGACATGGCGAAGTCCAGCTTGTTGATGAGGGCAGACACTTCAGGGGCAGGGTCCAGAAGGTTGATGATGGTGCTTCGGAGTTCACTCAGTTCAGCCTGGAAGAAAAGGGATGTTTGAAAGCTCAAGTAGAACATTTTAGGGGAAGACCACCTTCCTCCAGGAGACATGAACCCCAAGGATAAACACATGTCAACAAGGATAACAAAAGGATGTGTTCTTATTGTTCTAGAGATCTTGCAAAACCCCTGCCCTGCATCATCTGTCCTTGGCAGGACATCCTTACAGGGGTGACTGTGTCATTTTTCATCGCCGAATTATACTGGAGAACGGACCGCAGCGGTTCTTTGCTGGGAAAGGTAAGCAGGGGGGACTTGGTGGCTATTTCACAGACCCCCTCATACCACTCTTCCGGCCAGAGTCCTGCAAGAGAGAGCGTATGTGTGAGACTAGCAAGACTGTCGTGCTTCTCATTGGCATCAACATTGACAATCTGTAACATCATCATCCTTTGTTTGAGCCAGTTATCCTAAAACAGGGCATAGAAACGTGTCTGTCACCTAACCTGAGCAAGTTTTCCCTAAGATATGTGGCATTCTTAGAACCCAAACTACATCTGGGAAGTGCATCATCTGTGAATACTTGTAGGAAAGGAGCAACTGTATTTCAACTGAATTTGAAGGTGTGCAGCACATTCATCACCAGGTTGAGTTCTACAGCGCCTATTTTTCACTCTGCACTTATTTCCTAGGACAGCACACATACCCTACCTGACCCCTCCACAGCAAATCCCATCAGTACAGAATACAGCCAAAAATCCCGGAAGAGCTTCTGCAATCGAGGCTTAGCTTCCTTGATGGGTGGCAACCGTCGGGTAAGCTGATGTGCCAGGGGGAGAAGGAGAAAAAGAGGTTAATTGCTCATGCAACTCCAAAATCAACAAAGGTGAAATCAACAAGACTCATTTTCCAACAGCATTCTCCTAGAATCAGACTTGGTAGGAAAAGGCTCACTGAGCAGTGACCAACACTTCTTGGTAAGTTCACCACTTGGCCAACATTGAGGATCAAATATTCTGCTTTAAAGTTGTCTGTACTTCCTAGAGTTCTTCCATAGAAGTGTTCCTTCCACAATCAGAGAGAGGGTGTAGGTGCTAGCTCAGGGTTTGCAACAGGCTGTGTGGGAAAAGAGCAGTTTCTCCTTGAAAGCTACCAAAATGTTGTGCCCTTAGGGAGTCAATCATTCAGAAAGACCTAAGAATGTAGGGAGCACTCTGGGAAAGTGCTGAGAGGTAGAAAATGCTGGAGAGGGCAGCAGTGGACAAATGTAGCTCCGGCAGGAAGCAAGAGCCACAAGAGCACAGTTGATAAGAGGTTTTCAGCTTGCCAGTGGCCAAGGATGGCAGGTATAATAACAGGCTGTGGGACTGACTGCCTTTGAAGTGATGTACCTGCCTGGGACGAGGCCCACATAACAGTGGAAGCATGACAGAGGTTCCTAGGCCACAGTCTTGGGTCAGTGTTCAAGGTCAGGCTTCCAGAATATTTCACTCTCAATGGATAACAGACCACAAGTGAGTGGGAGACCCAAGGTACTACTGGCACAAGACAAAGTGACTCTCAAAAATCTACCTCTGACTAGGGACTTTCCCCATGACTGAGATTCTTGGCGTTCTCCTGAGGATATGGGGCTGGAAGTACCCTGTGGGTTTCCTTCCCCCTGCTCTGACAATTCCTGGCAACTGTGCCAGCTGAGAATGTGCTGATCCAAAGGGAAGGGAAGCCTACTGTGGAATCATAAAAGGAACTACAAGTGCTCTGAAGTATGCTGAGACAAAAGTCATGGGATGGCTGTGGCTGGTAACTATCCTGTTCAGAGACATTGCTGCACTTCAGGGAAGACAGAAAGGAGGCAGGAGTGACTAGAAAAGGATCTTTAGATGATGGGGCTCTGGTCTGGCCCCAAGTCAGTAGAGGCAAAAGCTGAAGAAAGGGTTACAAAAGATAACTGACGGGCTTTCTCCTAACAAGATCAAGGTCAGGGGGAAAAGAATGAAATGGGTAAAGAAGACAAAAGATGAAAAAAAAAAAAAAACCAAATGCAAATCATGAATCTCGACTGGATCCTAGATTTTTTGCAAAGCTATCAAAGTAGTCATGAGGAAGTCTGACTTGACCAGAAGATCGATATCTGAGACTGTGCTCTTCCCAATGTAACAGAGACACAAAGCAGAGACAAGACCCTTCCTCTTAAGAGACAGTGGCTCCTGTGCCCAGTGTTGGTGTCACACACTTTCAAACACTTCAGGAAGAGACTCTCCTCCCCCAAAACATGCAGGCGGAAGTATGCACAAATGGCAAAAACCGTTTTATCTAAGGTGGTATTTGAATATCCTTTATTCAATTCTTCCATATATTTAAAAATCTCAAAATAAAAAGTTAGAAAAAATATCTATGAGGCAACACTATTTGAACCTGGAAAAGAAGCAATGGAGTATGTGTGACAGAGGGGTCCGCTTTACCATGGGGACCCAAATCATGTACCTTTAATGAAGAATAGGTCCAAAACTGTGAAAAGTGGCAAGAAGGGCTAAAATCTAGTTTTTCAGTAATGGGTTACCTGACCAGAAATCCAAATATACAGGAAACATTATTGGTTTTGGTTTGAAAATAACAAAAGTTGCGTAATCATAGAAAAGAAATTCCAATAAAGTATATAGAGCATAATAAATGAAAGCTTTCCACCTCCTGCTGTTTCCAATGTTAAAAGCTGGCTGCCTCTCCTTCCTGATCCTTTCTGTCAATAAAAATGTACACTATGGAAGTGGTAATAGCTAATGTTTACAGAGTATTGATTGTTCTGAGCACCAGTCTATGTGCTTTCCATACAGTTAACATGTTATTGAATTTTCACAATGACTATACAGTTGGTATAACCATTGCCCTCCTATCAGAGGAGAGAGCACAGAGAACAGGAGGTAGGGATTGGAGTGTGACTTCAGCTGGGGGGTTAGTGGTAAGAGAGTAGTAGCCAAGTGACTGTTTGGATGGAAGATGCTCCTGTAGAAAGAACAGGAAGGGTTAAAGCTCTGACAGGAGCCAGGGCTCAGGGTGTGTGAGAAGAGAGGATGGAGGCATCTGGCCAGGAGCAAATTGTGTAGGGCTTAGCAGACCCCACAGAGGAAGAAACAGCGTCTTCAAGCTGGCCTGAAGGCACACATGCTGAAGACTTAGTATCGAGAAGGAATAATGAAGGTTCTGGAAAAAACAGCTGGTCAAACCTATTGAATATTAACCAAAGTCACATCCAACTACACCTTCTAGACCCTGAAGTCAATGAATAGCCCTTTGTATGCCGTAAGTTCTAAATCCAAGAAACACACATGTTCTCTACAGGCCCCTCACACACCCATAGATTCTGAGTCACACTCACTTAGAAAGGTTGTCTGGGTGACACTACCAAACACACTTTGGTGCACTGAAATCAGGGAGCAGAGCTCTGTGGTAATTTGCTTTCCAGACAACCCAGAGTACTCATATAATTTTTTTAATTACAAAATTAAGACTTTAAAAAAAAAAAAAAAGATTTATTTATTTATTTATTTATTTATTTATACAAGCACTGAATACAGTCAGAAGCGTGGGAGGGTGAGAGAATTCACCAGAGCCAGAGCAGGAAACAGAACAGGCAGATTGACGAAGAAATACACTGCTGAGGGGAGCAGCAGGCGCTGCAGGAGAGGTCTGTTGCGCCATGTGGGACCCTCGCCAGCGGCCAGGGATCGAACCGGCGCTGCAGAGGCTGCGGGCAGCTTCGCAGCCCAGTGCTCAAACCGCTGCGCCTCCAGGAGAGGCCCAAATTTAAGACAATTTTTAAAAAAAGATCATAGCACCACAGATCCCTATGAAGGTCTAAGTGGACCTGTGCTTTAGTTACACTGCTAAGTAACACCGTCCATCTCAAAAAGGAGCTGGACTGCAAATTCTGGCAGAGAATACAGAGATACCTGACTAGAGAAAGGGCAATGCCCAGGTCTCTTTATGCTATAAATCATTAATTGAAAGGTTCGGGGCCTCCCCGGTGGCGCAGCGGTTGAGCGCTGGGTTGCGAAGCTGCCCGCAGCCTCTGCGGCGCCGGTTCGATCCCCGGCTGCTCCCTGGCCACCGGAGGAGGGCCCCACATGGCGCGCCCTCTCCTGCCGCCCGCTGCTCCCCTCAGCAGTGTACTTCGGTCCTTCTGCCTGCTCTGCTCCCCGCTCTGGCTCTGGTGAATTCTCTCACCCTCCCGCGCTTCTGACTGTACCCAGTGCGTGTATAAACAAAAACAAACAAACAAATAAATAAAAACATGCCTCTATTAAAAAAAAAAAATTCTTAAAGAAAGGTTCGGCGTGGTAAAGAAAAGGAGAGCCAGGCTACATTTCTCAAAGGGAGGGAAAGTTTATTGCGCCCCGGGTGGACCTCACAGACCCAAGGTGGGGGTCAGTGAAGCCGTGCACCTTGTTAGGGGGAAGCAGGGTTTTATAGGGTGAGGAGAGGTTGGGTGGGTAGTTGGGCTCATATGGTGGGAAAAGTTTGTAGGGCAGGTAGAGGTTCTTTGTCTGAGATGAGACTCGTAGTGGGAGGGGGGAGGCTCATTGTCTGAGTCCTCCAGGCAGGTATCCACATTCCTGCCCCCAGGTGGGCTTCCTGGTTGGCTCCTGCATTCTAGCTTCCTGCATGGACCTTTCATTAATCTTATACTCCCCCTCCATTTTTCACTGAGAAACAAGCTCACAGACACTGGTTCAGTAGCTGAACTAGCTGCATTAGCCCTGAAGACCAGGCTGAGGCCAGATATTACAATCATCCAAGAGGGAAAAAACATAGTTGGAGGGCAGATGAGCAGCCTCAACTTTCAGGGCAGCATTAGCTTTCACAGATGCAGCCCAGCCCTAGAAGTCTGAGGAAGGTCTTGGTTATGTAGTAGCTTTGTCAAGGGCTGTTCCTGTAAGCACACTGACACAACAGTCATGCATCTAAAACATCACTTACAGGGAGGGGGCGGAGCAACATGGCGGCGAGGAGACGCTGCGAGCGAGATCTCCCATTAAAAAAAGTGAATAGGGAGGAAAAGCGGCAGGTCCCAGTGAGAACTGGGACACGGAAGATAAACGGGTGACTCCAGCAAACTACCCGAAGAAGAAAGTGGCCATAAAGAGGACTAGAAGGGAGGGAAGCGCAGAACCCTGCTCCCCTCCCCCGCCCACAGAGGCGGCACTCTCCGACCGGCAGAGAGGGAGAAAAACAACAAACCAAAACAACCCACAAGAACAAACTACGCAGCAAGCGGGACCGTGAGTGGAAAGGAACTATTGCAGCCACCACACCCGTGAACGGGAGCTGAGGCGAACCCTGCAGGATTCGCCGCAGCGAGCGAACGGCTCCGGGCGCCATTAGAGAAGAACAAAGACCCCGGGAGACCCGCACACAGCCCGGGCTGCCGGTAAGCTGGCGCAAAACGCGGCGCGCTCGGGGAGCTTGAAAAGCAAGTGCAGACCGGAATCGCGGCTGCCCAGGAACCCGCTCCTGCGACCTAGGCTTGCGGGGAGACGACCTAGGCTTGCGGGGAGACGCGCGGAGGTCCTCACTGAGGTGAAGGTCCCTCCCTGAGTAAGCAGGAACCAGGCACCCGGGCACGGGAGCGGTGCAAAAGGCGCCATTCCTGCGCCACTGAACTGGGCTACAGCCCGCGTCCTGGAACTGAGGGCTTTGAACTGAGACCCGGGGCACGAAAATTCGGGGCGTGGGTTCTCCACGACGGTGGGGCACAAGGCAGACACAGCACCCAAAGCTGTTGAGGTGTACCCTACCATTCCCGCTCTGTTCCCTGTCCCACGGGGTGGGGGGGACGAAAACAGCCCCACAAGGACAATAGGAGAGATCTCTGGCGCCACCTAGTGACCAGGAAAAAAAAGTCACTAACACCCCATAGAACAGGAAATTTCTTAAGACTGCTTGAAAAGGGCAGAAGGCTTCTGCAGTGGCCAGCCGGGAAGTTATTCCACGCCAGGCCCCTTCCGACCAGCAGTCTGAGCCACAGAGGGAGCAGGCACGCACGTCGGGGCAGACCGGGGGCGCAGAAGAGTGTGCCTGAAACCGGAGGCGCAGGGACTGCATCCCGCTTCGCCATTTGAGAACAGGGACATTTCTTCAGTAAAAACTGCCTAAAACCAGCAGAAAGCTCCCCCAGAAGGCAGAGATGGCTCCTGGAAGAGCCAGAGGGGAGCGGAGAAGTTCACCCAAGATGCCAGTCAGTCCGAGCATCACAGTGTCCCAACGCATACGACAAATTAGAAAACAGACAGTAGGGAAGTAGAAGAACCACACGCAACCTAACAACTCCTCAGGAAAGAAGCACACCACAAAAGAAAACCCCTCCCCAGATTGCAACGACAGCAATTGGAAGAACTTCTGAGCCTTCCAGAAAGAGAATTTAAAATTGCCATGATTAAAAAAGTGATAGATCAGAAGAAGAAATTGAGTCCCTAAAGAGGGAAAACAATGGTCAGAAGAATGAAATTGAGTCCCTAAGAGGGAAGTAAAAGAAATGCAGGAGATCAAAGAATTAATGGAGGAACTAAAGAACTCCGGGAAAAGCAAGGAAAGCAGAATAGATGAAATGGAAGAACGAATAAGTTCTCTTGAAGACACAGAAATAAAAAGAACCAAACAGAAAAGGAAAGAGAAGTACGAAGGAAAAAGAATGAAGAAAGACTTCGAGAACTATCTGACTCCATGAGGAAAGGAAATATAGAGTTATAGGAATTCCAGAAGGAGAGGAGAGAGATGTAGGAACAGAGAAAATATTCCAGGAGATAATTGAAGAGAACTTCCCAAATGCAAAGAAGGAGCTGAAAATTGATATACAAGAAGCAAGAAGAACACCAAACTTCCACGATGAAAGGAAAAACACAGCAAGACACATAATAGTAAAGCTCCCAAGAATCCAGGACAAGGAAAAAATAATGAAGCTGACAAGAGGGAAGAAACAGATAACATTCAAAGGAAAACCAATCAGGCTGACATCAGACTTCTCTGAAGAAACACTACGGGCAAGGAGAGAGTGGAGGGACATAGTCAACAGACTCCAAGAAACAGATGCCAACCAAGAATACTCTATCCCGCAAAGCTCTCTTTCCTCATGAAGAAAGAATATGGACCTTCCCGACAAAGAGAAACTCCGGAATTTCATTGCGACTAAACCCCACTCCAAAAAAATACTACAAGGAATCCTAAAGCCAGAACCTCAGAGGGACGAATAACAACGAAAGAAGACAAAAAAAAAAAAAAAAAGTTATTAAAAAGAATAAATAAAATCAAAGGAAAGACAAACATAATGGCAAATACAGATGCTAACATATCAATATTAACTCTAAATGTAAATGGACTAAACTCTTCATAAAAAGACACAGAGTTGCAGCCTGGATTAAGAAACAAAACCCAACCTTTTGCTGTCTCCAGGAAACACATTAGCTACAAAAGATAAAAATAGGCTCAAAGTCAAAGGATGGAAAACAATCCTACAAGCAAATGGGCCAAAAAAGAAGCAGGAACAGCTATACTTATATCAGATAAAACAGACTTCAACTCAAAAAAATAAAAGAGACCCCAATGGTCACTACATTATGATTAAGGGGACAATACTTCAAGAAGAAATAACACTCATTAACATATACTCACCAAACGAAAGAGCACCAAAATATATCAGACAACTGTTGTCCTCTCTGAAAACAGACATCAGAGAACACATATGTAGTGGGAGACTTCAACACAGCACTATCAACAATGGATAGATCAACAAGACAAAAAAAAGTAAAGAAACTAAAGCTCTAAATAAGGACCTAGAGCATTTGGGCTTAACAGACATCTATAGAACACTAAACCCAAAAAAACGGAGTACACATTTTCTCAAGCGCACACGGATCATTCTCCAGGATCGATCACATACTGGGGCACAAGACAAACATCAACAGATACACCAAGATTGAAATCATACCAACCATCTTTTCTGACCACGAAGGCATCAAACTAGAAATAAAAATCATAAAAAGAAGCAAGGAACTATCCTACCTCATGGAGATTAAAAGCCACACTACTGGAAGACCACTGGACTAATGAGGAGATCAAAGAAGAAATTAAAAAATTCTTTGAATTGAATGACAAGGAGGACACCAATATCCTAAATGTATGGGATGCAGCAAAAGCAGTAATAAGAGGAAAATATATAGCAATAGAAGCTCACATCAAAAAACAAGAAAGAACTCAAAGAAACAACCTAATCTCGAAGCTCAAAGATCTAGAAAAAGAACAACAAAAAAAACCCCAAATCCAGTAGAAGAAAAGAAATAATAAAAACCAAAGCAGAAATAAATGAAATTGAAACTAAAAAAACAATCCAAAAGATCAATGAAACCAAGAGCTGGTTCTTTGAAAAAATAAATAAAATAGACAAACCCCTAGCCAGGCTCACAAAGGAAAAAAGGGAGAAAGCACAAATACACAGGATCATAAATGAAAGAGGAGAAATCACAACGGACACAGCAGAAATCAAAAGAATAATCAGTAACTACTATGAACAGTTATATGGAAACAAGTTCAACAATCTAGAGGAGATGGACAAATTCCTACAACTCTACAATCACCCAAAGCTAGATAAAGAAGAAATAGAACACCTAAACAGACCAATTACAAGCAGCGAAATTGAAATGGTAATCAAAAAACCTCCCAAAAACAAAAGCCCAGGACCTGATGGATTTACAAATGAATTCTACCAAACATTCAGAGACGAATTAGTGCCTATCCTTCACAAACTCTTCCAAAAAATTGAGAAGGAAGGGACAATACCAAACACGTTCTATGAAGCCAATATTACACTAATACCAAAACCGAATAAGGACAACACAAAAAGGAAAACTATAGGCCAATCTCCCTAATGAACACTGATGCAAAAATCCTCAATAAAATTTTAGCTATCAGAATCCAACAATGTATCCATAAGATAATTCACCACGACCAAGTTGGATTCATTCCAGGGGCACAAGGATGGTTTAACATCCGAAAATCAATCAACGTTATCCAACACATCAACAAAAGAAAATAAAAACCATATGAATATCAATAGATGCTGAGAAAGCTTTCGACAAAGTGCAACACCCATTCATGATAAAAGCCCTTGAAATTCTTGGGATACAAGGAACATACCTCAACATCATAAAGGCCATCTATGACAAGCCAACAGCCAGTATCATTCTCAATGGTGAAAAGCTGAAAGCAATTCCATTAAGATCTGGAACAAGACAAGGATGTCCACTCTCACCACTGCTTTTCAATATATACTGGAAGTCCTAGCCAGAGCAATAAGACAAGAGAAAGACATCCAAGAATCCAATAGGAAAAGAAGAAGTCAAACTATCACTATTTGCAGATGATATGATATATACATAGAGAACCCCAAATCTCCACAGAAAAACTAATTCAACTCATCAGTCAGTTCAGTAAAGTGGCAGGATACACAAATCAACACGCAAAGTCAGTAGCCTTCCTATACACAAACAATAAATCTGAAGAAGAAGAAATCAAAAAAAAACCCTTTTTATTATTGAAACAAAAAAAAATCAAATATTGGGAATAAATCTAACAAAAGAGGTAAAGGACCTATACAAAGAAAACTATAAAACACTGTTAAAAGAAATAGAAGAAGACACAAAGAAATGGAAAGACATCCCCCCTCTGGATTGGAAGAATAAACATTATTAAAATGGCCATCCTACCAAAAGCGATATACAGATTCAATGCTATTCCAATCAAAATCTCAATGGCATTCTTCAAAGAAATAGAACAATTATTGATGAAATTCATATGGAATCACCAAAAACCCCGAATAGCCAAGCTCTACTGAAAAAAAAGAAGGAAATGGAGGCATCAAACTCCCAGACTTCAAACTATACTACAAAGCCATAATCATCAAAACTGCATGGTATTGGAAAAAGAAGACAAGACAGACATACAACCAATGGAATCGAATAGAAAATCCAGAAATAAACCCACAGATTTATGTCAACTAATCTTTGACACTGGAGCAAAGACTATGCATTGGAGCAAAGAAAGTTTGTTCAATAAATGGTGCTGGGAAAACTGGGTCGCTACATGCAAAAGAATGAAGCTTGACCACTACCTCACACCATACACAAAAATCAACTCAAAATGGATTAAGAACTAGACATAAGACCTGAAACCATAAAATACATAGAAGGAAATATAGGCGAAACACTACGGGATTTGCACATCAAAGACATCTTTACAGACACATCACACCAAAGCAGTGATAGTGAAGACAAAGATAAACAGCTGGGACTACATCAAATTAAAGAGCTTCTGCACAGCAAAGAGACAATAACAAAAACAAAGAGAAACCCCACCAACTGGGAGAACAATTTTTGCACCCAACACTAATGATAAAGGACTGATCACAAAAATCTGCAAAGAGCTGATGAGACTCAGCAACAACAAAGAAAATAATCCAGTCAAAAATGGGCAGAAGAGCTAAAAAGAACTTCTCTGAAGAGGAAATGCAAATGGCCAACAGACATATGAAAAAATGTTCAACATCACTTGTAATCAGGGAAATGCAAATCAAACTACCATGAGATACCATCTCACACCAGTGAGAATGGCACATATTAAAAACTAGCAACAACAAATGTTGGCGAGGATGTGGAGAAAAAGGAACTCTTCTGCACTGTTGGTGGGAGTGCAAACTGGTCCAACACTATGGAGAGCTGTGTGGAGATTTCTGGACCTACTAAAACAGAGCTTCCATATGATCCAGCAATTCCACTCCTAGGTATTTACCAAAGACACAGAACATCAATTCCAAAGAGCACCTGCACCCCTATGTTTATAGCAGCACTGTTTACAATAGCTAAGCTTTGGAAACAACCCAAATGCCCAAAGTAGATGACTGGATCAAGAAGATGTGGTACATATATACCATGGAATATTACTCAGCATTCAAAAAAGATAAACACATGCAATTGCAGCAACATGGATGGCGCTGGAAGGGATCATGCTCAGCGAAATAAGCCAAAAAGAAAAGAAAAATACCGATGGTCTCACTCATAGCAGGAATCTAGAAAACTTAAATAAGGGACCAGGAAATGAATATAAGAAAGTGAAAATCAAAATCAACAAAAACTATGAACCAGAGACACTTTTTGGGGGGTGGGGGGCGGGAGGGGGAAGGATTGGGGTCAGAATGGGCGTTTGCAATTGTATGGGGGAATATAAAATAAAATTTAAGATTAAAAAAAAAAAAAAAAACATCACTTACACCAGAAAAGTAGAGCAACAAATCAACAAATCACCCAGTAATGATTACATACACAGCTGGGATTTGTGCTGACAAA